>NC_091842.1:33698359-33999526 GCF_037783145.1 Equus przewalskii | reverse complement strand
TTTAGATCATTGGCTTATATAAGAATTTCTTATTTATTTGGGTAGATGCCTAAGTCTCACAAAACTACTTTGCGAATAATTTTCCCTCCGTCTCTATATGATATATCTTTTAGTACTCTGGTTTCATATTTATTTGTTTTTCTCTTTTTCTTCTAGGCGAAAATAGCAAAACTTCAAAGACGTATTAGAGCAGTATTGTCATCTCAAAGGATTTGTTTAGAAACAAACGTGCTATCCAGTAATATAGCCTGTAAGGTTGGTATAAACACATAGGCGTTTTAATAATTTAGTTTACCCACATGATAAGTAGTTGGATTGTAAAAAATGAATACATTTCCAAACTAAGACAGAGGCTTATTAAAAGACAGTGAATTTATACTTAGAATGTCCCCTTGACTCTATCTCTGGAGAGGACACCCCTACATAACCAAAAATAAATGCCACCTGTATTTCTTTCATAAAGTGACTAACGAGGTGGTTTGTGATTGCCTCCCCACCATTGTGTCATGATGAAAAGTTTCAAACATGCAGCAAAGTTGAAAGAATTTTACCGTGAACACTTGTACACTCAGCACCTAAATTCTACCTTTACTATTTTAATGTATTTATTTTTGTCGTGTATCTGTCAGTCTGTTTATCTCCTGAGCCATCTTTATATTTGGTACATTCATAAGTAGTAATATCTTTTCTATCAAAATAACTCTTTGCAATGTACACTTCCAAGATATTTCAGCTTGGATATCATTAGAGTTTAGTATCTTGATATTTTTTATATAAAATTTAAGTGTAATCTTCAGTATACATTCACGGAATTTGTTTCTTGTCGTGTCTTGATTTGCTTTGGTGTCATGTTTATGCGAGCTTCAATAAATGAATTGGGAAGCTTCTCTCCCGTTTTCTGAAAGTTTGTGTACAATTGTTATTACCTCCTTAAATGTTTAATAGAATCCACCTCTGCAAACTGTCTGGGCAAGGAGCTTTTTCTTTGTAGGAAGACTTTTTTGAAAATTAAATTCTTTGATAGGTATAAGGCAATTTAGATTTTTCTGTTTCATCCTGTATCAGTTTTGTAAGTTATCTTTTCAAAGATTTGTTCATTTTTATCTAAGTTGTTGAATTTATTGGCATGAAGTTATTGATAAAATGCTTTTGTCCTTTTAATATTTGTAGATCTGTAGTGATATACTCCATTTCTGAGATAGACTTCTGGTAATCTGTGTTTTCTTTTTTTCTTGATCAGTCTTGCTAGGGTTTTTAAAATCTTAGTAATTTTCTATTGTATTTTTTATATTGATTTCTGATTTTTTATTATTTCCCTCCTTTTACTTACTTTGGATATAATTTGTTCTTTTGTTCCAGCTTCTTAAGAGAAAGAGCATTAATTTTTTTAAATTTTTTTTGAGGACGATTAGCCCTGAGCTAACTGCTGCCAATCCTCCTCTTTTTGCTGAGGAATACTGGCCCTGAGCTATCATCTGTGCCCATCTTCCTCTACTTTATATGTGGGATGCCTGCCACAGCATGGCTTACCAAACAGTTCCATGGCCACACCTGGGATCTGAACCAGCAAAGCCCAGGCTGCCGAAGCAGAACATGCGCACTTAACCACTGCGCCACCAGGCCAGCCCAAGAGCGTTAATTTTGAACATTCTTTTCTACTAGAAAACATTTAAAGCTATAAATTTACTTCTGAGCACTGTGTTTTCTAAGCACCTTCTCAGTGTTTAGATTATTACACTTCTTAGTGCAAAGATTATAATATAATCTTTGATATATTGTATTTTTGTTTTCCATAAGTTCAAAATAATTTCCAGTTTCCCTTGCAGTATTGTTCTTTGACCCATGGACTATTTGGATGTATGTGTTTAATTTCCAAACATTTGGGACTTTTTTAGGTATCTTGTTTTTATTGACATCTAATTTAATTTTATTTAGTCAGAGAACATACTGTGTAAAATTTCAATCTTGAGAGTTGACACATTTTATAGCCCAAGATATGCTTTTGCTTGTTGAATATTCCATGTACACAAAAGAACATTGGGTATAATGTTCTATGAATGTCACTTGTGTTAATTGTGCCAACATGGTTGATAGTGGTAAATAATAGCCTCCAAAAGATGTCCATGACCTATTCCCCAGAACCTGTAAATATGTTACTTTACTTGATAAAAGAAGCTTTGAGATGGGGAGATGATCCTGGTGGGCGCAATGTAATCACAGGGTCCTTACAAAAAGGAGTCAAGAAGGTCAAAGGCAGAAGAAGGAGATGGGACAATGGAAGCAGAGGTTGGAATGATTGCAGTGAAGGTGGAGGATGGGGCTATGAGCCAAGAAATGCTAGTAGCTTCTAGAAGCTGGAAAAAAGGAAATAGATTCTCCCCTGAAGCCTCCAGAAGGGATGCAGCCCTGCCAATAGCTTGATCTCGGCTTAGTCAAACTGATTTCAGACCTCCAGCCTCTAGGACTGTGACAGAATAAATTTCTGTTTCAAACTACCTAGTTTATGGTAACTGTAATAGCAACCTCAGGCAACTGATACAGAATGTGGTACCAGAAGATGTGGGGTGCTGCTGTAATAAATACCTAAAAATGTGGAAGTGGATTTGGAATGGGGTAATGGGTAGAGGCTGGAAGGATATTGAGGAGCATGATATTTAAAAGCCTGGGTTGCCTTAAGCAGACTTTTAGAAATAGAGATATTGAAGACTGCAAGTGAGGGCTCAGAAGGAAATGAGGAACACCTTAGAGAAAACCTATATAGTCCAAGAGAATATCTAAATCTTCTTAAACAGACGGTTGATAGAAATAGGGACCTTTAAAAGCACTGTTGGTGAGGACTCAAAAGGAAATGAGGAATATGTTATTAGAAACTGGGGGAAGGGGTATTCTTGTTACCTAGTGGCAGGAGGCTTAGATGAACTGTGTCCTACAGTGATACAGAAAGCAGAACTTGTGATGACTTAGATCTTTATTAGGCTGATGCGATTTTTGAACAAAGTGTTTGAAGTTTTGGCCAGGTTTCTTGCTTCCTATAGTGAAATGTGGGAGGGAAGAGAGAAATTGAAGGAGGAACTGTTTAGCAAAAAGCAACCATGACTAGATATAAACAAGCACATGGACAAAGAAAGCAGTCCAGTGGTTACCAGGGGAAGAGAAGTAGGGGGTGGGCACAAAGGGTGAAGGGGAGCACCTGTGTGGTGACAGACAAGAAATAATGTACAACTGAAATTTCACAGTGGTATAAACTATCATGAACTCAAATTTTAAAAAAAGGGAGAATGTTAATCAAATCTTAAGAAATAGAAACCAGACCCTTTACCATATTAACCCACTGGAGCAACCAACGTTCCCAGGACATGCAGCGTACACCACCCCAAAATAGTGATATTCCAATTTGCCTTTTATTATTGAATAAAGAAACACACACACACACACACAAAAGCAACCATGACTTGACTTGGGAAATTCTGAGCCTATCCAGATTGCAAAAGATCTTAAAATTAGAAGGTTCATTGTCAGAAAAGCATGCTCTGGAGAGAGAGCCAATGGTGTTTCTGGACAACCTTCTTCTAGTGCCTAGGAGGGGTCAAAAGATGACAGTACTCATTCACACACAGGGCTCTTTGAAGAGATGAGGCGTTTGTTACTTCCAGCAGGCAGTTACCGTGTGTAGATTGAGTGTGCAGGTCCTGGACTCCTTTTGCGAGCTGTAGTTCTAATGACAACTTACTTTCCAAAGCCCTTGCGGGCTTTTCTGGTTGGCTTCCTTCCTCTGGCTCCACTGGGTCTCCTGTTCAATGCCCGCAGGTGCTGCCTGGGCTCCCCAGGGCTGTGGGTGGGAACTTCAGGAAATGTTGGCCAATAGTTGCTGCCACTGCAGTGGATTGGGCCTGCCGCTGCCCCAAGCGTGGAGTAGGGACATTGCTGATTCTTCAATCATCCATGCCCACTGCCATCCCAGCTGGGGGGTGGTTGCCCCACTGGCATTGCACTGGATTTGGTCCACTGCTGTTCCAGGTGTGGAGTCCTGGGGATTGGTTCCTCACAGGGCTTTGTTAACACTGCTCCTGCAGCTGATTAGGGCCACTGCTACCTCAGGTGTCAGGTTAGGGACCCAGCTGACACTACTGCCACAGTGAATCTGACCGCTGACTCTGCAGATGTGGAGTGGGGGATTAGCCACACCTGCTCTAGGTTTGGGATGAAAGATGGGTCCTGGCCTTTCTGGCACCCAGTGCAGGATATATGGAGAATAAAAAAACTCAGGGAACTCACTGTGGTGTAGCTCCTCAATCCTGAGGTCCCCAGGCGGTCTGCCTTCTTCTTTCCACCTTTATGATTATCTGTTGAATTATTTCTGGGATATTTCGTTGTGCTTAGAAGGGAGAAGAAGGGAAAAATGGGTCTATGCCACTTTGTCCTGGAAGTGAAAAGATACCAAATATTTTTTGCTATTGTTTTCCATTGTTGTTTGAACCTATTTCTACATGTAAAATACATACACTTACTATAATAACATTTCAGAATTCTGTCTTTGTGTACCTGCATTTTTGTTCATGCTATCTATCGGAAAAGCCCGTGTGTTATGCAATCACTTGATCCTTTGGTATTGATTAATATACAATGTATTTTCAGTACTCCAAGTTCTCAACCAAAGCATGGGCTAAATGTTTCAGTTCCAAGTATTAAACAAAACTCAAGGACTGGAAGAGTAAGTTGAAAATTTGATTTATTTCTGGTCTTCACTCATCATTAAAAGTATAACAAAGTAAAAAGTCTCCTTGTTAAGGTCTAATGTTTAACAGTTCCTAAAACTTAGTCTAATAGGAATAAAGTGTTATCTAAGTGCTTAAGTATTTGTTTTTCCTTCTTTCCATCTAAACTAAGAAGCTGCTTTGTACTATCATTTTTATTTCGAGTATTTTTTTTATTCATTTTGGCAGAGAAACTACAATCATGGTTATAAGCCATTGAAATAGACATAATTTAATGTATGTTTTGCCATATTTGTGCGAGAAAATTTTGAGAACATTTTCAAGTGAAATCTTACCTATCATCAGTTTTGTCTCGAAGAACACAGTTGGTAACCCTCTCCTCAACTTCTTTTTCCTCACCCAATTAATAGGTTGCAAATGCAGAGATCATGAATTTGGATATGAATCCAGTGTCACTTAAGAGTCCAGATGAAAGAAAGACCTCTGTGGACTCTAAGCCTTCTAATCCTTCAGAAGAAGCAAGTGAAGAGATTAATTTCTCACGGGAACATGATGAGGCTGTTTCTGAAAGGTAGGCATTTCTACAAAAAAATGCATAAATTTATTTAGCTAAATATATACTTGTGAACATATACCCTTTTCTCAGTTAAGTATAGAATAGTTAAAACTTTATATGAACACTATGTTTGTCTTTTATGGACGAATGGAATTGGCTCTCCAAAGCTTTTATCAATATTGTTTTAAGAGTACTAGATAAAATTTTGACTTGGTTAGATGATGAGGTTTTTCATTGTGATGCTCTCTGTCTTTGGTATGGTGACTAGAGTGATCAACTGGATCGCTCCAGTAGTTTTCCAATTCTACATATGGAGAAAGTCAACGCCCTGTGAAACAGTGGTTTAAAAAAATTACCCAGAAGAAGACGACTACGAAAGTAAGAAAGACTAGGAAAAAAGTGCCTTTAATTAGTTCCCTGCATGTTGAAAGTATTATGGTAACTTCAAATTAGAGTGAAAAGGTCAACTTACTTGTCCAAAGCAGGGGGGACACCTAATCTCCAATCTAGTCTAAAAGATTTGGGGCTGGCAGGGAAGAGGCAGTTTAGTTTAACAAAGAAAGATTTTTGGTGATTCTCGGCCTGGATTGATGTTCAAGGTGGAGGGGGACACTTTAATGAATTCTCTTCACTGGCAATTCTAACAGTTTTGGAACTTTACAATATTATTTATCTGTTCTTAACGTCCACTCCTTAAAATGTCATGTGGTTTTACTTTTATATGTTAATTATTCCTCAGCTTTTAGAAAAGGGAAAATATATAACCAAAAATGAGTGAATTAAAGGATGCTATTGTTTGAAGAACAACACTCTTTCCCCCAAATAACTATGCATACTCCAGGATGCTATAAAACAAAGAGAAGCCTTAGAGATCTACACCATTTACAGTAAATTCTTGGTATTTGAGAATTTACATGCAGCTTTGACTCTTTGGAAAAAACCCTAATATTCCATGACATTGAGGCCCTCATTTTAGCTTTGAGCCAGGAAGCTGCTGTGAAGAAGGCATTTATTTAGTTGGTGAAGGCAAGAGTCAAATTTCATTGTCTTTGTTGTTAACCCTTGTTCATGCATGTGCTGAAACTCCTAAAGTGGCAAAAAAGAAAAAGAAAATGCTGGTAATGGAAGTGAAAAAGTGAAGATACCCTTAAAATAGCATTTTATAGACTAATATGTCAAATTTATCAGTGGCTTGTATCTATGATATGCACAATCCACCTTATGCTCTATAATGAAGAAAGAACCTATGATTTATGAAACTGTTTCAGGCAGCTCTCTGAACCCATAGTGAGTGTGAGAACACGTGTAACAAATGTGTAATGTGACCCTGATGGGTGGATTCAAGGGTGAGTTTTATAAAACATTTAAGGAAGAAACAACACCAATTTTAAACAAATTCTTCCAAAGAATTAAAAAAGAGGGAATATTCTTCAGTTCATTTTATGAGACTAGATATCTAGTATAACTCTGATACTTTACTAAAATCAATTTAGAAATTTTACAGAAATGGAAAATTACAGTCTACTTTTACTCACGAAATAGATGCAGACATGCTAAACACGATACAAGTAAACCAAGTTCAACAATCTATAAAAATTGAGTTTGTCCCAGGAATGCTGCAGCGTTGGTTCAGTAATCATAAATCAATTAATGTAATTTGCCGGGAGAAGAATCATCATCAGCTCACAGTAGGTGTAGGTTTTGATAAAATACCTGTTTATAATTAAAGACAAATTCTTGGCAAACTTGGAATAGGAGGTAACTTCCTCAATTTGATAAAGACTATCTACAAAAACTCTAAAACAAATTTGATGGTGAAATACTGGAAATATTCCCTTTGAGATACAAAACAGAAGGATGCCTGCTATCACCACTTTAACATTATACTGGATATGTTGGCTAATGCAAAAATGCAAAAAAATGAAAGAAAAGTAAAAATACAAAGGATTCAAAAAAAGCAACAATATTATTACTGTTCTTGGATGCTTGGGTATGTATGTAGGAAATTCAGAGGAACTTATAGATGAATTATTAGGATTCATAAGAGTTTAGCAAGATTGCCAAACTTCAATATGTAAGAAATCAATTGTATTCCTATATACCAAATATAAACAATTAGGAAATGAAAATTTTAAAAAGATATAATACCATTACAGTAGCACCAAACATATCAAGTACCTAGGAATCCATTTAACAAGGCCTGTAATTACTCTGAAGAAAATCACAAAACTTTGAGAAATATTAAGGAGAAATTCAATGGAGAAATATACTATGTTTATGGTTTAGACATTGCAGTATCATAAAATGTTTTCACTTTTGTTCAAATTAATTTATAGACTACAATTTCCGTCAGTTTCCCAGTGTGTAATTTTATAGACCTTGACAAGCTGATTTTAAATGCAGTAGATTAAGAGGGCAAGATATCCTTTAAGTAGAGAAACAAGTGGAAGGAATTTGCCATCAGAAGTCGGGTCATCACAGCAGTAATTAGGACACTGTGATATTGGCAAGTGCTATAGAAATAGAGCAGTGTAACAGAGTCCAGAAACCTGTGCACGTATGTATCTGTGGTATGTGATGGAGACTGTATGGCAGATCATTTGAGAAATTATTGACTTTTAGTAAATGGTACTATTAATTTGCTATTCATGTTGGGAGAAATATGAAAGAAATTGGATCTCTATGTCAGGCTATATGTAAAAATGAATATCGTGGATTACGGAACTAAATATCTAAAGAAATATCATCAAGCTTTTAAAAGGTAATATAGAATGTCTTCATGAACTTCAGATAAGGAGAGATTTCTTAAGACACAAATATCCTTGCCATAAAAGAAAAAATTGATCAATTTTACCACATTAAAATTAGAAACTTCTTTTCTCAAAAGGCACTGTAAAGATAGTGAGACGACAGGCCATTGAGTGGGAGAAGATACTCGCAGCACTCATAACCTGTAGAGGGCTAGTACCCAGAATATATATAAAGAACTTCAGCGAGTTAATGAGTAAAAGCCAGATAATACAAAAGAAAACTGGGCAAAAGACTGTACTTCTGCTTCACCAAAGAGGAATTCCACATGGCCAGTAAACATATGGAAAGGTGCTCATCTTCCTTAGTAATCAGGGAAATGCAAATTAAAACCACAGTGAGATACCATTGCATATCAGGTAAGGAAAAGTAAAACACTGTACAATCTGACAATACCAGGTATTGGTGAGGTTTTGAAATAAAGCAGATTGGTTTTATTTAATATTATGTTATTGGGTGAGTAAATTGGTATAGTACTTCAGAAGAAATTTGGCATTATCAAGAAATACTGAAGATCTGAATATTCTTCGACCTAGCAGCCCCATCCCTTGATATAAACCTTAGCTGGAGACATGCACACATGTGCAATAGGATATATGTATAGGAATGTTTACTAGGAGCTTTTTCCATAATAGCCAACAACTGGAAGGAAAAAATTGTCCATCTGCAGTTGAAAACAAAAATAAATTGCAGTAAATCCATACAGTGGAATTCTGTACATTAACGAAAATGAAGGAACTACCATCACATGCAACAGTGTGAGTTACTCCCACAAACACATTGTTGAAAAGCAGACACAAAAGAATAGTATGATTTCATTCAAGTGAAGTTCAAAAATAGCCAGAGGAAAAAGTAGACTATTGAGGAATTCAAAGCTAGATGGGAGATCTAAAGAGTATAATGGAAATTAATACCACACATGTTATTGATGGAGGAGATTGATGAGATCGTTATAGAAGCACATCAGCTTCTGAAGTGCTGATCATTGCAAATGTGTTTATGTCATTGACGGCTATGTGGGTGCTAACTTCATAATTATTTATTAAATTGAACATTATTTTTAATCCAATTTGAAAATTATCTAGTAATTAGAAAATTTAGATTGTTTATGTTTAATGTAATCTTTCTGGTATATTTGGGTTCATAACTATAATCTTATTACTTGTTTTCTATTTGTCCCATCTATTTTTTTGGTCCTTTTCCCCCTATCTATCTGTGTCTGTCTGTTAGTCTGTCTCTTAATTTTAGCCTTCTTTTGGATTAATCTTTCTTTTTTCCATTCCCCATTACCTTGTTAATTATACATCTTTCATTATTCCTTTATAAATTATCCCAAAGGTCATGATATGGATTCTTGACTCTAATATTAGAGTCTAATATAAACTGCTACTTTTACCATTTTGTAGGCAATGCTTGACCTTGGAATACTTTATTTACTGCTCTCCCCATCTTTTCTGTTTTCATGCATTTTAATTACATTATTTTAAATCTCACAAAGTAATATCACTATTTTGTACAGTCATTATTCATTTAGAGTTACCTACATATTTACCCTTCTGTTGCTCTTTATTTCTTCCTATATTTTCATCTTTCCATCTGGGATAATTTTTCTCCTGCCTGAAGAACTCCATGTATCGTTTCTTTTTTTAGTTCTGCTCAAGATAAATTCTGTCAGTTTTTGTCTGGAAATAACTTCATTTTGTCTTTACTTTTTTTTTATTCTTTTGCTGGGAAAGATTTGCCCTGAGCTAACGTCTGTTGCCAATCTTCCTGTTTTTCTTTTTTTCTCCCCAAAGCCCCAGTACTTAGTTGTATGTTCTAGTTGTAAGTCCTTCTAGTTCTTCTACGTGAGGCGCTGCCACAGCATGGCTACTGACAGACGAGTGGTGTGGTTCCACAACCAGGAACCAAACCTGGGCCACCAAAGTGGTGAGACTTTAACCTCTAGACCATCAGGGCTGGCTCTTGTCTTTATTTTTCAAGGATATTTTAACATGTGTATGGAATTGTAGGTTAGCAGTTTTTTTCTTTCAGCACTTTCAAGATGTCATTACATTGTCTTCTGACTTCTATAATTTCTGTTGAAAAGTTAGACATCACTCTTATTGTTGCTTCTTTGAAGAAAATGGCTGTGTTTCTCTAGCTGCTTTAAGATATTCTACTTTGGTTTTCATCAGTATACTATGTGATGCTAGTTTTTTTGTGGGTGGAGGTTGGTTGTTTTTTAATTTGTCCTGATTAGTGCTTGTAGTCCTTGAATCTGTGATTTGATGTCTTTCATCATCATTGGAAAATTCTTGGCCATTATCTCTTCAGATGTTGCTTCTGTGCCATTCTGTCTGTTCTCCCCTTCTATTTCAATTACATGCTTCTCTGTACACTCTATATTTTTTGTGCTCTATGCTTCTGTCTGGATATTTTCTAGTAATATTTTCCAGTTTATTAATCATCTTTTCAGCTGGATCCAAGTGGCTGGTAAACCCATGTGTATTGAGTGCTTAATTTCAGTTTGCTTAATTTTCAGTTCTCCCCTTTCCAATGGATTCTTTTTTATAGATAGATTCAAGTTCTCTGGTGAAATTTTTCATCTTGTCATCCATGTATTCTGAACATTTTAATCTGTTATTTTCTTATCTATTTCTTAAGACTCTTACATCTAGGTCACTTTGAGCTCTGTTTTTATTTGCTATTTTTGATCTTTGTCCTGTTTCTTATTACACCTACTAATTTTTTTGTTTGAATATTGGACATTGTGTATTGAAGATTGTAGATGCTTTAAATGACGTTATCCACTATGATCTCAGCCACTTTCTGCTTAGATTCTTAGTATTCCTGAATGGCTTAGTTGCCTTGAGAGGAGCATCAATGGCAAGTATCTAGCCCACTTCTCTATACCTTCCTCCTCTCTGGGATCTTAGTTCCTTAAGTCCTGGCTTCCATCACAGCTTTCTAATGTCTTCAAACAGATATTCTTATTTTTTCTTTCTTTACTTAAAATTTTTTAATATAGCTTCTCAGATTGTTCAAGTGTGGGGGGCTCCACCATAGCTATTCTACATAGCAATTTGTGTACTTTTGTATGCATATAATTTATTTTTAAATTTTTTAAAATGTTAAGAAATAAAGGAACTTTTAAAAAAGAAAAAGGAACACGTCGTTCCCCCATTATTGTAACTCTAGAGAAAGCCAGGAGGTTTTATAATTGTTTATTCTGATATCCCAAGTGCCGAAGGAATCAGTGCCACTACTGACTTTCTGTGTTTATAGTAATGGTTGGATTTAGAAGTTTAAGCATTTTTCCTTTTAGAATGTGAAGGAAACGGGAAAGGCAGTAACAGCTGAGCTGAGGAAGCTCATAGAAGGAAGGTTTATGAACCAGAACACATACTTAATGAAGAAGGAACTTGCTTAAATAGGAAGAAAATGGCTTTATGTGTAGTCATTTCTGAAGATGAAAAGTAAGCCTCAAGGTCTAAGGCACCCAGGAACCGACCACTTCACTAGTGTTGATTGAATGAAACATTAATATTTTCTAAAAAATAAGTCTTACGTTGAATTTCATGCAAAGAAGTGTTGAGAAAAATACAAAGGAGAAAGAAACAGTTACCAGCCACAGTATTTTAAGAAATTTCCTACTAATTTTCATATGCTCCTTCCTACTCATTATTAACATTCATATAATCTTAATAATAAACTTATTCCTCTTTTACAGATGAGGAAACTGTGGAGTTTCTTGCCCCAAACACTCAGCTAGTAAATGGCAGAGCCAGGCTTTGGCTCCAGAACCCATGTTCTTAAACTACTACATTATAATATTACTGCAGAATTTTAATTACTAATTTTAGACACAGAAATTCTTCTCCAAGGTAAAATGCAAGTAGAAACATATGTTATGTGCATCCAGATGACCATGGAAATCATCACTGTCCTCAGTTTTCCTCACACACATGGTGCATTAAAAAAAAGAGCCATCATTCGTAGCAGTCAGTGGAAAGTTACATATCGTTAAATGCTCATGAAATTCCAATCTTTAGTTTGCAGATTTATAATGAATTTTTCAGGATAAGCATTAATAGCAACACCATAAGTTGTTTCTCTTTGCTCTTAACATTTATATGAATGGAATCATACTCACTGAACTCTTTGGTGGCTTGCTTCTTTTGCCCAATATTATGCGTTGTGAGATTCATCCTTGCTGTTGGCTTAGCAGCAATAATTTGTTCATTCGCATTGCCAAATGATGTCCATCATATGAATATACCACAGTTTACCCATTCACAACTGTTAATTGGCATCTGGGTTGCTTGCAGATTGGGGAAATTATGAATGGTGCTGCTATGAACATTCTTTACATGTCTTTTGGTAAATGTACATATGTACATTTCTGTTGGGCATTTGCCTGGAAATAGAATTGGTAGGTTATAGGATATGTGTATTTTTCAGGATTAATGGATACTACCACTTTACCAAAGAAATTGTACCAACTTATACTCCCACTGAAAGTACATGAGGTTTTTGTTGCTGAATATCCACGTCAATACTTGACATTATCTGCTTTTTTCATTTTAGCCATGCTGGTATGTTTATAGCATTACGTATTGGTTTGAATTTGTATTTACTTCTAGTAATGAAGTTAAGCACACTTTTATGTTTGTTAGCCACTTGCGTATCTTCTTTTGTGAAGTTTCTCTAAGACTTTTGCATGTTTTGCTTTTGAGTTACCTGTCTTTTCTCAAGTTTTTTGTTAGATATATTTACTATAAATATTTTTTTCCTCTTCACTTCTCTCCGCTTCCCTAATAGTGTCTTTATGTGAACTGACTCCTCTTAATTTCAGTGTAGTCTTTTTTTCATAGATTCTGCTTTTCTGCTGAATGTTCCATCTGATTTTAACTATTTTCTCCATCTTTCCTTAGTATTCTTTAAGCTATTAATCAGATTTTGGTAACGCCCTTGTTTTGTAACGCCAGTATCTGGATCATCTAAGCTGCTTCTTTTGGTTTTTGGTCAGTTTCTGGTGTTTCTATCTGTTGGCCTGCTTGATAATTTCTGAAAAATTGGTGAGGCTCTAAATGATATCATCTCCCTATAGGCAAAGTGTATTCTCTCCTCGGCCAGATAGAGTAGGGCCTAATGGCCTCATCTACTCAGGGAATGGCATAAATTGAGGCTTGCTGTTATTTTGGTAAGTCTCCTTCTACCTCCAGCTATTTGGCTCTTAAGACACAGCCTTCCATGAATTCCAGCTGAAAGCTTGGAGTGTTCACCAGGGCCCCTCCACCTTGGTGGGTCTCAGGTCTTAACCCTTACCTCCTCAGCCCAGTGAGATTGCCAGAACTTTCACTCTGCTGTTTAAAGTCTTTCTGCTTAGATTCTTAGACTCCTAAATAAAAGCATATTTGATGAACTAGAGCAGCAAGTCAAAATATTAAGAAATATTAGAAATACAGAAATACTAAATGAAGAATTTTGAGATTGATAAGAGATTTTGACTAGTATAATAAACATATGAAGAATTGCTTGTGGTTTTCTTGTAGTTAAGCAACAAAGTAAATATAGCTATCAGTCCCACATCCATGTGATGAGTATTACTAGTAGGAAAAAATATAGATAAAATAAAGTTTGTAAGTTTTGTGAGAGGCCAAAGACGGATAAGGAGAATAAAATATTCTTGATAAAATTGAGATCTGAACATTTGTTTTTCTTTATCGAACTTAGAAATAATGGCTATTGTCAGAATCTCTTATTGATAAATTTGATAATGGGAAAAATTATTGAATTAAATCTGTGTTTAAAAATGTACATGCAAAACAGTTGACTCACAAAATGAAAATGAATATGTAGAAAATGTCTCCTTCTGCCTGAAGTATTAACTGCTACAGGAATTGTTCTTTTGCTGTAAACAACTAGAAAACCAGCCTAAAAAAGAAAAAGAATTGTGTTCAGACACTGTTCAACAGAGAGCACAAGACTATGATTTCTTGGAGATGGCAAACAAATGCCCCCTACCATTGTGCCAGCCTGCTGCCTGGAGGCGTTTCCCAGGTAGAAGAGCAGGGCCAGGAGGAGCCCAACAGCCTAGTGGTCTGACTGCATTTAGAGCAGAGATGGGGCAGTCTAAGTTGGCTAGAATTTGTGAGGCAGGACAATGAAGAGAGGAAATTGTATAAAGATACAGCTCTGAAGATCTGCAGAGGGAACCCCTTGAATCATCGGCTAGATACAGATCTATACATGCAGAGGATGAAACTACAAGAGACTGGAGAAAGAACCATTGAAAAGAAAGCCAGACGTTTCCTGGAAGTTGCACAGGCCTGGGAACATGTTGCTTTCCCACTGGCTATAAGGAAGAGACTTATCATATATCTTAGAACCACAGATAGAGTCCTTAGATGGGTGTAGCTGTAGTAGGGCTCAGTTAGTCTAAAGACTGCGATGGACCCACCCAAAAAAGCTAAAAAGACTCAAAGGAATCAAACTAATCCTGAGTAGTTTAACTGCATGCCAGAACAAAGTCCAAAACTCTTTGAAAGAATGAAAGATCATCCAACAGTGTAAATTTTACAATGTCTGACATCTAATAAAAAATTACATGCATGCAGAATAGCAAAAAGTATAGCCCATAACAAGGAGAAAATTGAAATGCTAGAAATAATATAGTTAATGACTTAGCAGACAACAACATAAAACAACTATTATCAGTATACTCGTCATATTGAACAATGTAGAAGAAAATATGAACATCATGAGAGAAATGGAAGATGTAATAAAAAGATCCAGATTGAACTTCTCAAGATGAAAAAGACAATAACTAAAGTGAAAACTACATTGGATAGGATTAACAACGTAATAGATACTGATTTTTGTTTAAAAAAAATTCAGTGAAATAGCAATAGAATCTGTTCAAACAAAAGCATGGGGGGAGAAATGAACAGAGTATCAGAGACCTGTGGAAGAGTATGAAGCAGTCTAATATATACATCATTGGAGAGGGTGGGGGGGGGCATAAAAATATAGCGCCTAATATTTTTCCAAATTTGGTGAAAACCTTAAACCCACAAATATAAAAAGAGAGAAAAAAAAAAGAACAAACCTAAGCAGAAGAAGCATAAAGGAAAATCATATCATAATCAGATTGCTGAAAGTCAGTGGTGAGAAGGAAATCTTAAAAGCAGCCGGGGGGGAAAGACACATTACACAGAAAGGAACAAAAAATAAGATGAGGAGACTTCTTGCTGTCAGCTGTGCAAACTAGAGATCTCTAAAGTATTGAAATGGAGGGAGATCTCTAAAACATTGAAAGAAAAACTGTCCATTCAAATTTCTACACAGTGAAAAAAATCAAACCTGTAGGGAAAAATAACTTTTTCATACTAAAAGAAAAGTGAAAGAATTCCTCAGCAGCAGACCTGCACTATAAGAAGTGTTAAAAGAAGTTCTTCGGGCAGAAGAGAAATAATACCAGATGGAAATTTGGATCTATGCAAAGATAAGGCAATGAAGAGTGCTGGAAATTATAAATATGTGGATAAATATAAAATATTTTTCTGTGTTTCTGTATAGGGTATATATGTGTGTATATATTATACTATTCCTCTATACTATGTGGTGTGTGTATATATTTCATACTATTTCTCTAGTATTTTTATGTACAGGCAACAAACAGTTTGAACTTGAAATTTAACATCAATACCATTTACAATAATATCAAAGAACATGATATACCTAGGGATAAAAATACCAAAATATCTATAAGATGTACTCCAAAAACTACAAAGCAGACTTCAGATTTCTGGTCCAGTGTGTAGGGAGTTATCACTCCATTCTAACAACAAATAAAAAGCTGAACAAACTGAAAAAAAAATCAGTGACTCTTCTTAGATCCATCAACGAAGTAAGGTCACAGAGTACACTGCTGCCCCACAAACTGGAGAGAGAAACAGGCGGAAACAGAATCACACTATAGTGGAACTGGAGCAGAAACCCATGAGCAGAAATCTCCATGGGAACCAGTGCTGGGGAAGGAAAACCTAAACTAACGGCTGGAGGCTCAGAGTAGACAAATCTGAGAGTTAAAAACTCCATGGAGGGGGGCAATTATAGGGGGTCCCCACAGTTTTGAGAGTTTTGTCTCCAGGAGCTCTGCCAGGTCCTCACGGAAACTATTGGAGAAAAATCCCCTCGAGCTTCCAGCAGCGAGAAGGTGTAAAAGGAACCTTTTGAAATACACCAGAGCAGTCTGTTTTTAACGAGGCCTGCCCTAAAGAGAAACTATTAGCAGAGCTTAACTTACCTGGGGGAAAGGAAATATCCAGCTCCTGCTCCCTCTGGCCTTCCACATGGAGGGAGGGAAATACCTAACCCTAACCCCCTCTAGCCATCTTGTTCCACCTAAGTGGGGTGAGGGGAATGAGCAGCACTAGTGAAGTTCACACTCCAGGGGCACAGGCTCCCTGAAAGACTGAGACCTAATCAGGGGACTACTAGAATGCTTCCCCTCCCCCTACATCTTGCCATTATATTACTAAAGGCCTGTATACCATTGTTGCTTTTACCCAGTAGGTCATGTCACCTTTTAACAAAAAATTGCAAGACATACTAAAAGGCAAATAACACAGTTTGGAGAGACTGAATCAAGCATCAGAACCAGAGTCAGATATGGCTGGAACGTTTGAATGGTCAGACTCGGGATTTAGAAAAACTATGATTAAGATGCTGTGAGCTCTAATGGAAAAAGTAGACAAAATGCAAGACCAGGTGGATAATGTAAGTGGAGAGTGGAAATTCTAAGAAAAGAAATGCTTGAGGTAAAAAACACTAACAGAATTGAAGAATGCCTTTGATGGGCTCATTAGAATAGACACAGCTGAGGAAAGACTCACTGAGCTTGAGAATATGGCAACAGAAACTTCCAAAACAGAAAAGCCATGGGAAAGAAGATAAAAAAAGAAAACAACCCAGAATGTCCAAGAACTTGGGACAACTACAAAAGGAGTAAGATATGCATAATGAGAATTCCAGAAGGAAAAAAGAAAGGAACAGAAGCAATATTTGAAGCAAAATGACTAAGTTAATGTTAGACACCAAGCCATCGATCCAGGAAGCTCAGAGAACACCAAGCACGATAAAGACTAAGAAAACTCCACCTGAACATATATTTAAACTTCAGAAAATCAAAGATAAAATACTGCAAGAAACCAGAGGAAAAAACACCTTATGTCTGACTTCTTAGAAATTATGTAAGCAGAAAGGTAGTGGAGTGAAATTAAGGTGTTGGGAGAACAAAACCAGCAACCAAAAATTCTGGACTTGGATTAGTTGAAAATGTACATTGCAAATTCTAGGACAACCACTAGAAAAAAGAAGTATAATTGATATGCTAAGAAAGAAAACGGAATCGTATAAAATGCAATTTTATTCACAATTGCCAAAACATAGAAGCAACCAAGAGGTCGTTCAGTAGGTGAATGGATAACTCAACTGTAGTGCATTCAAACAACGGAATATTATTCAGCGCTAAAAAGGAAGTGAGCTATGAAACAACATGGAGGAAGCTTTAAAGCATATTATTAAGTGAAAGAAACCAATCTGAGAAGGCTCAATAATGTATGATTCCACCTATATGACATTCTAGAAAAGGCAAATCTATGAGGACAGTAAAAAGGTCAAATATTGTCAAGGGTTATCAGGGAGGGATGACTAGATGGAGCACAGGGGATTTTTAGGGCAGTGAAACTGTTCTGTATGATACCATGACAGCAGATACATATCATTATACATCTGTTAAAACCCACACAATGTACAACACTAAGAGTGAACCCTATTATAAACTCTGGACTTTGGGTGATGATGATGTGTCAGTGTGGGTTCATCAGTTGTAACAAGCATGCCACCAGGGTACAGGATTTTGATAGTGGGAGAGGTTGTTTGGGGATGGGGGTATATGGGACTCTCTGTGCTTGCCACTCAATTTTTCTGTAAGACTAAAACTGCTCAAAATGAGTTCATTAATTAATTTTAAAAGTTCAAATATAAAAAATTAAAGGAGACCTAAATATATGGTGAGATAGGCCGTGTTCACAAATCAGAAAATTCATTATTGATGCTACTTCAACCAAATTGTTCTATACATTTGATGCAATCTCAGTCAAACTCCTGGTAGCCATTAGGTGATCAAAAATTTATGTGAAATGCAAAAGACCTGGATGAAAACAATGTTATAAAAGAAGAACAAAGTTGGAAGACATACACTACGTGAGTTCAAGACTTATTAAAAGCTTTATTAAGACAGTGGTGTTGACATAAAGGTAGACATATAAATCAATGGACAGATTAGAGAGTCCATTAGGACATACGGTCCATTGGTTTTCAACAAAGATGCCAAGGTAATTTAATGGGGAGAAGATAGTCTTTTCAACAAAATACTGGAATAACCAGAGGGGAAAAGTGAACCTCAACAGTAACCTCACACCATATACAAAAATACCTTGAAATGGATCATAGACCTAAATACAAAAGCTAAATATTAAAATGGTGTATAGAAAATTCATCTAGCAATTTTATGGCCTTAATGAAATTTGTGTGAAGATTTCATTTTTTTCCTTTCTTCTTCTTCTTTTTTTTTTTTTGCTGAGGAAGATTAGCCCTGAGCTAACATCTATGCCAATCTTCCTCTATTTTATATGTGGTCACTGCCACAACATGGCTGATGAGTAGTGTAGGTCCACGCCTGGGATCCGGACCACAAACCCAGGCCACCAAAGCGGGAACTTAACCACTAGGCCATGGGGCTGGCTCCAGTGTCAAGATTTTCTTAACAAAAATTTTGATTAAATGTCATACTCATAAAAGGAGAGTCAGAGTCAAATGGGAATAGAAGACAATCTTCTGACTCAGGATATTCTGTAACCATAATCAGCATCACATACCATCATTGCTTCAGTTTAGTAAGTGTTAGGTAAATGTTGCTACTATAGTGATATAATGTAGATAGTGGCAGAAACGATTTTTTAATAGCTTTATTTGTTATAGTCCTGTATCTGTAAGAGTCAAAGTGTCTTAATGGATTTCTTTCAGTTATGAAGGCAAGTATGTGTGCTAGAGTGACTTTTGTATATTTTGTGTATTTATCTATATTGTATACTTATAGATTGTATATTTGGGTTCATTGTAAATACATCTCTACTAAGTTTTAAGGGTCCATTATTATTGGATATCCATGAACTTTTGGTCATATAATTAATTACTAATACCCGGGTTTCTTGGGTATTTGGTTTTATCATCTCCGTTCCACCTCCCACAATTGTTAAATTAAAACATGTCAGTTATATAATGTTAAGTTAGAAGAATTCTAACCATTGATTTCTTGTTTAAGCTTAATGCATGTTTAGTTTATTTTGTTCTTAATTTTTTTTTATCATTTTAGTAACGATGATGTTATGTTGATTTCTGTGGAAAGCCCTAATTTGACACCTCCAATTACATCAAATCCAACAGGTATCTTAAGTTGATTAAAATATGATCTATCAAATCAAAAAGCTTCAAATCGCTATTTGTTTAAAATAGAGAATTGAATATTATCTTTTAATAAAATGAAGTTTTGATTCTCCTGTCAAAAATGTTTTAATTTATATCTGTGATTAATATTACCAGGATAAATAAATGATGCCTTAATATAATTGAAGGTTTCTTTTTAACCTTTTGTTTATCAATTTATGGCTTTTTGTTTCTTTACTTATTTAATGGCTTTGTAAGCTATAAAACTACGTACCTTTCATATGCATTATTTTTACTTGTTTGCTCTGGCCTGTGTTGGTGGTAGCGTTGGGGTTTTTTGTTTGTCTTTTCGTTTTATCTATTAAGTTATCTTATAATTTGTTTAAGATAGTACCTTGTTGCCCTTTAGAGTTTCAGTCTTAGGATATTTCTGTAATAATTTTTAACCTCAGATTTCCAATAAATTTGCTATTAAAACAGCTACCTTGTTGGTCCATAATTTCTCATTCAAAATTCCTCATTTTCTTTTCATTTTTTCCTGAATTAGAATATTTGCATCTTAATTTCGGAAAGTTTTGCCTCTGCTTATATAGCTACTTAATTGTCCCCATGGTTTGGGCTATTAAGATTGTGAATCAAATAGTTATATTTATCTGAGGCTTTCTACTGGTTCTAGGATGAATGCTCCTCAGTCATCTCAGGTAGTTTGGTCTCAAGCTACTGTGTATAAAATATGTGTACATTTCCAAGTTTATTTCCTCAACTGCTCTATTAATTTACAGATAGAGTTTCAAAAAGGGGTTACTAATATAGTTGTAAAGTTACAGAAGGACAGAATCTCTCAAACCAAAATTAGATTTTGGTTATTTTTGCACTGGTTCCTCAGTTTTTGGAATAGGTAAGGTCAATTAAGTTACTTTTTCCGATTATATAATACACAGTTAATAAGTATCCCCATTATTATTGTTTCAGCATTCATATATTAACAAAGTCCATAAATATTTAATAGTTTAATAAACTTGTCAAATGTTCATATTTGAATAATTTTCTTTCAGATACTGGAAAAATTACATCAGGAAATTCTAACCATTCACCTCATGCTGAAACTGAAGTTATGGTAGGTAATAAATACTGTCTCTGAATGTTACTTACTTGAATATGTTAGTTCTAGGAACTTAGTGTTGCTGCATGTTGGATGACTTCACTTTGTCATTCACTCTCTGAGAAGTTAATGTCTGACTAGTCAGCGTAACCAGGTTCCAGTCCAGCTTAAACATTGAAAAGCAAACAGCTAATGATAAACATATTTCACAGCTGTGCTTATTCACCAGAGTAGCTCATTTAGACTCTGCTTAGTCATATTCTCAGAAACCATATAGCATTTCATAAGCTTCTCTTTCAGAGTAGAGTTAAATTAAACTGTAAAGACTTATGGAGTGTTCAATCTGGTAATTTAAAATGATATGTGTTTAATTTTTAAAAAAACATTTTCTGCATTGAGGCAAAATCTTATTTTTTTGACAACTTTTCAGGCTGTAGAGAAGAACAAACTGGATTCTGTGATTGATCTGACGAAAGAAGGCCCATCAGACAGCACTGCAGGTAAAGGATTTGTCTTTGTTTTTTAAGAAAGAGGGAAGGTTAACAACTCAGTGCATTTGACCCGTTTGTGAAGTTTGTTTGTGTATTAGTGTGTGTGTTTAGCTCTGTGCAGTTTGTCACATGTGTAGATTTGTGCAACTGCCACCACAATCAAATTACACAACTGTTCTGTCACTACTAGGCTCCCTCATGCTAACCCTTTTAACGTCCTTCCTGCCCCCAATCCCTGGCAACTACTAATCTGTTCCTCACCACTAGAATTATGTTATTTCATGGATGTTACATAACTGTGACGATACAATATGTCTCCTTCTGAGATTGGCTTCTTTCACTTAGTGTAATTCCTCCTGAGGGTCATCCAAGTTGTGTGTACCAGTAGTATTCCTTTTTATTGCTGAGTAGTATTCCATGGTATGGATGTATGATAGTTTGTCTGTTCACTAAAGGCATCTCAGTCATTTGGGGCTATTATGAATCTCTTTTCTACCTGTAGCACGCACCTTTTTTCCTTAACCCTAACAGTAGTGGCTGTGAGAGGGTGCTAGGCCATAACGTGAAAATGTAGAAGGAGAGTGACAGCAGTGCTCTCTTTCTCAGACAAACAAAAAGAAGTAAAACACAGTTCTCTGGGGCTGGTAATCAGGTACAATGTTTCATCTCCTAATAACTGCATTTGAATGTCTATAGTACTCTTTTGATAAAACATTTGAACTCCACTTCTTACCATTAGTTAAAAAAATGTAATATTTTTTAAAATGGAGATTAGTATAGGAAATATATAGTCCAGTTCCTTCTCTCCTTTTAACTGGATCCAAGCAAAAGTTGGAACATTGGAATCTCCAGGTACCTCACGATAGAATTTTAAAACCCATCAGTTTCCAGTTTCATGAAGATGATTAGAAATATAAATTTGAAAAATGAATTGAAGTCCATAATTAAGTAATCAAAGTTACTTTTTAATGAGTAAGATTACTAAATTGTTTCTAAACTACATGATACAGGATTTTAGATACAGTAAATTAAGAAGTAAGAATACAGATGCATTCAGTGCTTAGCAAAATGTCATACGTCTCACTTGGGGGCTTTAGTTTGCAATGCAGCACTTGGACAGGTAGATTACGCTAACTCATGGTGCTAACTCATGGTAGCATGAGTCCATCTTGTAGAATGTCCAATTCTGAACAAGTATAATTAGTCAAACTTGGGCTGTTTCCCGTGTTCACAGGCTTGATAAATGGTATCACCAGCTCCCCTAATTTACCAAGCCACAAGTGGAAGAGTTACTTTCAACTCTTAAATTTGCCTCATTCCACTATCTAGTCAGTTTTCAAGCCCATGAGTTCTGTCTGAAAAGCTAATGTTACTGAGCAAGGGCTCGATCTGTTCACTGCAAGATAAAAGCCGGTTAGTCAAGAGGCAAGGCGGTGGTAGAGAAAGAACTTTAGTAAGCGATGAGCTAACTGACTGGAAGATGGTGGACTATCATCCCAAAAAAACCATCTTAAAGGGGACTGATTTGGAAACGACTTATGTAAGGCAAATGGGGATTGGGGAGGGGGCTCAGGAACTTCAGGTGATGGATGACCACAGACTCTTGGGCACCTCTCCATCGACAAAGCATTTCGGGTCTGCTGATGGATGACGAATATGACATTCCTGAAGAATCTAAGAAAAGATCAGTTGCTTCCTTATCTGAGACAGAAGGAACAGTTACCGGCAGGGGACATAAATTTTCTCCTAACAACTTATTCTTTCTACTGTTTACTGATTAGCTTGCCTACTTGCAATTCTAAGCGTTTCTAGAAAGCACATGGATGAGAATAAGACGGGGTCAGAAAAAGTTCAAAGCCTGGAGTCCTGCACGCTGATATGGAGACTCAGTCTCACTAACAGATCTGGTCCACAGATTTCCCTATTGCAGAATTCCATCTCCTTTAGCCTGGTCTATTGCCATAACTTAGTAACTCTCTTTTCTGCCCTAATTTACTGCTTCTAATGAATCTTCCAAATTGCCACTAAAATATTATTTCATATATACAGATCTGATTATATTTTTGTCTTTAGGATAAAATGGAAACTCCTTAGGAAGACATAGAGAATCTTTAGTGACGTAAACCCTGGAAACTTTTCTAGCTTTATCTTCTGAAAATTCTGTACCTGCAGTTTAAGAGCTTATCAGCAGGTGGTGCTGCTTCTCTCCTTACCATCTCTCCATATGTGGTTCTCTTGGCCAGGCAGGCTCTCTCCTCTGCACCTCCCCAGACTTGTCTGGTGACCCTACTTTTCATCCTTTAATATTCAGTTTAGACACTTGTGCTGAACTGTTCCTTCCAGGCAGAAATTGGCATTCCTTACCCCCCTCCCTTTGGTATTTTGTGCCTACCTATATTATAGCTTTATCACATTGTTCTGTAATTGTTTCTTTAAACATCTGTCTCCCTAAAAAGTCTTGAAATTCTTTTCAGCAGCATTGCTGTCTGTATTAATCTGTATATTTCTGTTCTTTTAGCATAGCGCTTGGCACATAGTATACATTCCCAAAAAAGTTGCGTTAATGCAGCAGATTTTCCACTAACAAGTTTTAGAGGAAATGTAAGTTTATATACTGTGAATGGGAGTGTAAATTAATCTTTCTGGACAACATTTTGTCAACATCAGAAACTTTACAAATATGCAAGACTTTTGACCTAAAAATTCTTTTTTTTTTTTTTTTTACTTCTTCTCCCCAAAGCCCCCCAGTACATAGTTGTACATTTTAGTTGTGGGTCCTTTTAGTTGTGGCATGTGGAACGCCGCCTCAGCATGGCTTGATGAGCAGTGCTAGGTCTACGCCCAGGATCCAAACTGGCAAAACCCTGGGCCGCCGAAGCAGAGCACGCGAACTTAACCACCCGGCCACAGGATCAGCTCCCAAAAATTCTTTGAATAGTTACCTCAGGAACCTGCAGTGTATAGGGAAGTATGCAAATGTTCATTGCAACGCTATTTGTGAAAAACAAAACTTTGAAAGAAAACCTTAAATTTCTAGAAATAATGGGTTACCTGCACAAATTTGGTGTATATGGTGTAGTAATATTCAGCCATTAAAAATAATGTTGGAGAAGTAGTCCATGTATTGATGTAAACAGGTTAATAACATAACAAGAGAAAAACATTATGAAAGTATCTATGTAAAAGTAGAGTCATCATGGAATAAATGGGACCAGACTTAACTTTTCTGCAGTGAACAACTAGACAACTAAACAAGATAGAAGAAATAAGATCCAAGAAAAAACTTTTCAGATATTACAATACAGGACTGCAGACCCAGAGAGAAGGGAAATGAATGAGATGAGCCCTACTGATCGCCCCAGCTTTCTTCCTAGACTATGGTGCAGTGAAGGAGATCCCAAGTAGAGAATGGTTGTCTTGCTGAGGTGAGGAGACACAAATTTGCATTCAGAGACTGAGTCAACTGGAATGAAGGGAAGAGTACTATCAGAATGAGGAAGCCACTCAGAGAAAGAGTTCCAAGATGTTAGCATAGGAGTCCTCTTGAGTCTTTGCCATAATATTAAGCCACATATACATGGAATGAAACTCCACGAATTTGGGCAAAGAATGACCCAAGGACCTTTCTGCTGAACAATTTCCAGAACTCAAACCGAGGTGGGGAATGTTTCAGTTCTGACCAGCTGTAGTGGCAGATTTTTAAGCTGGGTGTGAACTCATCTTACAGCAAAGGCAGTTCCAGCCTTGCCCTAATAAAACCTAAAACACAAGCTTTGAAAGGATCAAGCTTTGAAAGGATCAAGTAACTCAGTGGGTTATCACACAAAGCCCACTGTCTGTTAAAAGAAAACAACAGAATTCAACACACAACCAAGCAAAATTCATAATATCCATCATCTGATTAAAAAAATCACTGGAAATAAGAAGAGAAATGGGATCCATGACCAGGGGAAAAATCAGTCAATAGAAACAAACTTAGAGATGACAGAATTAACAGACAAGGACTTTAAAAGAGCTGATGGAAATATGCTTAAAGATTTGGAAGAAAACAGGAACAAAAGAAGAGAAATAAAAGATGTAAAATAGAACCAAATGTAAAAAAAGAAAATACTTGAAGTTCAGTGGATGGAATAAACAGCATATTTAGACACCAAAGAAGGAAAACACATTGGTATACTGGAAGAAGTAGCACCTGACCCAAATAGTTTGGAAAGAAACTATCCAAATTAAAGAAAGATTAAGAAAAGACTAGAGAGAAAGAAGTTAGACCTTTAGTGAACTGTGAGACAATATCAAGTGGTCTAACACACATGTATGGTGAGAAGCCTTCCAATTTAATGAAAAGTACAAACCCACATAATCAAGAACTTCAGTGAAGTCCAAGCAGGATAAATATAGGGAAAACCATATCACAACGTATCATAATCAAGTCCTGAAAAGCAATAAGGAGAAAAACAAGATATGTACAGAAGAACGAAAAATCCACTTTTCTCAATGGGAACTATGCAAACCAAAAGACAATCAAATGACATCATTAAAAAGCTCACAGAAAATAACTGTCAACCTAGAATTCTATATCTAGGAAATATATCTTTCAGAAATGAAAGCAAAACCAAGACTTTTTCAGAGAAACACAATTTGTTGCCAGCAAACCTTCACTATCAAAAATAAAGGAAGTTCTGGGGCCGGCCCGGTGGCATAGTGTTTAAGTTCGTGTGCTCTCCTTCGGCAGGGTTCGCGGGTTCAGATCTCAGGTGCAGACCCAGCACTGCTTGTCAAGCCATGCTGTGGTGGCATCCCACATCAACTAGAGGGAGATTGCCACAGGTTAGCTCAGCGACAGTCTTCCTCAAGCAAAAAGAGGACGGTTGGCAACAGATGTTAGCTCAGGGCCAATCTGCCTCACAAAAAAAAGAAAAAGAAGTAAAGGAAGTTCTTCAAGCAAAAGGGAATGATATCAGATGGAATGTGGATCTACACAAAGGGATACCACACCAGATTGTGGATTTTTGTACTACATTAATGTATGACACTAGTGCAAAAGATGATCTGAGGAATGGAAGTATGCTGCTGTAAGGGTCTTACATTATATTAGTATAATGTTATTTGAAGATAGACTATAGTAAGTTATTAAAGGTTCATATGGTAGTGCCTAGAGCAGTAGTTTCTTTTAAGTGGAAGTATAGCTAATAAACCAATAGTGGAGATAAAATGGGATTTCTAAAATACTCAGTTGAGATGCCACAAAAAAGAAAAGAAAAAATAAGACTAATAGAGAACAAAAGGCAAGATGGTACATTTAAATCCGACCATATTGATAATTAGAATAAGTGTAAATGGTCTAAACACTCCTTTAAAAAGCAGTCATTGTTGGACTGGATGACAAAGACCAACGCCATGATAACTGTATGGCGCAGTTTCAGGATAAATCTGTGGCTAGGTTAATATTAAGAGGATGGAAGGAGATAACACAAAAACATATAAACGCTAATCATAAGGAAGCTGGAATGACTGTATTATTATCAAATAGACTTCAGAACGAGGAATGTTACCAGGGATAAAGAAGGCGGTTTCATAATGATAAAGTAGTCTTTTCATCAGGAAGACATAGTAAACCTACATGTATATGCACTTAATGGTAGAACTTCAAAATTCCTGATGCAAAAACTGATAGGACTGAAATGATAAATAGAAAAGTAAACAATTATAATTGGAGGTTCCAACGCTCCGTTCTCAGTAATTGATACAATATATAGACAGAAAGTCAGTAAAGTTAGAGAAGCTTGAACAACACTATCAACCAACTTAACCTAATTGACATTTATAAAACACTCAACCACAGCAGAGTACTCATTCTTTTTAAGTGCATATGAAACGTATAGTAAGATAGAGCAGGTTCTGGACCATTAAACTAGTCTCAGTACATTTAACAGCACTGTAATCATTCAGAGTATGTTCTCTGACTCAACGTAATTAAATTAGTAATGAATAACAGAAAGATAGCTGGAAAACCATAGATATTTGGAAACTAAACACATTTCTAAATAACCCATGAGTCAAAGAAGAATTCGAATGGGAAATTTAAAAATATTTTGAACTGAATGAAGATGAAAACAGCATATCAAAATTTGAGGGACGCAACTAAAGCAGTGCTTAGAGGGAAATCACTAGCATTAAATGTTTATATTGGAAAAAATGGGAAGTCTAAAATGAACAGTCTAAGCTTCTACCTTAAGATGCTATGAAAAAAAGACAAGTTAAACCCAAGGCAAGTAGATGACCTTGAGTAGAGAAGATGGGGGATGGCAAATAAGCTCAAGAAGACATCTTCAACATCATTATTCATTAGGGAAATTAAGACCATGGTGAGATACCACAACATATCCACTAGAATGCCTCAAATGAAAACAACTGAAAATATACAAAGTATTGGCAAGGATATGGAGCAACTAGAATTCTCATACTTTGCTGGTAGGAATGGAAAATGGAAAAACCACTTTGGAAGTGGTGTGGCAGTTTCTCAAAATATCAAGTATAGTCTAACCATATGATACTATTATTCCACTCTTATGTATTTACCAAGAGAAACAAGAACTTACATCTGCACAAAGACTTCTACACAAATGGTCATAGCAAGTTTATTCTTAGTAGTCCCAAACTAGAAACAGCCCAGGGGCCAGCCCTGTGGCCAAGTGGTTGAGTTCTCATGCTCCGCTTCGGTAGCCCAGGGTTTCACCAGTTCAGATCCTGGGTGTGGACATGGCACCGTTCATCAAGCCATGCTGAGGTGGCGTCCCACATAGCACAATCAGAAGGACCTACAACTAGAATATACAACTATGTACTGGGGAGCTTTGGGGAGAAGAAGAAGAAAAAAAAGAAGATTGGCAACAGATGTTAGCTCAGGTGCCAATCTTTAAAAAAAAAAAAAAAAAGAAAGAAACCCCCCAAATATCCATAAACAGATGAATGGACAAGTAGGTTGTGGCATCTCTCTAGAGCTAAATAGGACTTAACAGTAAAAATGAACAAAATGTTATTTTACGCAACAACACGGATGAATCTCAGAAACATTATCCTGGGCAAAAGAATTCTACCTACTATGTGATTTGATTCATATGAAATTCTAGAAAAGGCAAATCTAATGTTTAGTGACACCAGACCTATGATTTCATGGAGCCAAAGGTGAGAGAGGGATTGACTGAGAAGGGGTACTAAAGAACTTTTGGGGTAATAAAAACAGTGTCTTGATTTTGGTGATGGTTTCACAAGTGTACATTTGTCAAAACTCAAAAGAATTGCATATTTTAAATGGGTACATTCTATTGCATGTAAATTATATCTGAATAATTCTTTTAAAAATCCAAACTTTACTTATTTAAAAAATTTTTTTAAATGTTTCCTTCTTCCCAAAGCCCCCCAGTACATAGTTGTATATTTTAGTTGTGGTTCCTTCTAGTTGTGGCATGTGGGGTGCCACCTCAGCATGGCCTGATGAGCGGTGCTAGGTCCGCGCCCAGGATCCAAACCAGCAGAACCCTGGGCCGCTGAAGTGGAGCACGTGAACTTAACCACTTGGCCACGGGGCTGGACCCAAAAAATCCAAACTTTAAGAATCATTTTTATAATACAAATACTTACATGGGTGAATATGTGTGTCCACATGTGATATACATGCAGCAAAGGATCTGGAAGGTCAAAAACCAAAGGGTTAAGTTGAAACCAATGGCCACAGTTCTCACCTAGCGATTTAATGAGAACCGTTAAAATAATGAGGTACCGGCTACTAGTGCTTTGAGAATACAGAGCACTGAAGTAATCATTCATTTTTATATAGATGAAGGATAAAAGCTGGAGAGTATTTACAAGACACTGGCATTGATGACACGAAGGATGTAAACATTAACTGGTTTGGGATAAAAGTCCTGTTTTGTCTCTTCTTATCATCATAAAATTGAGTTCTTGTCTGAGTCCCTTTTAATTTGCCAGGGGCCTCTTGACTTAGTACCTTGAAAGAAGGAATGTTCGTTAAGGGAAGTTATATTCATTAGATTTTTGTGAGTGTGTGAAATTGTTCACTTGAAAATTTAAAGGGGGTTATTTGTATCAGCTCTTGTGTGATGATTAACTTGAAGATTATGATTTCGCAAATCTAGTTCTAATTAATCAAACCAGTTAAAAAGGCTGTGCAGACTCTCTTACAGTTCAAACCATAAAGTCATTATGTCTTCTTAAAAAGTTTTTTAACCCCAGTACATAAAGTTATTAATAAATTAACTTTGAAACACAATGCAAAATCTTGATTATCCTTGTCAGTCAAAAGAAATATATAAGTAAAAGAAATTTCATTTGGGGAGATTCACAAACTGTGTTCAACAGTTACATCACTGCACACACAATGGATCTGAAATGGTTTCTACTACTTACTAGGTGTGTACAAACTCCTGAAATTTTAGCTACCCAGCCCTACTACTTTACAACCTGAAGCCCCCTTTCTTACCATCCCCAGCTGAAGTCTCCCAGATGTTTTCAAACCATTCTTGTAAACGGCTCTCTGTTTACATTCCTGTTGACCTAACAGAGCAGAATCTCCCTCTGAGACCACTGAGCGGGGATCCCTCTTCCATGCGTAATTTTTCCTACTTTCCAGTTGCATAATGACTTAAGTATTTACCTTAAGAGGGGAATTTTTGTCACATTAAAGGAAAATTCTCTATATTTAATACCTTTAGATCTTAAACTTTTATCAAAAGTTTATCTTCTTATTTCACAGTTTTCGTAATGTTAGTTCACATTTAATTACCACCCGAGACATAAACCCTTCTTTGCTTCAAGGCTATAGGATTGATTATTATAGGTGAATTTTACTTCTTAAACCTTGTGTTGTTCACAGTGAGCCCAGTATCCACCCTGGAGTCACCTATGAAAGCTGTTTCAATCTCAGAGGAGAGAAGCCCCGTGGCACAAAATGCAGCCCAGGTACTGATAGGAAATGCTCCGTAAGGAGCAGTCATTCCAAATTGAGCAGAAGTCCCCATTTACCCATGAAGAAACATTTCGGTCACGATTCAGCTTACAAAGCACTTTAATGTGCCCTTTTGAATGTGCTATTGTGAGTCTACTTATTTACACAATTAAAATAATTTAATTGAATTTTCCAGAAACTACAGAAATTAAAATGCATTTTTTAACCCATCATATTGGAAGAGATTTTTGTTCTAAGAGTAATAACCGTGTTGATGAAGGTGGAGGGAAATGGATGTCCTCATACACTCACACTTTTCGTGTCAATTGGCAAGTGTTTAAGAATGCAGTTTGGAAATGAGATGGAATATTTATCCAGAATGTCTGAGACCTAACCCACTCTGGAATAGTGAGATTCCAGAGTACAGAAATCTTAACTCCAGAAGAAGCTCATGCTTGAAAAGACCGGATCTAGCCTCACATGTTCTTTTTTTGGTGAGGAAGATTCACCCTGAGCTAACATCCGTTGCCAAGCTTCCTCTTTGCACTTGAGGTAGAGCGACCCTGAGCTAACGTCTGTTGCCAATCTTCCTCTTTTTGTTTGAGGAAGATTGTTGCTGAGCTAACATCTGTGCCAGTCCTCCTCTACTTTGTATGTGGGACACTGCCACAGCGTGACTTGATGAGCAGTGCTAGGTCCACACCCAGGATCGGAACCCATGAACCCCGAGCCACCAAAGCAGAGTGCAAACTTCACCACCATGCCACCGAGCTGGCCCAGCCTCACCTGTTCTTGAAGCATCCTATTGTTCTTATAATTTTGAGAGATGGATTGAGGAATGGGAACTATGTATTGTAGAAATGCAGTTGACCACTTTAAAATAATCAAGAACCCACCGATCCAACTCACTAAACTTTTTATAAATGTGTTTTCAGGTTCTTGAGTCCTTTGAGCACCTTCCCCCTCTCCCAGAACCACCACCACTGCTGCCTGAACTGGTAGACAAAATCCGGGACACGCTTCCTCCTCAGAAGCCTGAGCTCAAAGTGAAGCGGGTGCTGAGACCCAGGGGCATCGCCCTGACTTGGAACATCACCAAAATCAATCCCAAGTGTGCTCCTGTGGAAAGCTACCACCTCTTCCTGTGCCATGAGAACCCTAGCAATAAGTTGAGTTGGAAGAAAATTGGAGAAATTAAAGCGTTACCACTCCCAATGGCCTGTACTCTATCTCAATTTTTAACTTACAACAAATACTATTTTACCGTCCAATCAAAAGACATTTTTGGGCGATATGGACCATTTTGTGATATAAAATCTATCCCTGGGTTTTCTGAAAATCTCACCTAAAGGAAGAGCCTTCAGTAATTACATATTGTGCTAGATTTTGTTTTGTTTTCCATATTGGAGTTGTGGGCAGTGCTCCTCTAACACTACTGCCATCTTGCAGGGCCAGTACAGAGTGTGAGCCCTTTGTACAGGGACAGTCCTCTTCCGTGTGTTGTAAGCGGCCTCTAGTTTATGAATTTCTGATTTGCATTCAATAAGTACTTCGAATGGATATATTCTGAAACATCTACTATGCACTACCATGGACCCCTGTCGCTAAGCTGTGTGAGCAGCAACTTTGTTGACTGTGGAGCTGCATGGCAGACCAGGGTACAGGCAGCCACCGTTCCTGTGTTGACAGTCAGCTTTCAGTGACCTGCCTGTGGTCAGTATAGATACAGGAAAAGTCAGCGGTTCGCTGAGGCCAGGTCATCCCTGGGGTGCATCTCCACCCAGATTTTGTGAAAGCCCATGTCTTCTCATTCTGTTCAAAGTCTAAGGGCTACTAATTTGTGCCCGCACCCCCGCTTTTTGACTGTGTCAATCATTTGGGGAAAACAGCCTGGAGGTTTTCCCTAAATCTGTTTGTATACGTATATGTGTATAATAAAATTAGTTGAACATTGTGTGCTGTACATGCAAAACATATGGTATCACTTAGGAAAGCATTATTTATTCAGTGGAGGAAAATGGAGTTGTGTGCCTTAGATTTAAGGCTTTAATTTGCTGATTCCCTAATGCGACCCTTTGCTCGTTTCCTGGCTGCCATCATCACTCGGAGAGAGAATATAAGCAATGAGGGGCCCCAGGAGATGTGTCCTGTGCATACCTCCATCTGAGGGAGCACCGAGGGGAAGCTGTGGCCAGCACAAGGAGCCCAAGAAATTCAACGAGTGAACAGACTAGATAAGTGTAAGTCAGGGCCCAGTGGGACAAACTGGGTAACCAATACTGAGACATTGAAAAACAGAAAAATAACTGTTAGCGTAAAAGATAATCTGCTCAAGAGAGGCACTCTTTCCTGGTACATAGTGAAAGTTCAGGCTGCAGAGCCTCTAAAGAAGTGAACAGGGAATGGTTCTCGGCATTTTGTGACTACCTTTACATCTTCAGTCATAAATAAAGCTGTTATTTTTTGGTCTCCTGTTTCTTTACATTTTAAAGCGTTAAAGAAAGTGCCAGGTTCTGAACTGAAGATGACAAGGGAGCTGCCCTCTGTGATGCCTCATTCGGGCTCAGGCAGTGGGGCACCCTGCAGCACACAGGTGGCGTCGCTCGGGAGAGGACTGCGCCCTTGGGTGGATGCAGACTAGACATTCTCTCACTCAGCGGAGCCCAGACTTGACACCCTAGACAGGATTTTGGTGCACATCTCCCAAGTGAGACTATGTCCCCAACCAGCAAATCTGGAATATCTGTGTGCCTAAGAGCTTTCAGGGTAATGGGAGGCGGAGGGTGGGGGATGCTATTGGGCCTCTTAGAGGTGATGGCTCAAAAGGCATTAATGTTTCTTGCCTTTTGGAGGGGCAGCAGCAAGATTCTCAAGTGTCATCTATCAGCATCACCAGAAAAGAGCCAGCCTAAGGACAAGAAAGATCCAGTCCTGCCAGACAGTGCAACTGTAGAGAGCAAACACCCAACCCTACCCCTGAAAGGCTCCATGTACTTCTGGTGGGAACTTACACCTCCTTTAAGCTGCAGAGCCAAACTGCCTGATGAGCTACAATTGAATCTATCGAGAGAAGGCTACGGGGTGGCTCATGGAATCACAAGGAAGTGAAAAGACTCAGGCTCGGAAAACAGGAAAAAAGATAGCTTGCGATAAATCCACAAGGTTTCAAACCTGAGGCAGTTTATGCAAGTCCTGTTCTACCACATGATGATCTGAGACATTTTCTGACCATTTTAAAGATGGGGAAACAGGCCCAGGGAGCTTGGGTGTCTTGCCCAAGTCACAGGGACCCAGCCCTTTTGAACCTGGCCTGGTCGTGGGTTCCCGCTGTATGCCTCGTGGGGACTGGACAGAGGGAACAGGAAGAATTCACCTCCGACCTTGCTGCCTTGTGGCGCCAGACACACATCCAACTGGCTTATCCTAGGACGGGTCAAAGCCGCAAGGTGAACTAAGAAAGCAAATTTTTGGTCAACGAGAGCTGTACTCGGCCACCCTCGACACAAGGTGAGTGTGGTGGCTTTGGATCGTGTCCATGTCGCTCAGCTGGAACTACCTTGCCCAGGGCGTCGCCTGGATGGTTCAAGGTGAGCGTTGGTCACAAGACATTGCCTGAGACTGAGAAACAAAGCGAAATAGTCATGTTTACCTTCAGAAGGTGGATCCAGGGCAACAGAGCGTGGTGGCTTGTGCTCCCTGTTCCAGTCTGCTGCTCAGGGACCTAAGCTGCTGCAGCCTCTGCCAGGACCTCCTTCGGTGTGCAGGTGCAGGTCGTGCCACTGTGCTTTCCCAACAGGTCCGTGATTCCCATGGCTCCAGGGGTGGAGGTGGTGACACAGATGCACTTCCAGTTTGTGCTTGGTCTTGTCCACATCCATCCTTTCTTCCTGACCGCCACCTGGCTGACCTCTGGTGACTCCAGGCTCAACACCAGACCCAGAGGGAACAGTTGGCATAGCTTTCCCCACCAGCTCTCCCACATGGGGCCAAGTCTTGCCCCTGTAATAAATTCCTTGTTCTACAGCACCGCTGGCTCCCTCCCTGAGACTGTGGGGAATCCCTGACTGGCGGGGCATCCTCGCTCTGGGGACTTGAGTGGGGCCGTAGCTTGTCAGACTGTCCCAGAAAGTAGCACGTCTCATACTCTCATACGTTGGTCTCATAGAATATGGACTTCAACCGGGCCCTTGGGTCTGAAAGCCAGTTCCAGCACTCAGCAGCTGTGACTCGCAGCCCATCGCATCCTCTGAGCCTCCTTTCCCTCAGGGTGTAAAAGGAAGGCAGCTGACGCCTACATTTTGCAATGGGCCGCCTCCCTCCTCTCTTCCTCTTCCCCTCCCTGTCCCCCTCTTTCTCATTTCACTGGTTCTGCTGCATGAGACCAAGAACGCTGATAGATAGGGCCCTTGTACGGAATTAACGAGATAATAAAATGCCTAAGTCAAAGCGAATCCTTATCAGTAAATGGTAGAAAACAACAAAATAAAACCTTTGCTAGGGGACAAGGGCGTTAGAAATACCACGTTTCCTGGGTAACTGCTAATTTACTGGGGCAAGAGGCTCAGCAGGAGAGAGCATGTCACTCAGGTGGCCGTGGAGATAGAAGGAAATCCTTTCAAAAAATCACCATAGGTGAACACGTGCCCCACACGGAGACAGAGGCAGAGACTGGAGTGAGGCAGCCACAAGCCAAGGAACACCCAGAGCCACCAGAAGCTGGAAAAGGCTGGAAGGATTCTCTCGCAGAGCCTTCGGAAGGAGCTCAGCCCTGCCAACATCTACATTCCGACTTCCCGCCTCTAGAACTGTGAGAAAATACATTTCTGTTGTTTCAGGCCACCAAGTTTGTGGGAATTTGTTCCAGCAGCCCTAGGAAGCTCATACAGTCTCTCTTCACCGGGGACCACAATTTGTTCAAAACAACGACACCGGGCCCTTAGGCAGGATGCCTGGAGGCGGGCCCTCTAGTGCTCTAGACGCTCCCATTGGCTGGGCGGTGGCTCCACCCACCAATGAGGAAGATGCAAAGCCCCTGTCAATCACCTCAAAGGATCCTCCCGTCGTGAGACGTGCCCAACATCATGAATCAGATCGCGGCCTTTTTTTAACTGGCAGATGACAGCTGACCTGGCAAAAGCCCGGAGATAGACCAATGCTTACATATTACCCATTACACGAATCCAGAGGATGAAGTAAAAGAATTGAGCTTCTTTAAAAGAAGAAAAAGAAAAAAAGCCCTATGATGCAGACAAATCCAATTCAGTCAGTTCCCACCTTTCAGCCTCATGAGATTTTTAAGGAGAAGGAATACAGCTCCTTGGTTTTCTATCCATGTTGAAGAGGATCAGAACAGACCACCCCAAAATATGCCACTTTGGCATAAGGCTCATGTTGAGCTGAAGGCAATGAAAAAATGGCGGACACAGGAAGAGTTCTCTGCCCTCCTCGTTTCTACATAAATTTCCCTTTGTAAAGGTGTTCGCCTCTCCCCTACCAGGCAGATGGCACCGAGATGAGTCTGCATAACGGACCCTACTAAACAACCTTCTTCTGCCACACATTTCCTAGTCACCTTCCCACAATTGACAGTCCCAAGGAGCCCAAACTCCCTTTCCTTTGTCTCATCACTTCTCCATAATTTCCCACCCTTTGTTAAAATGGTATTTAAACTCCCGAGTCTAACCAGTTCTTTGGGGTTTCACCTATTTTCTGTGATGCTCCTGTGCAGGTAAAAGTAGTAAAATTTGTGTTCCTTTTCTACTGTTAATCTATCTTTTGTCAGTTTAATTCACAGGCTCCAGGCACAGAACCTAAGAGGGAAGAGGAAAAGTTTTCCCTCCCTAGATGAACTATGGATGGGAGAATTATATTGGGGTGAAGAGCCCCACCTGCTGGGACCCAGGCATCCAAATGGACAGGCAAGGTCTACAGTGACCACAGGATCTACAAGGAATGGTAAGAGATCTTAACAGATTGGCTGTTTGGATGATAGAAAAGGACAAAAATTAGTTCAAACTCCAACTCCCACCAGTCAACAAGCAAGAGCCTTCCAAAGAGATAATCAAATAACCCATACAGCAGGATACAGTATTTTTCTCAAATCTCTTTGAAAGGAATGATTTCCCATAATTTTAAAATTCAGGCCGGGGGCGTCGCAGGTTGGACAACCATGTGTCAATGCCAGTGAAATAAAATTCTTTTAAAGATTCCAGGAAGTTGGATCAATAAAGCTGATATCAAGGAACACGAGTCTTGATGCTGTGACTGATCGTTGGGGCAAGGACACACCTGGAAGTCCTTTTCCTTACTTTGATGGAGGTTAGTGATGATGTGTAAAGACAATGTCTCTACCCTCAGGATTGATTCAGAACTAATTCAACCCAATTATAGTCCCCTGGATTTGGGCTCTAAGGAAAACAGTAAATGCAACTGGACACGTTGGGGTGGAATGGATTTAGTCAAGATAATACGCGAGCCAGATCATATCTGATTTTTCCAATACTGAGTTTTAACTGTTCACACTCAAGAAAGTATTGCGTTTGGGGGGTTCCTAATGCTGTGACTAATCTGTGGGATTGATGACCGGAGTGCCAGAGGAAGGACACTGACACGGCACAGGTGGTTCTGTCATGGTAGCAATGATCAATTCAAACCCACCCGATCACCGTGGAAACCACATGTGGTGGTAATTATTGGGGATCGTGGGGAATTTTCTGGACGATCTACAAATTACCATGATCATCGCCACAGCTTGTAGTCACTTCCTTTTGGGCTAATTGTACTTACCTACCACTTATCTCTCCATGAAAAAGAAATTAACCTATAAGCCAGGGACACTCCCCCATCTCTTGCTCACACCCATGTGTAGCAAGCAGATATTTGGGCTAGTTTAGTAGTAGGATGAGGAGCCTTATTTCAGGCCACATGGGCTCTGTAAAAATCCAATTTGGTAAATTTATGGGCAGGGGTTATTCCTCTGAGCAAAATAGAGGCCAAGCTTGGGTAGGCTGGATTGCGGCCCAAGACACACTCAGTTGTGCTGGCAGGTTTATGACATGGGAAAGGCTTGGCACTTGCAGCTCAGGCGGCCCTAAACTCTATTTGCACCCGTTTGTTAAATTTTCCCAGTGAAATGTTCATGTCTTCGTTTGTCAAGGAATTATTGAACATCTACCCTGGGCTGGACACCGTGCCAGGTGCCGACATGGAGAAAAGGACTAGCCACTGGCCCTGCTCTCTTGGAGCTGACCTGGTGGGGGACACAGGAGATCAACAAGCAAGAAGTGCACAGCACACGTGAGATTTTCAGAGAGCGACGCGATGTGGCCCACAAGGAAAATGAGCAGTGAGATATGGTGAAGTGTGATGGGGCCGGGGAGCCTATGTGAGACAGGCTGGTCAAGGAGAGCTTCCTGGAGGAGGAGGCACAAACTGAGGCCTGAAGGATGAGAAGGAGTTAAGCACAAGAGTGTCTGGGGACGGGCTTGTGCCAGGCCAAGGGGCTTAACACCCATCGGGAAAGTCTCTGAAGGAAAAGGGTTAGGGTGTGCAAGGGGTCCCAGGGGACAATGCAATGCATACATGATCCTTAGCAGATCCTGGATTTAGAAAAACAGCTCAGGAGGACATCATTTGGGCAATTGGCAAAGTCCAACTATGGATACATATGGATAAGAGTGCTGTGTCCATGTTAAATCACCCGAAAATGAGCCCCGGCTTTTCAGAGATACCACCAAAGTCCTGGGAGGCAAAGGGCCTTGATGTCTGCAACTAACTCGCAAATGGTTCCTAAATTACTTACACCCACGTGCGCAGACACACACATACACACAGAAAGATAAAAGCAAGTGTGACCACAACGTTAACCGTTGGTGAAGTCAAGTAGAAAGCATATGGGCATTCATCATATTGTGCTTGCAATGTTTCTGTAGGTTGAAATTCTTCAAAACAAAAAGTTGAGAGATGAAACATTGGATCATGGGCTCAGCATCTACGCTGGGTCGGGTAAGACAACCCTCTAGAAATCCCGACCCAGCTGAAGTCTGCAGAGCGGGTAGAGCTCCCGGGTTAAGGGCACAGGGAGGAACACTGGCAAGAGGCAGGTGGTTCAGGATGGCCTGGGGTTTGGGGGGCCTGCAGGGGTCCGCAGGAGCTGGACCACGTACACAGAGTGGGGAGTACCTGCCGTGCCACCTGCTCCTCTGCCGTGTGGCCTCGCCTCGCTCCCCCCTCTAGGGTGGGGTCTCTCCCCATCCCTGTGACTCTGGGAGCAGTCCGTGACTGCTTCGGCCAACAGAATACAGTGAAAGCGATGCTATGCCGGCTCTCGGAGCTGGCTGTCACATAAGAAGTGCCCCTCGCCCTGAGAGCACCAGGCTGCAGGAGGCCCAGGCCACAAGGCCCTGGAGAACAAGATGCCACACGGAGAGAGAGGCCAGGGAGCACCAAGGCGAGCGAGGAAGCCATCGTTGAAGCAGAGCCTGGGTTTTAAACGCCCCAGCTGAAGCCACGCGGAGCAGAGGAGCAGCCCTGCAGAACCCTACCCACATTCCTGACCCGCAAGACTGGGAGCAAAGTAAAAGTTCTTTTAAGCCACTAAGTTACGGGCTTGTTTATGAGGCAGCAACAGCACCTGGGACCCTATTAGAGACCGGTAGTCTGTGTTAAGAAGTTTGGTCGTTGTCTTGGGAGTAGTGGGGAGCCATTGAAGGTTTCAGTCCAGATGGGTGACGGGACAAGATTGAGGAGATGACTCTGCTTGCCAGGTAGAAAATAGGCTGGTGAAGGGGGTGGGAGTGGGAGTGGGAGTGGGGGAAACCAGGGTGACTAATTACAAGTCTATTGCAATGGTCGGGGCAAGATGACAGCAGCTGGGACTGGGGTCATGGAAGCGATGTCCAGGGGCAGGGGGACTGAAGAATAAATACTGTTCAGGGAACCTTCAATGCATGTAACAGGCCCAGGCCCGAGGGTCCAGTTATTCTGCCCTGAGGCCACTAAGGAGGGCCGAATAAAAGCACCCACCCTTCTTCCTGCAAGAAAAATAACACGGCAGAAGAGAACGTAGAACAACCGTAAAAGAAATCACTGGAATCCTTTCTCTTCTTTGGGGAATATCTGATTTTAAGAAATAAATAAAAGAGAAACTTTTTTCTGACCAAACCATACCAAATTGTTTTGGTCTATAATCGAGATGTTAACTGAATATAGAAATGTAGACAGCCCAGGTCAATAGCCAAATGATGAGGGTGCTGGAATGTTTGCCTGTGACGGCCTCCGTTCAATGTCACAAATTTTGTCCTTAAAAGACCTGAACGGGGGGCCGGCTCCGTGGCCGAGTGGTTAAGTTCGCGCGCTCCGCTGCAGCGGCCCAGGGTTCGGATCCTGGGCGCAGACATGGCACCGCTCGTCAGGCCACGTTGAGGCGGCGTCCCACATCCCACAACTGGAAGGACCTGCAACTAAGATATACAACTATGCACCGGGCCGGGGGCGGGCGGGCGGGGGGGGGTGGGGGGGTGGGGGGGTGGGGGGGGGTGGGGGGGGCGGGGGGCGTTTGGGAAATAAAGCAGAAAAAAAAAAAAGATTGGCAACAGTTGTTAGCCCAGGTGCCAATCCTTTAAAAAAAAAAACAAACCTGAACGAACAATTTGCATAAATGGCCACCAGGTGGCAGTAGTGCCGCTTCACATTTCTGAAATTGAACTTAAACCTGCTTTTTGTCATTTTTGGTGTTGAAACTAATTGATGGTCACAATACTACTAAATAACATATTCGAAATCTCATGCCAACGTAGCAAGTCTTTTAGCTAATATCTAGGGACATTATGGTGCTTTCCCCCCAAACATTGGTTCTCAGTTGATTTTGATTCCTAACTTGATTTCACAAATTTTAACTGGAATTGCCTGAGAAGTGAGTTGGTTTTTCTAACTTAGGGTCAGAAGCTCTTCTCTGGCTGTGTTCTCGATTCCAGAGCTTCAGTTCTACTTAGAAACAAAAGCCCTTGCAGGTGGGTTTTATCATCCAGCAAAACGTTCTCTCCCCTCTGCATTCACTCTTTCATCCTTTCATCAAATTGGAACCGACTGATGTAGCTTAAAAGCAGTGAGTTTAGACTGGAAATCCGACGCACGTGGAAAAAGACCCAAATCTCAATGAGTCCATGGAAGCAACTTACTCCACGTTGTCTGTGATGAAAATGTAAAGCTTTTATGATGGACTGAGTTGAATGTGGCAAAATGAATGGCAGAGAAAAGATTCACATCGTCATTCTCACCTCGGCTCTTCCCTTCTCCCCGTGACAAATAAAAGCAGGGTGAAGCTTTCCAGAACACTGCAGCAGCATGCAGACACAAAGAGAGAACCTTCAGGGTTGTCGAGAGGACCAGAGCGTAAGCAGCAGGCGGATTCCTGGGAGGGACCTCGGGTGGTCCACGGAACTTCCGTGTGCTAGAGAAGGCTCAGAGAGGGGCAAAGAGAATCCAAGAGACGGAGACTGACAGAGACTGAGCGAGATACGTTTGCTGGAGGGAACAAACACCAACTGGGTTTTCCATCCTCACCGAGCCTCGGAGAGAAATGTTGATGGTCTGGCTTGGGTCACCTGCCACCAGACGCCCTGACTGACCTGCCCATCAGATTGCCCACGGGGAGGCAGAGATGACTCCAAATGGATCTTGGGGCGTTGTTACTAAAGCAAGGAGACTACATATAAGACGGCCAAAAAAAGCAATAAATCTCCACATGATTAACAGGTCTTTTGAAAACCTGTGGACCATGAATAAGTGTGATTTCCTTCCTTTTTTAAATTTAGCATTTTGGGTTGGACTATACTGAAGTCAGGTCATTGCATTTTCAGACCACCTCTGAGGTCCACTCTGTGTTTGTTGTGCTCAGCAAGGCAAAGAAGAGAGCCAGGAGAGAAGGAAGTTCAGGTGGGTTGGCCATCGCCGCCTCCTCTTTGGGCTCTCTGGCCCAGCTCACAGGGTTAAGCATCCCAGGAATTATTCCCAGTGGCAATCCACTGACACCCTTCAGTCCAAATCCTTGGAGAGCTTGTTAAAATGGCAGGTTCCAGGGCCCCCCACTTTGAGGGTCCCACTTAACGAGTCTGGGGTACAGCCCAGGAATCTGTATTCTCGACATACCCAGGGCATCCGTGGACCACACTTTAAGAAACCCCTTTTCTCCCACCAGCAAACTACGATGACTTTCTCACGTACAATGAAACAGAACGGCAGTTTGAATCTGAAACCAGATGAGCTGCTGGCGAAATCTGGCAAGTTGTGCATTTTGCCCCATCTTGCCCGCTGGTTCTCTGCCGCCTTGCCCAGAAAACAAGCCAAGCAAGATGGAGGCTGGACCTGGAGGCTGAGTCATCGGTCCTTTGATAGGCACTCTGGTTATTGTGTCAACTCACCCACGGGCAGGGAGGCAGGAGCCAGCGGGCCACACCTTGTCAAGCAGCAGGCGGCAGTTCTCAGAAGTCCGTGTCTGCAGTTCCTGCTAAAAGCCCCGGATCCCAGCTTGGAACCCCTGGCAGCCTGAGTCTCCCATTCACCCCCTAGGAAAGCCCTTCCACTCCAGCAGCTGCCCCACGCGCTGGCTCTGCACCTTCCTGCTCTCCCTGGTGCCTCTCCTCCCAGAATCCTCGGTGAGCTCAGCCATCACCTCCTTGTTCCCCCTCCCCGAGCCCCTGGCAACCACCAGTCTACTTTCTGTTCCTGTCAATTTGGCTACTGTAGATACCTCACGTAGGAGGCATCAAGAGTAGAAACAATTCAACGTCCATTGACAGATGAAGGGATAAAGAGAATGTGGTATGTCCATACAATGGAATAGTATTCAGGCATAAAAAAGGAAACCCTGTCACATGCTACAACATGGGTGAACCTGAAGGACATTATGCTCAGCGGGGTAAGCCAGTCACAGGAGGTGGTGTACTGCAGCGTCCTGACTGTCACTTGGTTGCACCTGAGTTCTAACATGGAGCAGAGAGGTTTTCCACCCCCAGCTGCACATTAGAATCACCTGGAGAACTCTACCTTCTACACGCAGGCCACTCCCCAGACCAATTAAACGGCTACCTTTGTGGGATCCCGGCTTCAGAAGCTTCCCAAGTGGGTCCAGCATGTGGCAAGATTGAGAACCCAGGATCTGGAGTCAGAAAATCTAATTTCAAACCTTGAATCTGCCACTTACTTGATAGGTGGACTTGGGCCGGTGACTCGACAGTAATAAGAGATTAATAGCCCTCACTGAGCACTCACTGTCTGCCCCTGCAGTCGCTGCTATGGCTGTTCCCATTTTACAGGAAGCAGAGGCCCAGAGAAATCGAGCAGTTGGCCCGAGGTCACACAGCAGGGAAATGCTGCGACGAGGTTTGAACGTAGGCAGCCAGCTGAGCAGGGTAGAGTTAGCCATGGCCCAGGATGGCTCAATGATTCTAGTGAGGGATCTCACCATCCAGACATCACACCTTATTCTGAGAAGGTCTGGGGGCCTCTCAGGGTCCTTTTTTCAAGACAAAAGACCATCCACCCCAGGCTGCAGTAGGATGACGAAGAGGAAAAGCAGGCTTCCGGAGAATGCAAACCTAAACACAGCTAAGAGGATAGAGGGTGGCAGCCGCCTTGTTATCACCCCATCCCCGTCTCCAACTCAGGGTCAGACCAGGAATGTGGACGCCCTCCTGCCTCTCAGCTCTCCAGCAGCGCCCTGACCCTCCATTCCTTTCTGGACGAGGCAGCAACACGTCACAGCCATTTAACCTCCCCTCCCAGCCAAAAGAAATCTGTTCTTTAAGGGAACCCGGAGCCAAGGTCAAGTCACACCTCTCTTTCCTCGCCTGTGTCCAAGCCCGTGGTGAACCCACACTATGGTCCTGCTACCGACACAGAGAAGCCACTTCTTCCTGGTTCCTCTGGTCTCTGTTCTTGTTGATGACAAATTTTGAGCAGATGTGCAGCTTAAACTTTGGGACCAGGAACGTGCTGTGCTGCTGTCCTGTGCGGTCAGAGAGTCGCCAAGGGCTGAGGCGGGTGCGTGGTCGTTGGCTCTGCCCTGCTTCCCTCCCACTGGGCCAGCCACCTTCACCAGCAATTTCCAGCAGCGCCCTCGCTGCCTCCACCGTATTTCCTGGTATATAAAACCCTACGGCAGGGGTTCCCAACCGCAGGCAATTTTGCCTCCCCTCCCCGGTGGACATTTGGCAATGTCTGGAGACATGTTTGATGGTCACAATTCGGAGGTGAGAGGGGTGCTACTGGCCTAACAGTGGCAGTGAGTGGAGGCCAGGGATGCTGCCAAATCTCTGACAGCCCCCACAACAGAGAAGCGTCTGGCCCCAAAGTCAACTGTGCCAACGCTGAGAAACCCCGGTACCTGAGACGGAGCTCTGACAGGGAAAAATTTTGAAAGAAAACATTCACAAGCCCTTTTCATAACACCATCATTTAAAGTGATTTCAAAGTGGTTTGTACTGAAAATATATCCTTTTTATCGTGTAAGAATAGTAAAGTCTACACGGATACCCAGTTACAAACTGTAAATCTGTCTCAAGGTAGTAATATTCTGCTAACTGAACACAAGAATACATAAATCACACGGCTAAAAATTAATAAATTGAGCTCAGTGAAAATCAGTACACAGCAGAGTTCTGGTAGTAATACATTTAACTGCACAGTAATGGGGAATAACGCACATTAGCGTTTGTCAGCTGTGTTGGATTTGGCTAAATTGGATGTGAACGCATCTTTGCTACGGTGTTATTGCTACGTTGTATTGCCACATACCACCACTAGGGGGTGGTAGTAGTACTTGCTCTTTCTGGCTGCTTCGCCTTCCCGTGTCCATAAAACAAATGCATTGGAAGCAGGATAATTTTTGGATCCATAATTTTTGAAGGAAGGAGTAGAGATTCTTATACATGTCTAGATATAAAACACTTCTCGTTCCAGTGTTTACCTCCAAATGTAAAATGAAAACCCATTGGACTTACGTACATAGGTCAGATCCCTTAAAAGGATGGTTTGCAAACTTTTGTGATCCTCAGAGTAAACTGGAAGGCTTATAAAATTTAGACTCTGGGTCATGGCTTTAGAGGTTTAACAGTGTGGACTCTGCATTTTCACAAGTATTCCCTCTGTGCCCTAAAAGGTCCAATTGCTTCCCACACGTGCACGTACACATATACACACACCGTTCTCTATTTTATGACCCTAAATAGAAGCTGCAGTAACAGGCTGTATCAACGGCCTCAACTTTTTGCTCCCGCCCTCACCTCCCCACCCCATCCTCTATAAAATGACTGTATTCCTCACTGAAAGAGGAGTCGATTTCGCCTCCCTGGAACCTGGGTGAGGTTTGTAACCTGCTTGGCTAATAAGGCAGCAGAAGCGATGGTTTCTCAATGCCAAGCCTTTAAGAGTCCTCGTAGGTTTCCACCTGCTCTCCTGCATCTCTGCCATCGCCGTGAGACTGACCTGAGTCAATCTGATACAGGAAAAGAGACACGTGGAACAAGCTTGAGTTGCCCCAGGCACCTCAGCCACAGTCAGCCATTCTGAGCCAACACGCAGACTGAGGAACACGTCCAGCCAGGATCAGCAGAGCGGCCCAGCCAACCTCCAGCTCATCCCAGACAGGTGAGCAATAAACACTTTTATCGTATGCCACCGTGCACTGGGGCTGTTTGTTATGCAGCAGGACCTAACTCATCCACTGCCGTCTTGCAAAGTGTCCTCCATCCCTCAAAGGAGGCAGCTGTTTGGGAAAAGAGAGACCAAAGGCAGTGGCTTTGCCTCCTTGCTGTTTAAATGCTCTTCTCATCATTTTCCCACCGATGAAATGGGCACGCCCGTGTCTGCCCTCTCTGCTTGATGATACAATTCATATGAAGGTGCTTTGTCGGCTGGAGTTCTGGGTATCTCTGGAAGCACTTAGTGTCCCCCACGTGGTGCCAAGTCCTACATACACATTGTCTCATTTAATCCTCACGACCTTGTGTACTAGTAACAGACTGTGTACTCGGAATAGGGTCCCTTCTGCCCTCAGCTCTCCTCGGACAGGTCTCAGCTTAACTGTCCTCTCGTCGATGAGTCCTTCTCACCCACCCCGAGTTGCTGTCTTCACATCACACTGTCCCCTTTGCAGATTATATCCCAATTTGTAATTTTATCTTTTTTTCTTGTCCATTGCCTGTCTCTCCCCCGCTGTAATGTAAACTCCATGAGTGCATGGGACTTTCATGTCTGGCACAGCCCGTGTCTCCAGTGCCAGCCCAATGAGTGGCACACAGTAGGTGTTCAACAACTATCGGGCGAATGGGAGGCCAAATGGACCCACCTCAGCCCTAAGCATTATGCCATTTTGCAGATCCGGACACGAGACTTAAAGAGTCTAAGTAGCCTGCTCAGGCCTCTCGGCCCCTAATTGCAGAGTCGGATCGGAACCCAGGCCTGTCTGGTTCTGAGGCCCCTGAGTTTTACATTGCGTGGCCCTGCCTCCCAGGGAGGGTTTGGCTGGTGACAGAGGACTGGGCCGTGGCCTTGGGTGGGAGCAAGAGATGCAGTGATCAGAACAGAGAAAGACAAGGAGCTCCCACCCCGCGGGCGAAGGGTCAGACCCTCAGCTCCTTAAAGCCAGACCCGCTCTGTAATTAGCACACCCCAGACTCCCGGCAGAGATGCTGCCCCGCTGTCTGTGAGGGACGGCCCAGCACCTCCCCCAGCCCCTTCCGCCTTCCATTCCTGGGTCACTGCAAGTCCAGAAGCTCAGCGGGAACTGTGGCCGGAAGCGAGTGAGAGGATGGAGCCTGATGGGCTTTCGTGGAGGCTGGAAGCATCTCATCACACAGCCAGGTGTGGCGAAACCATAAAGATACTTCTAGTCTGTTGCATTGGGTTATATTACAAGGCCAGCTGGAGAGAGGGGATCTGGAAATCTGACAAGGGAGGAACAAAGCGCACGTGTGAACTCCCTCACCAGTGAGGACGTTAGACTTTACTCCTTTTTATCTTATTTACATCATGCCCAACGGACCCATATAAGAAAGACGAGATGAGAGGGAGGTGGAATCATGGCCCCCAAAGATGTCCACATTTTAATCCCCAGGAGCTGTGAATATGTTGCCTTACATGGAAGGGACTTTGTAGGTGTGATTAAGAATCTTGAGATGGGAGGTTAATCCCGTATTATGAGGGTGAGCCCAGTGTAACCACAGGGTCCTTCTAACAGGGAGGCAGGAGGTCAGAGAGAAGAGAAGATGCTGTGCTGCCAGCTTTGAAGATGGAGGGAGGGGCCATGTGCCAAGGACCGTGGGTAGACTCTAGAAGTTGGCATATGCTCCCAAACAGAGAACACAGATTCTCCTCCCTGGGCCTCCAGAAGGAAGCAGCCCCACCGACACCCAGTGACACTTACCTGAGACTTCTGACCCACAGGAATGTGAGGTACACATTCATGTTGTTTAAGCCACTGTGTTCGTGATCTCTTACAGCAGCAATAGGACACAATGACAAGGTTGAAAGTAGACTACGAAGCAAATACCCTCAGTGGTACTCAACTGATTCAGGTGGTACCAAAAGCCACATCACATAGAAGGAAGTTGTCTCCTCTGCTCTCTTACAGCCTTCTGATTCCGTCGAGCAGGTATGGTCTTTTAACATCTGTACATCTGTTCTAACCCCCGTTCTTAATTAGGAGAATAGTCCTCAGGCTCAAAGCCTCCTGCAGACAACAGCTCATCATGCGCATTTAATAGCATTCTTGTTTGTAATCATATCTAGTTTTCAACTGTGTCACTTATGACAGCTGACACTGATTTTCAACTGCTAGTTTCCTTTTGAATAAATGTATTTATATAAAAAAGAGTTGGTTTAAAGAAAAATGTTCAGTGAAGAATAGTACAGGTTCTACACACCTACAAGCAAAGAGCACGGAGGTGGGATATGGACGAATAAAATGTAGGCAACATCAGCTCAGCCGTGGGTCCATGAGGAGCTGGCTTCCGATGGGACCTAGCAGGCATTTCCCATTCTGCTTGCCCACCCAGTGTCGGAACTCCTTCCTGTGTTGGGGAGGTCCCTTCCTTCCTCGTCTTTGTGGGTTGCAGATCTAGCCTCCCACTATAGAAACTGGAAATGCCTGCTCATCACTGCTAGCCTCCCTTGCAGCTAGGGCATGGTCATGTGACCCAGTCTTCACCAATCAGATGCACCATGCCAGGCTCCAAGATTGAAGGAGGAGGGATAGCACAGACGGAGCTATTTCCAGTGGAAATACTGGCTGTGTACGATGAAATTCCTGGCGCGAGCAGTACCATCTTGTGACGGCCGGTTTCCTTGCCCAACTGTGTCTGTGGCACAATCTGAGGCAATGGCGGTGGATTTAGCGGCATGCTTCCAAGTCTGTGTACCACCTCGTTTCCTTTTCATAAATTTATTTTCTGTTTAAATGAGCTGGAGTCACTGTCGCTTGCAACTCAGAACCCTGAGTAATACTAAATTTGGGTGCTACAAGCCACAGACTCTCTTATGTGGAATTGACCGAGTGGAGGTGTCAGAGCAGAGGGCTGCAAGGACCCCCATTCCAGGCTGGGAAGCGATGGCCCTGCATTGCTATGGCAAGAGGGCCTATGTGAGTCTACACCAAGCTTTAGCAAACTTTTCCTGTAAAGGGCCAGACAGTAAATGCTTTAGGCCTAATGGTCCGTATGGTCAACTACTCAACTCTGCCTTCGAAAGGAGCAACCATATGTGAATTAGTGGATGTGGCTGTGTGCCAATAAAACGTTGATTACAAAATCAGGTGGTGGGTTGCATTTGGCCCATGGGCCACAGTTTAACCCTGATTTAACCTGTCACCTATTTCACACCAACCACGTATCTGTGGATGTTGTAATCTCAGGAAAAGTTGTGGAAACACATCGGAATGTTGTCATGTGCAGCTCCTTAGAGCCTAAAGTAAGCTCCTACAAGAAAAAGTCAACCTTGGGCCAAAGGTGGTCCATCTAGTGGCAAAAATAGAAAATATGGCCACCGAGATTCTCTCATCCTGAGGACTGCAATCTAAATTGGTGGAGAATCCAATGATCTGGAGATTTGCAGAGATGGGCAAGTCAAATTCTAAACCAGGGCCAGACAGTAAATATTTTAGGTGTTACAGGCCATATAAGGTCTTTGTTGCATCCTTCTTTGCATTTTTTACAACTCTTTAAAAATGCAAAACATTCTTAGCTCTTGGGCCATAAAAAAGCAGCCCTCGGCCAGTGAACAAGGCTTTGCTGAGCCATGCTCTGAACTAAGGATCAGTGGTTGGAGGCAAAGAGCTGAGCAGAGGAGATGTATGGGATTCAGGAAAACACATGCCTGTTCCTCTAGCCTTCACCAGACAAGGGACAAGCCCAAGGATATTGCTTGGATTACGAGAGCCTGAAGCTATTGCCTCAAGAGACAGGGGCACGGGGCTAGGAGACAGGAACTCCCAGCTCAGAGATCAGGTCCACTTCATCAAAGACCGTAAAGCAGAACCAGCCAGCTATGCCACTACTGGATCCCTGTCAAATCTGTGTGACAATAATTTTTTTTTTTTAAGATCCAGATGAGATCTCTAGCTGGCTTGGCCTTGCATGGCCAAAGGAACCGAGAGCAGCCTGGGACTATCGAACCCTGTGAGGTACTTCTGAGACCCTAGGCCTCATGCCCACAGGAGGGAGCAAAGGGCCTCCTCCCCACTACCCATCTTAGACATGCCCTTGGAGGACCGTGGACTAGGAAGATCGTCCCCTGGAGTGGAACCAAGGGCCGTGCGTTGACCACCCACTGATCTCACTCCCCACCATGGAAAGTTCTTGATATTCATGACTGACCATGAAACTTCGGCCACTGAGCATGAATTCTCATTCTGCTCATCCATTTCCCAACGGGGATCATTCATTGTAGGCATCCTGTTCCTTTCCTCCATTACACATTGCATACGTTTGGCAGTGCATGACAACTTTTAGTCATAGGTTGCTGGGGCCAGGAGGAGCTACACTTGGATAATAATACGTCCCCAAGAGACCCTGGTGTGGGAGCTGGAAGTGTAACTGGTCGTGACTTTGGGGTGTGTCCCTCTGGGAGGGGTCAGTTCATTTCATGAATGTACACGATTCATACATGGATGTTAGGCAACAAGGGGATGGACTGTAGCAGACACGGTTGGCCGCCTCCCTAACGTCCATCTCCTCTTCTCCTTTCTAAATGTGGTTAGAAGTCTATCCCTCACGGAAGGCAGCACCCTCAGCTCGGAGGTCAACGCTAAGTGTGGTAACTTAATTACCTCAGCCAGTGATTGAGTTCAGCGTGGAAATTGGAATCCTCAGGTCAATGACATCAGGAGGAGTTTACTAAAGGGCTTCTGAGAAAGCTCTTCTTGTTTCTGAAAAAAGACCCAGAAAATGATAGCTCCCTTTGTACTTGATTAGACTAAGGGACGGTGCAGGGGGTGGGGGCGGGTGCCGGCCCCGTGGCCGAGTGGTTAAGTTTGCGTGCTCCGCTTCGGAGGCCCAGGGTTTCACTGGTTCGAATCCTGGGTGCGGACATGGCACCGCTCATCAAGCCATGCTAAGGCGGCATCCCACATGCCACAACTAGAAGAACCCACAACTAAACATACACAACTATGTCCCAGGGGGGCTTTGGGGACAAAAAGGAAAAATATAATCTAAAATAGACTAAGGGATAGCAAACCTTTTTTGTAATGGGCCAGATAGCATTCACAGGCCATGCAAGTTCTGTAGCAACTCTGCCGTTGTCATGTGAAGACAGTCGTACACAATATCTAAACAAATGAGTATGACTGTGTTCCCAGAAAGCCTCGTTTATGGACACTGAAATTTGAATTTCATGTAATTTTCACGTGACACCAAGCATTATTCTTTTTTTCACTTTTTTTGGAAATTGGGACTAAAATAGTCTAGATGAGGGCAGGGACTAAGTTTATTGTGATGTACCTGACACCCAGCACAATGCTTACGCCATAATTTGTACATGAATATTTGGTGAATAAACATTTACAATATCCTCATGATGAATTGGCTCCTTTATCATGATAAATATTTATGTACCCAATATCGGAGCCCCTAAATATATAAAGCAAATATTCACAGATACGAAGGTAGAAATAGCCAGCAATGCAATAACAGTAAGACTACCACACTCCACTCTCAACAATGGACGGACCATCCAGACAGAAAATCACTACGAAAACACAGAACTTGAACTGTGCTTTAGATCAAATGGACCTGACAGATACAGAACATTCCAGCCAACAGCAAGAGAATACATATTCTTTTCGAGCACACACACAACATTCTCCAGGATAAATCATATTCGGTGAGTGACTGACTGAACGAGAGGTGAATTTCCTGAATGGAAGAAATATAAAACTGAGGGCTCCGGGGTCACACCATCCACCTGCCGCATGGACGAAACACAAAAAAAACCTAGAGACACAAAGAATATGGACGGCAGCCCCTGGAGGTTTGAGTTTGCAACCCCTGTATGGAAAGAAGGAACTGTGTGTTCCCCAGATGGATAGCTTTTACTACTTTTGGCATTCCTTACGTAGAAATGAAAAATCTCTGTCTCATTCTGGCTGAATTTTTTTTTAGTGGTGTGCTGTAAAGATAGCCTTATTTCCACCATCACCCCAAACTTTAAAGGAAGTCTTTATTAAACCAAACAGAAGAACAAGCCCAGCTACATAATTTGCAGGGACCATTGCAAAATGAAAACGTGGGCTGTTTGTTCGAATAGCATTAAGGATTTTAAGACGGTGCTGGCAGATCATTAACCAAGCGTGGGGCCCTTGGCAACCGCAGGTCATTCACCCAGGAAGCCGGCCCCTTTAAAGAAGCAGAAGGAGCTGGGGACTGTCCCATGAATTACGAGAGCTCAACGGCTCCCTGGAAAAATGGCCCATTGTCACCTTGATGAGAAATCACGTGACCCACTGCCACTCAAAATAGTAGCATTTTACCCTAGATGATGGGAACATTAGAGTCTGTCGCTCCGGGCAATTTGGTTTTAAACTTTATTTTTCATGTACAGTCTCAGATTATACAAAACATAGAAAATGGACTATTTTAAAGACACATCAAGTAGAAAGCCTCTAACTACCCTAACATCACCTTTGTCCCCAAACCAAGATTCAAACTTAACCTCTCGGCCTTCCCCAAGCGTCTCCCATCACCACTGCCCCCCAGTACACAAAACTGTCCAATTTGCTGTATTTATTGTAAGTAACGGTTCAACTATTAGCAAGTTTAGTCATTCCCCATCCAGGCAGATTTGAAACGATGCTTCTATCTAAGCTTCTGTGTTTAGTGTGTTTACATACAGGCTTGGGGGTCTGGGTTTCTTCATCATCAATTAATACAGAGCATCCTGGGACCGCAGCCTGTCGATTACATGCACACAGGCGCACAACCTGGAGCCGAGAGTGTGCGGGAGCGGGCAAGCGTCCGATTGTCCTGTGTTCGGGTATCAGTACACACATTCGCACAGAGCCACAAACCAAGCATTCTCCAAACTCATTGGAACAGAGACCCAAAGGAATTTTAATGCAAATGACAAAACGAGTTAGTCGGTCCTCCATCCACAGCCCCTCAATGCAAGAATTACAGTACTTTATAAAAATGTCCGAAAAGGCGCAAACTACGGTTCCTTCAAATACAGGTGTTACCAGTAAGATATTTGGTCCTGAGATGTGCTTCTTGGATGTCTCGGCTCATTTTCTTTGTTGTTGCTGCTCTTGAATAACTGACCATAAGCACCAAGCGAGCACTGCTTCTACCTACGGGTGAGGTCGGAACTTCTCTCCCTCACGCCATCACCTCTTCTCGCCTCCCAGCGCATGTCGCACGGCGGGGAAAAGGCAGCTCCCATTTCACAAAACCCTGGCCTCACAGATGGACATAGCCACTGAGTGCTACACAGCAGTGGCAACCAGCCAGGAAAACCCATGGGCTCATTCAGATACTCACATACTCCTGAAGCTTTTTGTGCAGGAAATTCATGCATTGCCTGGGGATTTTCCAGATTGCCCGCTCTAAGGGGCTTTGTTTGTTTCACTGTGGCTCCCAGGAAATTATAGAGAAGCCACCTGGGTAGAAACCTTGGGGGCACCTAGACCCACCTTCCTCCTTGAGGTAGCATCTCATAGCATCCTGCAAACCCCAGGGGTGTGACCCCCGCTCCTACCCACAACATGACGACTGACAGTTTTCCCTTGAGGCAGGAGGGGGCAGTTTGTCTTGTCACTGGCCCTGTGTCATCCTGCACTGTGTGGATGGCTTCTTCCTGGGGAATATGTCTAGATTTGCTTGCCCCTGTCTTCAGAGCCCCATATGGTGCCTGGACCATAGAAAGCATTTAACATTCTGCTCAAAATGAACAAACAATGAATGAATGAATGAATGAATGCATAGATGGAGAGAAAACCCAATCTTGCACTAAAGAGCTTTCCACGGTGGCCCTGAAACTACTCAGACCAGACCTCTCCCCAGCTCCACTAGAACAGGGCTGATGGCACATCATCGAGACACTTAGGTCAAGCGCAGCAGCACTTAAATGGCGCGAGCGCTGAGACAGGTGGACAGGCCCCAGCCCCGGCCGGGGCACACCTCCCCAGCAGCCCGCTCAAAATACCGGAGGGAAAAGACACTGGGGCACAAAGAGTTTCTCTCAAGGCACTTCCCGGAGTCCCCTGCCTTCCCACACACCTTACAGCGCTTTTTCGCCTAAAGACAAACTCTCTAAAGCCGTATTTCTCCGTATAGTCTCACAATTGCCGGAATGCGCATTCGCCCAGTCCCTGGCAAGGCAGAACCGCCCCCCACCACCAGACGGCATTTGTGCCACTAAAGTTTGAGAACCACGGCAATCTGGGGTCCCCCTCATGGCTTCACGTGCTGTCAGGACCCTGGGACCCTCCAAGGAAGTAAGTGTTCTCTGGCTGGAACAAAGACGGGTACGGCCCGATGAATGCCACCTGCGCAGGCTAAGTGGCGTGGTATTCAGGCCAATCTAAATGCCTCTAGGAGCCTTTAAAAGTCAGCAGGGGTAAAGCAGGCTCCCTCTCGCCCTGTGGGCCTCTCTTTCGAATCCTTGGTTGTGTTCTTTGCAATTTTGTTTGTAATTAGTTTTCCTAACTGGTTTTTAACCTATCTCCTCTATTAGACTATGAGTTCCATGCGGAGAGAGATGGTCTCGACAGGGTTGCCCCTGTGCCTGGCGCACAAGATTCCATAATCAATATTGATGACTGAATGAATGAATGAATGAATGGGGGATGAGTCCTCTGAGGCTCTGCAACGGGGATTAGCAGAGGTCAGCCAGCCATGAAGGCAGGGCAGGAAGAGAAGGGAGAGGCCTCTGTGTTAGAGTGGGGCTGTCCAGCCCTGCCCCCAGGGTGTCTGGCTATCGCCTGCCTGGCCTGGGACTGGAGCCTGGGTGGTCCAGATGGAAGCAGCTGTGGAAGACAGTGAAGAACCAAGAGCTGAGGGAGGCCAAGGTTAGGGGGGTCGAGACCCACCCGCCCACCTCGACATGAGATCTTTAACATTTCTGAGGCAGCTCTGCTCGTCCGGTCCTGGGACCGTGGTCTTCAATTTTAACACATCTAAGCATAACGGAGGAGCTTGTTAGAAATGCAGGTTCCCGGGCCCTGTCCCTGAAGACCCTGATTCTGGAGGCCTGGGGAGGGACCCTGAGAGTCTGCATTTTACAAGGCGTTCCGGGGATCACACATTGAGAGTAGGGGGAGCCTGACCTCCAGATCAACCATCACCTCCCCTAAGGCAGCAGGTGATGTTCTTGGGGAACCTGAGGGGCCCTCTCTGAACCCAGCCCGTTACAGGAGGGTTGGATACAGACAGAACACGGCGGGCGAGACCTGTTTCTCACGTGGAACGCGGCTAAACATCTGAGGCTTCATCCTTCACCAGGATCCCCTCACCCCCACTTCCACCACCAACGCGGAGAGACTCAGGAAGGACGGCTGAAGGGAGCGGGGCTTGGTGTGGCCCAAACCTAGGGGAAGGCGTCCCCCGAGAGCTGGCTTTCTCGGTCTCTTGTCACATCATATCACATCACGTCCCTGTGGTTACGAAACATCTGGCGGAATAGCTTTGGATCTGAGCACTGCTGGATTTGGGGCTTTGTCGTGTTGAACTCTCGGACGGGCAGGAATTCTGAACTCCAGCCTTCACAGTCCATTCTGTGATCTCAAGAATGCCGAACGCTTCTCTTCTTTTGGCTTTTAAAGGAAACAATACGTTTGCTAGAAAAACCACGGGGAAAAAAAAATGATTATATACAAAACGGTTATCTGAGTGTGGATTCTGTACTGCAGCGACAGCGACCTGCCTCCTCGGGTTCTATTTGCGCTTCCTCAATATCAGGTACATGAGGCCGCTGACAAAGGTGAAGGCAAAGGCCACCCACGCCAGGATGAAGGAGTAGCCGTATGTGCCGTCCGAGATCAGCCGATAGAAATTCAGGTTGTCTTTGTGAAGGTCTTCACGCCGGTCTGTGTAGATGGCAGCTGCAATCATGACGCACAGGCCTGTCGGAAGACAGCAAGGATGCAAGTCAACCATGGACCGGTATGTCCGGAGCTGCGGACAAACATCAGCTTTTACTAGCAGTAGGTATTTATTTTATCTATTGGAAAGATTACAGCGAATATTTTGTGGCAGAATATTGCTGCCTGCCCTGTAGCCATTTTGCCTTCCTTTCTTGCCAGCTGAACCTAATTTTGTTTGGGCAGCCATCTACCCAGCCCAGAGGATAAGTCATAAAAGGTCTAAGCCATGGGTCAGCCGGACAGTTAACAGTTAAGGTTTTGCGAGCCCCATACAGTCTCTGTCACAACTACACAACTCTGCCGTTGTAGCATGAAAGCAGCCGCCGACAAGACACTAATGAGTGGGTGGGGCTGTGATGCAGTAAAATTTTATATACTAAAACAGGCAGTGGGCCAGATTTGGCCTCTGGGCCATAGTCTGCCAGCTTCCCTTGGCAATCCTATTCCTGTTTACTTGTTATAGTTTATGGATCTGTATGTGTCCCAGTTCTGGCCACAGAAAATCCTTCAGTGAAAAATATTACTCCCTGAAAAGAGAGAGATGAAGGAGGAGAAAGCATTTTTTTTGTTGCTGTACTTTCCCTTGCTTACTGCTTTAAAGACTGTTAGGTCAGGATGAATGTCTGGAGCTGCGGCAGCCTTTTTGGGGCCACGAGGAGGTCATCACTGACACTCTGAAGATGATAGTGTAGAAGGATAAAAAAAAGTACAGGTCTTGATGATGCCAATGAGCTGCCAAACCAACTCTGGCACCTTCCACTTCTAGGGTATTAGCTATGTAAAAAAAAAGTAAAGGTCTTTGTGGGGTGAAATCACTGTTAATTGGATTTTCTCTTACTTGCAGCCAAAAGCATCCTAAGTGAATCACCTGGAGTCCCAACATTCATAGACATTAGTGGCCGGATGAGGCTAAGGACCCTGATTTTCCTTGGGGGACCTATTGTCTCTCCTGGCCAGGCGGTTTGGATGAGACTGTCCATCAGGATGCCTAGCCCTTCTCCGGCTGGGGGCTGAGCTCCTAAGACAATCTCAGCCGATCAGACACTCGCCCCTGGAGACTCGAATCTACAGCAAAGTCACACTGTCCAAGCTCCTCGATTCTGGTGGCATCTTCCTGACGAAACTGCCTGTCGGGTCCTGCTGCCTGGCTCCACTTTCCAAGATCTGGTTTTCAGCTTTTCCTTCAATTCTTACGAGCTACCACAGAATCCCATCTCTTACATACGTTACAGAGTATCTGTCGCTCACACCTGAAAATCCCTGGCTGACGTGGCATCGACACACTGCAGGCTTGGGGCAGACGGGCCAAAGGGGTTGCTGGGGAATTTTCCTACGTATATATATGAAGGTCATCAGTTTTGACTAACTGGCCGTACAGACAAATAGACAAATGGGGACAATGACAGAAAATAAACTTCGACTGGTAACTCCCCAAGTTCCCTGTCTGTATGCGAGTGACAGGATTCAGCTGCCTTTGATGGGAGAGCAGTGGGGTGTCTGTGCCTCTGACGGGGAGACACAGAGAAAGTACAGGAAGGGGCAGGGTCAACGTCCCTCACCACCTCGCTGGGGCCGTTGGGAAAGTTGGCACCACTTTTGGCCTCTCGGTCTGGGTCACCGCTCCCAAATGCATGGCTCATGGGAAGCACAAATTCCCAGGTCCTAAGCTGGCAGATTCTGGTTCAAAAGGTCAGGATGGGGCTTTGGGGGTTTGCACTTCAGAAAGGTCCCCAGAGGGATTGGATACAGTGGAAGGGGCTTCAAGTTTTTGTCATCAGAAAGCTTTGACTGTTTACTGAGAAACAATGACGAATGACCATGTTGTGGCATAAGGACTCTTCCTCCGATTTCAGCCTAAAATTCAAAAGGAGAAAAAAGTGCTCTGAGACATCTTTTTTCTCTAAGTTCCTCCAAGATTGCAGCCGGGTCCAGTTCATCTCTTATCTCCAGCAGCCCGCAGAGGCCTGGCCCAAAGTGGGCACTTCTGACACCAACCAGCCTAAAACCTGCTGATGGCTTCTCACCAGCTTCAGACGAAGACCTCCAAATGCTACAAGGCTTACAAGACCCCCAGCTCCCATCATGCTCCCCCATCTCTACGCTGCAGCCCCACTGACCATCTGTCAGTCTCTCCCATCACAAGGCTCCAGTCATGCTGTTCCCTCTGCCTGGCACACTGTTCCCTCCCCTCTGGACGAAGACAGCACATTCGAGACAGCAACTCCTACTCATTCTACATCCCAGCTCAGGCTCCACATCTTCAGAATGCCTCCCCGGACCCCTAACTAAACGTAAACCAAACTCCAAAATATAAAGTGTCCTGCCACGGCAGGGCAGCCGACTTCTTTCCAAATCCTCACCTGCCTCCACTCCTCCTGGCTTCTGGCGGGGAGGGAGCGCCTCCTCCAGGAAGCCCGCGGTGTTACTTACATGACATGAGCTGGATGATGGAGGTTAAGACGAATCTCTCTCCCTGCTTGAGGCGGAAGAGCTGCAGCACGAAGATGAGAAAGGCGACGCAGCAGAGAATGGTGGACAGGATCATGGTGGCCTGGACCGCCTGCAGCATGGAGTAACCTGTGGGGAAAGGGCAGGGGCGCACGACTGAGGACCGCGGACCGCCCGGGCCCGGGGCGCACCGGGACAGCGGCAGCTCCAGGGCGGGGATGACAGGAGGCAGATGGGCGGGGCGTCCGGTGAGCGCAGAGGGCAGCCAGGAGTCCTCCCGACACCCTCCCTCTAGCGTCCATTTGTGCCTTGATGGGACCACCCTCCATGTCCTCATCTGGTAAATGGAGCAAGAGCCACCTGCTCTGCCTCCTTTCTGGGCTGGGACACTGCTCCCGAATGTGTGGCTCATGGTTGGGGGGTTTTTAAAGTACAAACTCTCAGATTCCAGTTCAAGAGGACAGGATGGGATGGGTCGGGATGGGGGGCTGCATGTTAGAAAGATCTCCGGGTGCTTCTCGGGGACTTGGGGCTCTCGGGACTGAGTGGGCTGTGGACGACATAATACCCTCGAAGACAGCAAACCTGGATTGCTGCTTAGGAACAGGGGAAGGGAACTGTTTCAGATGAGCCTCAGAGAGGGGGCAGGAGAGATGGGGGGTGGGCAAGCTGGGGCTCGGTCCAGCGAAGGCTGAGCGGAGAAGGGAGCGGGTCGCGGGTGGAGGGTGCTGCGTGCGGGAGGACCCGGCTGGAGCTCCGCACCGCAGGCGCACGGAAGGGTCAAGGGGCATGGACTGGAGCACCTGCATGGGCCTCAGTTTCCTCCCCCATAAACTGCGGATAGTAACAGCTCCCACCTCATCCGGTGGGGACAGTAGAGTGGATTCATCCATGGCAGGATTTCAGGGGGTGCCGGCGAAAGGGGAGTGCTGTGTGCGGGCCGAATGTTATCACTAGGACGCAGCTGAGGCGGGTGAGGGGACTGCCCCCAAAGCTGCAGAGGAAAATCCAAGGGCAAACCTTTTTTTTTTTTTTGCAATTTTGCAATTTTGCCTAAAACTTGCAATGATTAGTAACTATGTACTAAGTGTTTAGAGCGATGGATCTTGGTTCATTCTGGCTGCACATTAGCATCATCCAGAGAGCAGCTGACCCCCTGCCCCGTTCCTTATGGTGAGTAAAGAAGCCAGGCGGGCACACACACAAATACACACTGTGTGACCCCATTCGCGTGAAGTCCACAACAGGCGAAAGGAAACTCTAGCGACAGAAATCAGGACTGGCTGCCCCAGGGGCAGGGCGTGGTCCGAACCAAGTGGGAAGGGGCCCGAGGGAACTTTCTGGAGTGACAGGAATGTTCCGTCTTGCTTTGGTTGGTGCTCACATGGGCGTATGTGTAACTGTCAAAACTCCTAACACTGAGCCCTTAAGAAGTGTGCATTTCCCTGTTTGTAAATTAGAGTAAATTAAATAGGTCAGAAGCTCTGGTGTTGGGACAAGGCGTCGGGGGAGGGTGAAGTCCCCCAGGGGATTCCAACGTGGGGCCAAGGTTGTGACCCTCTTGCTTAGAGTAGCGCTTCCCAAATTTGCCCAATCTCAAGAATCATCCAGGGGCTTGTTAACAACAGAGACTCCTGGGCCTCTCTCCTTGAGATTCCGATACAGTTGTTCTGGGCCGGGCACCAGGAATCTGTATTTTTAGTAAGTACCCCAGGTGACGGGGCAAATACAGTCATGCGCCACATAATGATGTTTTGGACAATGATGGACTGCATATACAATGGTCGTCCCATAAGATGAGTACCATCGAGCCTAGGCGTGCAGTAGGCTACCCCACGTAGGTGTGTGTAAGTGTGCTCTGTGATATTCACACAACCATGAAATCAACTAACGACGAATTTCTCAGAACGTATCCCCATCGTTAAGCAGCGCATAACTGGATGGAAAACATGTCTGCTGTGGACTGAATGTGTCCCCAGGCCCCAAAATTCATATGTTGACATCCTAACCCCCAAGGTGGGGGTGCTTTTTGGAGGTGATTAGGTCATGAGGGTGGAGCCCTTGGGAACAGGATTAGTGCCCTTATGAAAGGCACATGACAGCTTGCTCTCGCCCGCCGCGCTCCACCACATGAGGACACAGCGAGAGCGCTGCCTGCAGACCAGGACGAGTCCTCACCAGGATCTGCAGGCACCCTGGGAGAAATAAATGTCAGCGGTTTAAGCCACCCAGTGCATGGCATTCTGTCACGGCCTTCCCTAGAGACAACGGCTTTAGGAGGAAGACGGATGCACGTTTTTAGAACAGGGTTTCGCATAGTTGGGGGGCGGGTGCGGACGTGCCACGGGTGCCCATGAGGCTGATGGAGGTGGAACCCATTGGGGCGCCGAACCAGAAAACCCGCCTCCTGAGAGGGAGGCTCAGTCTGCTCCTGTTTCAGGCCGTCTCAGGACCTGGAGGAGGAGTTCTCCACGGGGCGCTTCAGCACTTCTGCAACACCTGCTCACACCTGGGTTTGGGCTGTCGTTTTGTTTTTTAACAAGGAAAGAACCAGAAGTGGGCTTAGGGCCTTCAGGGGGCAAGTGCATCTGGTCAGAATTAATAACATCGTTCGGTTTTCAATGTATCATTTTTTTAAACTTTTCTTTCTTTTATGAGACAAGTGATATCAGTTTATCTTTTATGAAAGGGAGAGAAAGTTCCCCCGAAAATAAATTTACGTGAGGAAAAAGTGAACTGTTTTTAAGTAGGGTTGGAAGGTTTTTCTGTAAAGGCCACACAGGAAATATTTGAGGCTCGGTGGCCCTACAGTGCCTTATTGCATGTCTTCTTGGTGTTGGGTTCTGTGGTTTGTTTTTTTTTACAGCTCTTTATAAAGGTAAAAACCATTCTCAGCTCCTTGGACTAAATTTGGCTGGTAGCTTGCCGACCTCTGTCACTTTAAAGAAAAAGAACAGGTGAATGATCACACACAGAGGATGTGGGACGCAAACCATAGAGGCCTGGAAACATTGCCACCAGCACAGCGAGCTCACCAGCTTCCCACGCACATGGTGGCAGTTGGGGGTCGCTGGGCAGGGAGAATGGCTGTATCCAGGGTCATGGGGCACTGTGGCGGTCGAAGAGACCCGAGACGGGCAGTGGCACAGTTGCAGTATGGGGCAGAGAGCACAAATTTCAGAAGTAGTCACTGCTAGATCGGAATCCTGGCTCCATCATTTTCTCCTGGCTGTGTGACCTTGGGTTTCTGCTCTGTGCCTCAGTTTCCCCATCTTAAAACAGGCCACTGGTCCCTGTCTGATAGGGCTCTGAGATCACTTATGTAAAGGCCTCAGCCCACGACTTGCAGTAAACCTTCAGGAATCGATGCCTTCCATTGGTATTTTGCCGCTGTCATTACGAATGTTGAGGTTGTCACTGAGGGAATGGGGAGTCTTTGGACCCAGCGAGCAGGGTCCCTCGCTCCCCGACGTGGATTGCCAGATTCAGCAAACAAACAAAAACAAACACAAAAACGGGATGCCCGTTAAATGGGAACAGCAGATAAACCACAAATAACATTTTAGGATAAGTATGTCACGTCCTATTTGGGACACGCTTGCCCTAAGCGATGCGTGGTCTGTCTGAGACATCCAGTGGAAGCGGGCCTCTCGTATTTTATCAGGCTTCGGCTCCCACAGAGCCTCTGCCATCAGTTCCGCAACCGAAAACAACCACTCGATCCACAGCGAAGGAGAGCGGGCAGCACGTTTTTAAGTGGGGTTTTCTGCACTGATAAAGCATTTTTGTGTACTTCAGCCCGTGCGCAGAGGCAGCACGGCGGGTCCGCCGCCTCCAGCTCCATTTTACGGCTGGGGATACTAAGACTCTGAGGGCTCAAACGACCCGCCCAAAGTGAGGTCACATAAAGGTCTGGCTCTTGGATTTCTGCCACAGCAGGCTGCCGAGATGCGGGATGTGACCCAAATATAAACTCTAGTCTCGGAACCTACTTAGAGGCAAGACTTGGACAAAAGAGGAACAGAGAGAAGATTCTAGAAGAGGGCTGAAGCTGAGAAAGGGTGAGGAAGGGAAACTCTGCTTGGCCAAGAAACAGAGAAGAGAAGGGTGGGGCCCAACTTTGGTGGGGTTGGTGCTCCCCCCGCCCCGGCTTCTGGCCTCTCCATACCCCTCCTGTCTCCAGCTTATGTGTCCCCTGCACCAGCACGCACCGGGCACTCAGCCAGGCCCGCCTCAGTGTGCTGGGAGTGAGGAGGGGTGAGGAATCAGAGAGTCGGGACGTCTTTCTCCCGAGCATCCTTTTCTCACTCAGTGCTTCTCAGCCAGCTTCACACTCACCCGTAAAGGTGTCATTGATTTCTGTACAATTCGTGTTGTTGATGCACACTCTCCAGATGTCTGCAAAGAACTCTTCTCCTACCCACCAGGCCTGGAGGACAAAACGGAAACACAGGGAAAGGCTGCGTGTTAACGATGAAAACGCTGACTCCTAATTAGGGCTGCGGCACGCAGTAAAGAAGTACTTGCGACGAGCGCTTCTCCATCGGCAGCGTGCACGCGCATCCCCTGGGGATTCGAGAGGTCTGGGGCGGGGCCTGGGATTCTGCATTCCCCTCAGGCCCCCAGGTGATGCCGAAGCTGCTGGTCTGCTGCAAGGAAAGAGAAGGTCCAGCCCTCACCGGGCGTGGGAGAGGAGATGAGGCTCCGTGGCGGCAACAAGAGCAGACGGTGGTAAGTTTCGCAAGAACTACAGGGGAATGTCAGGGGGCAGTGGAAGAGGATGAAATCTAGGGAAAAGGCGGTGTGGGTGAAATGATCAGATTTCAGGGCTTTTTTTGCCCCTAACGTCTGTCTATCCCTTTCTCCTGTCTTCCATCCAGATGCTTTCGTTTCTCTCTGCTTCTGCTGCTCTCTGCCCCGAGATGGCCCTCCTTCCGCTTTCCATCCACCCAAAGACTGGAATCTCCCCCACCCATCCGTGCCAGCAACGAACGTTCGCTGAGCTCCCACTACGTGCCCAGCTACAGCGCCAAGCACAACTCCTAACTCACAATGAATACCACGACGCCCTGACTGGCAAAAACGCCCATCTGGGCCTTCTCAGTAAGTGCCACAGTCAAAGAAATACCCAGGGGTCCAACATGGGATCAACTGGACTGTGGCTGATGGCTTTTGTGTCCCTGATGTCTGTCTATCCCTTTCACTATGTCTGGGACCTTTTGAGAATCCCAAGGATTCGATGCAAGAAATAGAAAAAGGAGATTTTAAAAGCACATTCAATACCATTTATTTCACAGAGCACGGGCCCTTTGGATAATGATTGGTCCAAATATTTAACCCACAGCATCAATGGGATCCCTGCCCTGGCCACTCACAGCAGCTCTTCGAGAACCTCCAGGAACCCAAACCCGACCACTGGACTCATCGCCCCTTACAGGTTCTAGGCTCGGAAGCCTCTGGAAGGGTTCCAATGCCAGCTCTGCCACTTGTTGCCGTGTAAACTCCAGTGGGCGTCCGACCTGCTCGGAGGGTCAGCGCCCTCGTCATAAAATAGTGGCAGGAGAGGACCCATCTCGCAGATGTGAGGGAGGATCCAATGAGGTGCTGCACATAAAGGGCCTTGCACAGGACCTGGCCAGGGTAAGCACTCTAGGCGACATGTGTCACGACGGCCTATTATCATTATGATGCCTCGTCAACAGGAGTCTACGTGTAGGCAGAACCGGTGGCCACATATAGGGTGCACTTTTTGGCTTTCTGGGCAGCGTTTCTGACTCTAAATGTCCCTGCAGTCTGCAATTATCAGGATTGAAGCCAGGGCTTCGGATCAGGGTACAGGGCATAGACGACCCCTAGTAAATAGCTTTAATTCCTGCTAGGATGGATATTAATCCATGCCAACAGGTCATTGACCAAACACATTCCCGCCACGTGGCTGTGAGCTGGATGCTAAAGGGTACTGGTGGAGGGGACGGCCAGATGGGCTAGCAACGGGGATCCTGTTGGCAAGGAGGTGTCGGAGCCAGGAGGGGCAGAGAGCACCTGGGGTGGGTCACCTGGGGGATCTAGAGCAATGATCCGCAACCAGTGGTGACTTTGCCCCTCCATGGGACACTTGGCAGTGTCTGAAGACATTTTTGGTGTCACAACTAGGGGTGGGAGTGCTGCTGGCATCCAGTGGGTGGAGACCAAGGATGCTGCTAAACATCCTACCGTGCACAGGATGGCTCCTGCAAGAGTGATCCAGCCCAAAATGACAACAGTGCCAAGGTTGAGGGACTGACCTGAGGAAGCCTGAATTTAAGCCGCATCCTGAAAGGGCTCCCAACACCCAAGACATTACGCCAGGCTCTGTGGGGGACTCAGAGATGAGAGGACCAAGGTCACTGCCCATCCAGACCTAAACATGGGATGCTCCGAACCCCCACACTTGGGCCAAGAGTCCTCAGGCCCGGGCTGAGACGGGCATGCCTTGGTAGGGAGGACCTCCCCAAATTATAATCACCCTGGGGGTTTCTCAATCCTGCTTCTATGGACTCTAGGATCCAGGGCTTCTGGGATGGCCCAAAGAAAAGGGAACTTACATTGTCGATGGTGGCGACGAAAAGCAACGCGGCAGAGGTGATGTGGAAGATGATGATGAAAGCCAGAAGCACCAACATTTTCACAGGGCACCGCGGGGCGAGGGATCGCGTTCAAAGCCCGGAGAGAGAGATGCGCTAAAGAGGGAGAGAGAGAAATTTAAACTTCTCAAAGACAAAGCAAAAGTAAAACGAAGAACAAGGAACTTTTAATGGGGTTTTAGAAAATCGAAAACAGCTCTTCTCATCTTCCCTCGCCTGGAGACTTTACCGGGCAAAGTCTGGCAGGAGGAACTGTTCCATGTTGCATCCAGACACCAACAATTCCTTGTGGAGGAGGAAGGGTGAGGACCAATGAAAATCCCTAATTCAGAAAAGCGTCACACCTCTTGGAAGCAGCACAGGGCGGGCACCAGGCCAGGAAGGAGTAGCTCTGTGTGAGCTACAATGCTACTCTCGATCCCCACCCCTCCAGGCGATGCCGTGGGAATTTCACGGAATCAGAGGATGCTCACCCTCCGAGCATTCATTATCACAGTCCCTGCTGCGTAACAAGGCAAACTGATCCCAGTACAAAAATGTCTCCTAATGATCTGACCATTTATAAAATTAATCCCCACTCAAACACCCCTCCCATTAATAAGCATCCCCATTCAAACACAATGTGTGGCAGACCATCACCAGTTCATTTTCCTCTCTCTGGGCATGGGAAGACTACATTTCCCAGCCTCCCTTGCTGTTAGTTTGCATCCTTGTGACTAATTCTGGCCAATGAGCTGTAAGCAAAGCTGGCGTGTATCATTTCCGGGCTGAAGAGCAGGTGTGAGTTCTCCATGCTCCCTCCCCTGGTGAAGTAGCTGGGATGGTCCAGCCATGATACATTGAAGCCTCACACTTTGGACAGATACTGTGATTTAGAAATAAGCTTTTGGATATTAAACCACTGAGATTTCAGAGTGAATTTTTCACTATGGCCGGAGAGTCTGAATAACATACAACAGGAAGTGACTGCAAAGTGAAATTGGAAATCTTGCACAAGAACTAGGGTTGTCCCAAGGTGATGAAAGTGGTACTGGATGAAAGTGATACTCCAAAGGCACCAAAGACATCAGTACATGAGAACTTGTCCTCTCTGATCATGCTCTGACCGTGCAGTCACTCATGGGACTCATTATTGGGGCTCATAGTACTGATCGAGGCCTCTGGATTCACACAGGGGCCACTCCTTGAGACTCAGGACTCACTAACCGCGAGCCCGGAGCTGTGTGGCTGCAGAGCTCAGCCTGGGTGGTCCCAGCTGTGATTCTGTGCATCGTCACTTGGAGGAACCCAATGAACCAGCTCAGAGATTCTTTCAATTCTTTTAAAAAGGACAAATCCCCCTTTGTTTAGGCCTGCGTCATTTTTAGCTGCCATCATACATACACTGCCTCCAAAGAGAAGTGTTTCAGACCCTTGGGGAAAAAAAGGCTCATGTACCACACAGAATGCCACATTACTTTACTATCAGCTGGAATGCCAAAAATGCCAATCTCATCAGGCGGGGTAAACATAAACTCCAGGTTTCACGTATTATCATATATGATAATGGCTTCAGATATTGTCCAGCTCAGATGACACAAATGCAAATGGACAGACAACTAAAACTTTCTAGAAAAGGAAAAAGAAACTCAGCCTTTCACAAAGTGTGGAACTCAAATGTTATAGGCGTGATTTTGGATGGTGCATTGATAGGGCATTAAATAACACCGAAGAAAGTCCTCTCTAATCCTTCTGAGTCCACCAAGGAAAAAGATCCAGGTTGTGCTAGCCTGTCTAACAGGTGCCAATTTTGTTTTATTGCGGTCATAATAGTTTATAACATTGTGAAATTTCAGTTGCCCATTATTATTTGTTGGTCACCATATAAATGTGCCCCTTCGCCCCTTGTGCCCACACCCTAATCCCTTCCCTTCTGGTAACCATTAAACTGTTCTCTTTGTCTGTATGTTACTTTATCTTTCAAATATGAGTGAAATCATACAGTGTTTGTCTTTCTCTGTCTGGCTTATTTCGCTTAATATAGTACCCTCAAGGTCCATCCATGTTGTTGCAAATGGGACAATTTTGTCTTTTTATGGCTGAGTAGTATTCCATTGTATATATCTACCACGTCTTCTTTATCCAATCATCAGTTGATGGACACTTGGGTTACTTCCACATCTTGCCTGTTGTAAATAATGCTGCAATGAACATAGGTGTGCATAAGTCTCTGAATTGTGGATTTCAAGTTCTTTAGATAAATACCGAGTAGTGGGATAGCTGGGTCATATGGTAGTTCTATTTTTAATTTTTTGAGGAATCTCCACACTGTTTTCCATGGTGGCTGCACCAGTTTGCATTCCCTCCAGTGGTGTATGAGGGTTCCTTTTTCTCCATACCCTTTCCAACATTTGTTATTTTTTGTCTTGGTGATAATAGCCATTCTAATGGGTGTAAGGTGATATCTTAGTGTGGATTTAATTTGCATTTCCCTGATGATTAGTGATGTTGAGCATCTTTTCATGTGCCTATTGGCCACCTGTATATCTTCTTTGGAAAAATGTCTGTTCATCTCCTCTGCCCATTTTTTGATCGGGTTGTTTGTTCTTTTGTTGTTGAGTTGTGTGAGTTCTCTACGTATTTCAGAGATTAACCCCTTGTCGGATATATGATTTGTAAATGTTTTCTCCCAGTTGGTGGGTTGTCTTTTCATTTTGTTCCCAGTTTCCTTTGCCTTGCAGAAGCTCTTTAGTCTGATGAAGTCTCACTTGTTTATTTTTTCTTTTATTTCCCTTGTCTGAGTAGACACGGTATTCGAAAAGATCCTTCTAAGCCTGACGTCAAAGAGTGTACTCCCTTTGTTTTTCTTTAGGAGTGTTATGGTATCAGGTCTTCCCTTCAAGTCTTTGATCCATTTGGAGTTAGTTTTTGTGTATGGTAAAAGATAATGGTTTACTTTCATCCTTTTTGCATGTGGCTGTCCAGTTCTCCCAACACCATTTGTTGAAGAGACTTTCCTTTCTCCATGGTATGTTCTTGGCTCCTTTGTTGAAGATCAGCTCTCTGTAGATGTGTGGTTTTGTTTCTGGGCTTTCAATTCTGTTCCATTGAACTGTGTGCCTGTTTTTGTACCAGTACCATGCTGTTTTGATTATTACAGCTTTGTAGTATATTATGAAGTCAGAGATTGTGATGCCTCCAGCTTCGCTCAGGATTGCTTTAGCTATTCGGGATCTTTTGTTGTCGCATATGAATTTTAGGATTCTTTGTTCTATTTCCATGAAGATGCCATTGGGATTCTGATTGGGATTGCACTGAATCTGTAGACTGCATTAGGTAGTATGGACATTTTAACTATATTTATTCTTCCAATCCATGTGCATGGGATATCTTTCCATTTCTTTATGTCATCATCGATTTCTTTCAAAGATACATTATTGTTTTCATTATATAGGTCTTTCACCTCCTTGGTTAAATTTATTCCTAGATATTTTACTCTTTTTGTTTCAATTGTAAATGGGATTGTATTCTTGACTTCTCTTTCTGTTAGTTCATTATTAGAGTATAGAAATGCAACTGATTTTTCTAAGTTTATTTTGTACCCTGCAACTTTGCTGTAGTTGTTGATTATTTCTAATAGTTTCTGATGGATTCTTTAGGGTTTTTTATATATAAAATCATGTCGTCTGCAAACAGTGGGAGTTTCACTTCTTCGCTGCCTAATTAGACTCCTTTTATTTCTTTTTCTTACCTAATTGCTCTGGCCAAAACCTCCAGTATTATGTTGAATAAGAGTGGCAAGTGGGCACCTTTATCTTGTTCCTGTTCTCAGAGGGATGGCTTTCAGTTTTTCCCCACTTAGTAGGATGTTGGCTGTGGATTTGTCATATATGGCCCTTATCCTGTTGAGGTACTGTGCTTCTATACCCATTTTATTAAGAGTTTTTATCATAAATGGATGTTGGATCTTGTCAAATGCTTTCTCTACATCTATTGAGATGATCATGTGGTTTTTACTCCTCATTTTGTTAATGTGGTGTATCACACTGACTGACTTGCGGATGTTGAACCATCCCTGTGTCCCTGGTAAAAATTCCACTTGATCGTGGTGTATGATCTTTTTAATCTATTGCTGTATTCGGTTTGCTGATATTTTCTTCAGGATTTTTGCATCTATGTTCCTCAGCAATATTGGCCTGTAATTTTCCTTTTTGTGTTGTCCTTGTCTGGCTTTGGTATCAGGGTGATGTTGACCTCATAGAATGTGTTAGAAGGGTTCCATCTTCCTCAGTTCTTTGGAATAGTTTGAGAAGGATAGGTATTAAATCTTCTTTGAAGGTTTGGTAGAATTCTCCAGAGAAGCCATCTGGTCCTGGACTTTCATTTTGAGGGAGGTTTCTGATTATCATTTCAGTCTCTTTACTTGTGATTGGTCTATTCAGATTCTCTATTTCTTCTTGGTTCAGTTTTGGGAGGTTGTATGAGTCTAAGAATTTATCCATTTCTTCTAGATTATCCAATTTGTTAGCATATAGTTTTTCACGGTATTCCCTTATAATCCTTTGCATTTCTGTGGTATCCATTGTACTTTCTCCTCTTTCATTTCTAATTTTATTTATTTGAGCCTTCTCTCTTTTTTTCTTAGTGAGTCTGGCTAAGGGTTTGTCAGTTTTGTTTATCTTCTCAAAGAACCAGATCTTTGTTTCATTGATTCTTTCTACTGTCTTGTTGTTGTTTCAATTTCATTTATTTCTGCTCTAGTTTTTATTATTTCCCTCCTTCTGCTGACTTTGGGCTTTGTTTGTTCTTCTTTTTCTAATTCTGTTAGGTGCAGTTTAAGATTGCTTATTTGAGATTTTTCTTGTTTGTTAAGGTGGGCCTGTATTGCTATGAATTTCCCTCTTAGGACCACTTTTGCTGCATCCTGTATGAGTTGGTATGGTGTATTTTCATTCTTATCTGTCTCCAGATATTTTGTGATTCCTCCTTTAATTTCTTCAATGATCCATTGGTTGTTCAGTAGCATGCTGTTTAGTCTCCACATATTTGTCACTTTCCCAGCTTTTTCTTTGTAGTTGATTTCCAGTTTCATAGCAGTATGTTTGGAAAAGATGCTTAATATGATTTTGACTTCTTAAATTTATTGTGGCTTACCTTGTTTCCCAACCTATGGTCTATCCTTGAGAATGTTCCACGCGCACTTGAGAAGAATGTGTATTCTGCTGTTTTTGGATGGAGTGTTCTATATATAGATCTAGCAAGTCCATCTGGTCTAGTTTTTCATTTAAATCCACTATTTCCTTGTGGACATTCTGTCTGGATGGTCTATCCAGTGATGCAAGTGTAAGGTCCCCCACTATTATTGTGTTGTTGTTAATATCTCCTTTCAGGTTTGTTAATAGTTGCTTTATGTACTTTGCTGCTCCTGTGTTGGGTGCATACATATTTATAAGTGCCATCCTTTCACTCTGAACCTTTTTTTGTCTTTAGAGCTGAGATGAGTTTCCTGGAGGCAGCATATTTTTAGGTCTTGTTTTTTAATCCATCCTGCCACTCTGTGTCTTTTGATTGGAAAACTCAATCCATTTACACATAAGAGTGATTATTGATACATAAGGGCTTAATTCTGCCATTTTATCGCTCATTTTCCAGTTCTTCTGCTGTTCCCTTGTTCCTTGTCCCATGTATTTCAGACTACCGATTCAGTTTGGTAGCTCTCTAGGATGGTTTTCTTAGTTTTTATTTATCACTTGTGTCTCTGTTCTGATTATTTGTTTAGTGGTTACCATGAGATTTGTATCAAAAATCTCATGGATGTGACAGTCTATTTTCTGATAGCCTCTTATTTGCTTAGACTAAGCTGATTCCACCCCTCTCCTCTCCCCTTTCTAGGTTATTATTGTCACAACTTATTCCATCTTGTGTTGTGAGTTTGTGGTTAAAAATGATGAGATTATATTTATTTTTGATGTTTTCCTTCCCTTTATCTTCAATATTATAATTGTTTGCTAACCTGTTCTGATAGAGAGCTGCAATTTTCTGATTTTGTCTACCTATTTATCTCCTTGCTCAAGCCTTTGTAACCCCTTTCTTTTCTTTTCTTTTCTTTTTTTTCAGTTATGATGGCCTTCTTGAGCATTTCTTGTGGGGGAGGGGAGTCTTGTAGCAATGAACTCCCTTAGCTTTTGTTTGTCTGGGAAAGTTTTCATTTCTCCATCATATCTGAAGGATATATTCACTGGATAGAGTATTCTTGGCTGAAAGTTTTTGTCTTTCAGAATTTTGAATACATAATTCCACTCTCTCCCAGGCTGTAAGGTTTCTGCTGAGAAATGCTCTAAAAGCTTGATAGAGGTTCCTTTATAAGTTATTTTCTTCTGCCTTACTGCCCTTAGTATTTTTTCTTTGTCATTGACTTTTGCCAGCTTTACTACTACACGTCTTGGAGTAGGTCTTTTAATATTGATATAATCAGGACGTCTAATAGCTTCTTTCACTTGTATTTCCAGCTGCTTCCCAAGATTTGGGAAGTTCTCAGCTATTATTTCTTTGAACAAGCTTTTAGCTCCGTTATCCTTCTCTTCTCCCTCTGGAATACCTATAATCCTTCTGTTGCATTTCCTAACTGAGTCAGATATTTCTTGGAGAATTTCTTCATTTCTTTTTAGTCTTAGTGCTCTCCTCCATCTGAAGCATTTCTATTATTTCTGTCTTCCAAGTTTCTGATTCTGTCCTCTATAATATCAGCTCTGTTATTCAGGGATTCCAGACTTTTCTTTATCTCATCCATTGTGTTTTTCATCTCCAACACTTCTGATTGGTTTTTCCTTATAGTTTCAGTCTCTTTTGTGAAGAAGTTCCTGATTTCATTGAACTGTGTATCTGTATTTCCTTGTAAATCATTGAGTTTTTTTATGATAGCTATTTTGAATTCTCTGTCATTTAGATTGTAGATTTCTGTGCCTTCACAATTGATTTCTGGGTACTTGTCATTTCCCTTCTGGTCTGAAGTATTAAAATATTTTTTCATATTGTTTGATGGCGTGGATTTGTGCCTCTGCATAGTGGTAGTATTTGGTTGCAGCTTCCACCTGCCGCCACTGGGTGGGGGTCAAGAGCCGTGTATTCTGAACCTGCTGCAACCCTGGCTTGCTCACTCACAGCCACTGCTTTTCTATCATATAGGCAGGCACTCTGGCCCACCAGCTGAGCTGGAGTGCAGGGCGGGGGGAGGAGCACTTTCTTTTGCCTATGCAATCCCGGGGGCGTTCTGCTCTGCCCTCACTATCTGCTTTTCTGGGTTGCTGGCATGATGAAGACACCCAGTAATAGCTTAGCCAGCTCTGTGTGGGGCTTTCCATCAGCCTGTGAGAGAACTTGGAGAGCGAAGGTGTTCCCACAGAGGGCCACCTCACCCCCCTCTCCTCTCAGAGCTGCACACAGTCCTGGGGTCACTGCCATTCAGGAGGCAGAGGAGATCCCCTTACCTCCTTCCACTTCCTTCTGAGGTCCAGCACCTTCACCTTCAGATGTATGGCTGTGTAGATCTCTCAGATGTCTTGTGTTTTGCGTGAGTGTCCTCTGTTTGTACATGAATGTCCTTTTCACAGCATCTTAGAGGGGAGATTCTAAGGGGAGAGCTCACTCCACCATGATGCTGACATCACTCTCTGGGCTTCTTTTTAAGTCTAATATGTAAAGAATAAAAGTTTCTAAGCACCAGAGTTTCACAAAGATATGAGATCAAAAGGCGGCCAGATGATTGAGAGATATCCAATTTCTTTCTTTTTTTTTTTTTTTTAGCAAAAAGAAAAAGCAGAACTTTGGGGAGGCCATAGTGTGTAGTTAGAATTTAACAACACTTTAGATTTTATTATATTTATTTTTAAAGTTCTTTCTTTTTATAAGAAGTAATACCGTTTATAGCTGTGGTATAAAGTATCCTTTTAAAACAAATTTATTGAAATTTTAGAAGTGAGTCATTTAATAAAAATATTATGTAAATAAAAGAACAGGTGGTCCTTGGTGTTGGCACTAATTCTGAGGGTGGTTTTCCAATGCCCAACGTCTGGGAGGCACTGCTGTAACACCTGGGAGTGATTTCAGTTGGAATTCCAGATGTTAGGAATAATGCTCTTCAGAGAAAAGGGTAAGTTTTTATAAGAGGTCAAGTAAGGGCTTGAGTCCAGAATAAGAGAAAGGCCCGGGGCATTCTAGGGTGACTAGACGTTGGTTTGATCTGTTGGGCGTCCCGGAAAGTTAGGGAATAGAGAAATAAATGTCACCTACTTAGCACTCTCCCGTGATGATGCCTGGAATTCAAAACTTCAATGGAAAACAAAATGAGGTAAATCAAAGATAGACCTTGTGTACCTAGGGCATTGCTAGCAGCCTCACCAGAGGCATTGGAGGGAGGTCTTCATAAATAGAGGAGAGCCCTTTAGGAGGGACTGAAAATGACCCCCTACTCCTGCATCTCTACACCAAAGGGAGTCTCCCGTCATCACTTACCCTGACGCCAGTCTCCCAGGTCCTTTCCTACAGGGAACCACTCTCCCCAGTTTCCTGTGCATCCTTCCAGAGATATTTGTTAAGTGGAAATACTTATTCCCCACTCCTCACGTTTCCGTGTGGAGGGAGCTGCACCAGAGTAACACTTCTGGCCTCATGCCCCACTCTTCACTCCTTCGCTCCTGACTGGAGGGGGCACCCACTGTCCACTTTCTGGATCGATGGAGCTCAGCCATTCAAGGGCCACGGCACAGGCTTTGCCCTTCCCCTTACCTCCTCCCTGGACTGGGGAGTGGGTGTGTCTGCTCTCACAGAGCCCCAGTTCCCCTGGCTGGGGGGGCTCCAGGGCTAGTGGGGGGCAGGGGTGTGGAGGTGACAGCCCATCCTCCAACCTAGCTCTTCTCATCTAATAACGCCCTCCAAGATCATCCTTTTCCAGCACGGATGAATCCATCTTGTTCTTGGAATAGCTGCCTGGTGTTTCCTTGTCTGGCTCTGCCACAATCTACTCAACTCGTTCCCTACTGATGGCCATTTAGGTCGCTTCCAGACTTTCTGCCACTCCAAACTACGCTGCCAATAAACACCCTTGCACTTTGCACACTCGTGTTAGTATATCTGAAGGACAGATTCCTAGAAGTGGGAGTGCTGGGTCAAAGGATATGTACGTTAAACTGATCTTACTTTTAATTTCTTAATCTGATTCAATTCAATTTAAACTGAATTTACTGCAAAGCATCCTGGACACTGAGCGTGCTGTGCCAGCCTTGATCCTCAGAGGGTCTTCAGAGCGTGAAGGTACTGGACCAGCTCTGTGTGTGGCCAGGTGGGTGAAGCCTGCACATCAAGTCTTTGACTAACATCCCTTAGTTCTCCTGGAAGCACAGTTCTGGCCTATGTAGACCAGCCTCCGCCACTCCCAGGGCTCTTCCCAGGGGTGCCTTCTCCTTCCTACAACACACGCAGGGCATGTCTTCCTCCTGCACAGGGACTCTGGGACCCTCTCTGGAGATAGTGAAGATCAGACAACTCCCCGGGCAAGATGTTGGATGAAGGCCGGCCCACCAAACCCAGGGTGGCATCGAATTTATCCTTGCCATTCGCAGAAATTTATCTTCGCTTCAAAAACTGTCATACTGACTGCTGATCCCTCTTGCCTCCCCTTGTCTTTGTGGGCTTCTGTGCTCTGCGGGACCGGCCTGGTCTCAGTCCCCTGGAGCACTCTCTCCCTTCCACCCTCAGCAGGCCCTCTCTCGCATTGTCTGGGTCTCGATTGAAATATCTCCTCCTCAGAGAAGCGTCCTTGATCACCCGACATAAAGGACCCTTGCCCCCTCCAGCACTGTCTTTCCCATCATTCTCTATCCCATCCCCTTGGCTTATTTTCTTAAGAGGATTCTCACAGTCTGAAAGTACCTTATCTGTTCACTCGCTTATTATCTAGCTCCCCCTCTGTGCCCTGCTGTGCCCGGTGCACAGAAAGCTATTTGCTGTCATTTATAGTCCTACAAATGAACCGTAAAGGCCCTCAGAAAACTCAAAGCCCTATTGTCCAGAAGTGGAACTGAGGCCAGAGAGGGCCATGACTTGCTCTGATCCCACAGCAAAGCAGGAGCAAGGCCAGGACCAGGGGGTCTCTTGGCCCCACTCCAACTGCCCTTTCGACCTCAGTGGGAGACCCCTCAGAGGGTGCAAGGGAATCTTTCAACAGCCAACGACCATTTCACAAAGGCCTCTGTGACTTTCTAGCACTGCTTTCATCAACTAGTATCAACCGTGTTGTTTTTCCTTTGGCAATTCCTTCAGGGGCTGAGCAGGATGTCCTGAAAGGCCACCTGGGTTTGGGCCTTTACCTGTCTGAAGGTGGGAGACCGAAACAGATGAGCTTTTCAAGTTCCTGTCCAGAAATCAGAGTCTTAAGACTTGCAGAACTTCTCTTTTAAAAATGGGTTCTGATCTACATAATACACATGATGATTAAGAAAAAAAACAAAAGATAATCAAACCAAAGGCATATGACAAAAACCCACAGCCTCTTCCCCACCCCCGTCCCGATCCCCAGAAGCAATCGCTTTTAACCTTGTCAGCTGTTCTCCCCCCACGGTTCCATGTTTCCAAACCATCTGCACACACTTCCAGCTCCTCACTGCATCTACAATCTAATCTAATAACATCACTGACTTCCGGCCTAGGAAGTCATCTTTCACCCAGCATCTCTGTACAGCCTTGTCGTGCTCACATCAGTAATTATCACTTACGTTATGACCGTGTCAGCATCGTACACTGCAGAGCCAAATAGTATACTGTGATTGCCTCTTTTTCTGGAGAAACTCTTCTTTTCCCTAGCTTTATTAGCTGCCCCCCCACCACCACCGTGGCCCCATCTCTTTTCCACGTTTCTTCAGTTCCTTCCCAATCTTTGATCATTCCAGCTCTCGCCCTGCAGAACCCCAGATGCAGAGTAAATGTACGGCTTCAGTTACAAGCCTGTGGGTAGACTCATCTTTCACGGCGTCCTCGATCCACCCAGTCCCTCTCTCCCAACTCTGTCCTCCTCTGCTCTCTGCCATGTGCAGCCTCAGCAGCTGTGCTGTCACGGGACCAGCAAGACAAGCATTCTGCAGGGAAGACCAGCAAATTCGCCTCTAACTGTGGGCAGGGCACAGGATGCCAGCACAACCCCAACACGTGTAGGAGATAAAGCGGATCCCCGGGTTGGCGGTGGCGGGATTGGGTGGGGGGCGGGGGGGCGGTGCCCAGAGGGCTCAACCCACGTGAAATGAAACTCCTCATGATGAAAGGTCGAGCTGCAGTTTACACAGCGTGTCTTGCATTGGATCTGCGTGTCAACCCTGTGAAGCTGGCCGGGCAGGGTATCATTATCCCCTTTTACAGATGAAAGACTGAGGCTCACAAAGTCTTCGGGCAATGTGCCAAAGTTCACAGAGCTGGGACGCCAACCCCTGGTTCTCCAACTCCAAATGGAGGGCATATTTCTACCATCCTGTTTCCTGCTCACACGGTGGCCTAATTAAAATCAGGCAAGAGGGCACAGGCAGTGTCCGGTCACCTCTGCATCCGTTCCCTCTGGCTGGGTCTCCCTCGAGCTTTGCACCAGGCAGAAGAGATCTGGGGAGGCGGCCTGTCTGCACGGTGCCTTCAGCTAAAGCTGCGACGTGGTTGGGCCTGATTAAGAACTACGCGTTAGTCTGCACTTGTACAGAAAATAGAGTCTCCTGCATTTTCCACCCTGGGAGCTCACCGCCCAGCTGAAGCCTGGGCTGTCTCTACGGATCTACTGTGAGACGGGTTTGGATTGTTGATAAAGCTTTTCCCTTGATCGCCAAAAGGACTCATTCAGCCACAGTCGAAGGCACTCAGCTCTGTTTTCTACATTTATCACAATGCACCTCCTTTCCACCCAGAAACTCAGCTGGATCTCACAGAACACAACACCTGGCCCCCCAGCTTGACCTACGTGCACCGTCGGAACCCTGGTACGGTGTCTTCAGATTGAAGCCTAAATACTCCCCAGTCTATAAAACGCCCATAAAAAGAAGCACATAAAACAACAGAGAACACGGGACATTGAACTAAAGACTTAATTTTTTTTTTTTAAGGAAAAAGAATCGGTAACTGGAATGGGAGGAGCAGCAAATGGGTTTCCGGGTGCAGGAGCCAGCGTCCTGTGGGCAACAGGACTGGAGTGAGCAGGGGCGGGAGGGGGAAGGGGAGGGAGTGGGGGAGGGGCAAGGCATTGTCGGGGGAGGGGAGGCTATGGAAGTTCTGCACACAGAATGGAGTATCCGGGGCTCAGTGAATTTCAGGTTCTAAAGGCTGATAGTTGCCGGGATGAGGGATGGTACTCCCAGAAATGTCCATCTAGACCTCCGATAACAAACAGGACAGCCATGAATTGGCATCTCCTTGCCGCCTCTTAACTAGGAATGCTGTCCTGCTATGCCTTGGTCCAATGTTGGCGTGAAGTGTGTGTGTGTGTGTGTGTGTGTGTGTGTGCCGCACATCTACCCCTGGGTGTGGAGAAAGCCCTGCCAGTGTCTCACTGGCCCGCCCTCCCCCAGAAGCAACATTTGACTTGCCATTGACGGTGGGACATCACCAGCAGGGTCTAACGGTGAAGAGAAGCCACAGGACCTGCCGTCGGGCAGTGTAAGGGTCCCCTCCTCCCCTTCCCTTCATAAAAACTCAAATCCCCACCGCCGGGAGCCCAGCCCCGCAGCTGCTGCTAAAGGAAGCTGCTTCGGCGTCTGTGCCATCGCCATTCCATGCGAGAGAGCAGGAGGGGGAGCCAGCTGCTTCCCGCGGGGAGAGAACACGATGTTAAGATGACCGCTGGGCCCTCGGCCCACCCGATTCTAGTCCCACCCTCGGGCGTTCTTCCTACAATTTAAACCACGGCCCCGTTCTCAGCCTGAGCTGGAGCCTTTTCCCGGAATTGTAGGCAAAAGGACAATCCCAAGGTGGGGGGGCCTTTCCAAACAGACCTGAGATGTTTGGCATCTGGGGGCCCGGGGTAGATCCCCCACCCAGAAGCGCTCCACCCACAGCTCCCGCTCAAAAGGCCAGGGAGCCTGGGGCACTGACCCCGGGGAAGGCCACACTGCCAGAGGGACTCCAGGGCCCACTGGAGCTGGCAGCTTAACCCCAGGCTGGCTGGAACCCAAGCCCCTCCCACCGCCCACAGCAGTCGGAGGGGACAGCGGCGTTGGCCTCTGTTTTCAGGAAGGCAGAGGTCAGCTCAGCCTCCTGCCCTGGCATCTGGACAGCAGCCAGCCCGGAATATCCAGGCCTGAGTCTTTCATCCATTGGAATAACCACAACATCAACAATAATGATAGCTAACCTTTGTTGCCTAGTGTGTACCAGGCACTCTTTGAGCTCTTTACATGTATTAACTTATTCATTCCTCACACAAACACTCTGATGTAGGTGCTATGATTAGTCTCATTTTACAAGTACAGAAAATAAGGCTCAGAGAAGTTAAGCAACTTCCCCAAGGTCACACAGCTAGTAAAGGCTACAGCTGGGATTTGAAACCAGGCATCAGAGAAATCACCATGTGGCCCATCCTGTCTGAGCTTTCTCTTCCCTTCTGAGGTCCTGTTACTTTAAGCCCTGATCAGGAGATCGGTCCAAATTCCTGGGGCCACATGTGGCTTTGGATGCTGGCCGTTGCTAAGTGTCATTATTCTGGGGCCCAGGAATTGGGACACGCTCGGTGGAGCAAGTTGGCGACAGGGAAGCAGAGAACACAAAGTCACCCACGAGTCCTGCAGGCTGAAAGTGAACGTAAGGTAAACACCTGCCAGTGAGGTGACAGCCCTGTCGTAAGGGTAGGCAAGGACTATGGTCCACTTTGCAGGCGAGAAGTCAAAGTTAAGGATTTGTCCACATCATCCAGGTATCAGGCTCAGACTGCAGTTTTCTGGTTGCTAGCCTCTGGCTCATTTTTTTAAAATGGAGCAATTATTCACTCCATGAGCATTCACCGAGCACCCACCATGTACCGGGCCCTGGTGATGCATGGATGAGTCAGGCAGGCTCCGTGTCCCCTGGGAGCTGCCCAGTACACAAAGAACGGGGTGTATAAATAAATAAACATGAAACGACACATGTGCTGTGGAAACACCGAGGGAGCTGTGCTGAGCCCTGTGTTGGGGTAGGGCAGTTTTAGAGGCTTCCTGGAGGAAGCGACGTCTAAGCTGGGTCTCAAGGGATAGGCGGTTTCCCAGGCAGAGCCGCGGGGACCGGCTGTTGCAGGCACTGGGAGCAGGACGCTCCAAGGCACAGAAGCATCATAAGTGGAGGCAGCAGGGGGATGGGGAAGGCTTTTAAGCAGGAAAATAATCAGATCTGCCTCTAGAAGAGAAAAAACATCCCACAGTCTGGAGGATGGATTAGAAGCGGGTGTTTGGGGGGAAGCTGGTGGTGCAGCCCTGGTGAGATTGATGAGGGTCTGGACTCAGGCAGGAAGAGGGCGGTGGGCAGCAGGCGGGGACCTGGAGAGCTCTGCAGCAAGTGGCAGTGACAAGGCCCGCAGAGGGGCTGAGGGGTCCGGATGCTGGGGGCCCCGCGCGTGGGCCACCGTGGACGCTGTTTCCACTGACGTGCTTGGGTTGGAGCAGCAGCCGCGCACTTGAAGGATGAGGCAAACAGTTCACTGGGTTTCAGAAATGTCTGGTTTATGATGGTGGAAATGTGTCCAGGCAATTGGAAACATGGGGGGGAGGGGGGCTGTCACTCCGAAAACAGGAGCTGGGAACGGAAATGCCAGTGTCCCGGGTGTGTGGCTGGGAGACAAGCCACTGGCGGATAAAGAACACCACCCAGGGAGAAAGCCGGCAGAGAGGAGGCGATGGGCGATGGACGAGAAAACGCCGGTGAAGGAGGCTGAGGAGTGGGCACAGCTGTGGAGAAAACCAGGAGTAGATGGGGGGGGGGGGGGGGGGACTGGAAGCAGAAGCCGAGGGAGGAGAGACCAGAAAAAAGGCATCAGGATGGAAAAAGAGCTCAAATGGCAAACTTGGTAATAATAATGTCAGTGAAATAAACTAAAGCCCTTCTCCATTTTCCTCCCCGGGGTGCCTCCCGCCACCTGATGCTCTCCTGTGCGTGGTGTCATTTCCCTCTCCTGCTGCAGTGGCGGGGACCTGGCACGTGTTTGCTGTTCCCAACACTTAGAACAGCGCCTGGTCTATAGACGGGGCTCAAGAAGGATGTTTTGAATGAATGACTGAAGGAATCAGATTTCAAGGAGCTAGAGAGCTAGGAAGAAGTCAAAGAATGGAGCTAGACTTCTCTTTCAAGTTTGAAACCAAAGGAGGAAGACATACTTATCAAGGGCCGAGAGTCCCTTCCCAAAGAGAAAACTCCAGAATTCACTGGTGAATTCTGCCACATGCTTAAGGAAGAATAATGCCAGCTCTACACAAACTCTTCCAGAAACAGAAGAGGAGGGGACACCCCTACTCATGCGATAGGCCTGCCTTAGCCTGATGCCCAAACCAGGCAAGACGGGAAGAGAAAAGAAAAATGCAGACCAATATCCCCCATGTTCATAAGCGTAAAAGGTTTTAGCAAAATTGCAGCAAATCGAATCCTCCTATTAAGAGGTGGAATCGACTTCCCCACCCACCGAACCCTGGCTGCCCTTGTGATTTCTTTTATTGATAAAAGGCAGCAGAAGTGACACTGTAAATTCTGAGCCAAGGCCTCAGCTGGCTTCACGCACTTCCACTGTCTCTGCTCAGCTACCCCACGGACAAGCCCAGCCTGGGCTGCCAGAGGGCAGGAGACCACGTGGAACAGAGACGAGCTTTTCCAGTGGAGGCCGCCCTAGACCAGCCAACTCCCAAAGGACCCACCAGCTGACCACAGACACAGAGAGAGCCCAGCTGAGCCCAGCCCACAGGGCCCACCTGCAGAATCATGAACTAAATCAGGGTTTTCTGTTCCAAGCCATTGCATTTCGGGACGCTTTGTTACACAGCAAGAGCTAACTGAAGGGGGAGACATGGATCCGTTAGAGTCAGAGGTCCCCACAGACAGAAACCATGTCTTACTCCTTTTCGTATCCCCAGCACCCAGGGTTATTCAGCAAATACTTGTTGAATGTCTGCAAGTTTGGCAGCTTCTGCTGAAGACCTAGTAACCGCCATTTTGCCGATGCCCGCTGCCTGACCCCACAATTAGAGGTCAGGCTGGCTGCTCTCCTCCAGGGAGCTCCCTGGAATTATGCCCCCAGCAAACCCACACCCCAGCCCAGAAAGGGTTGGTAGTGGATCTGCAGGCAGGCAACATGACTGCGTGGTGGGAGGCAGGTATCCAACTCGGGGTGCTCCCCAACCCCACAGCCACTACGTTACGAATGTTCTTTCCCTCACAGAGCATCTCGTGTCAGGGACTTTCAAGAAATCCCCAGGAGATCCGTGGCACTCACTCTAAATGCCTTTTCCTCTTTCCTAAGTGACAACAGCTGTCATTTCTGTGGATGGCTTTTGCCGGTAAGCTAAGAACCAGGGATCACTGCCTACAATTCAGCCAGGCCCGAGGAGCCCCAAGCCCAGGAAGCCAGGGCTCAGCTCCGTGGAAGTGGACACAGGAAGGGGCCGAAGGGGAGAAGACGAGCAGGAAGCAGTGCGTGCAAACACAGTGAGAGCCCAGGCGGAGCCGGACTGACCGGCCTGGAGCCGAGCAGCATAACCACTCAGTGCCTCAGTTTCCTCATCTGTAAAATGGGGCAGACAATGGTACGCCTACCTCCCAGGACTGCTGGAAGATGATAGAGCCAGAGCGCTTAGAACAGCGTCTGGTGCATGGCAGGCGCTGTGTATGTACACCAATCACGGCCAGCATCACGGTCCAGGGCTTTCTTAGAACCGCCACCCCCAGGCCTCTCCCGTCCCCACATGGCCAGGGTTCTCTCCTCCTGTCCACGGCCACCGCTCTCAGGCGGCAGTCACCAAGTGGAAATAAAGCACCGAGCTGTCTCCAGGGGAGAGAGAAGTACAAGGAGGACCACAGGCAGCTCGGGGCGTGTGGACAATGTGGGGACATGTGAGACACGGTCCCTGCTAGGCTTACGTTGACGTTTCCCCAAACGAGCCATCTCTGCACCGCCTTCATTATGTCAGGCGTACCAGTGTACCCCCCATGTTACTAGTGGCTCGCTCGCTTTTTAACCTTACATCTTTATAAAAGGAAACCTTGTATTGGGACTGAAATGGAAAGTCAGGGTTGCCTGCCATAAACAGAGGGAGCTGGGAAAAAGAAATACAATGACAACAGAACAATGTTACTAGATTCCAGCTGGAAACTGTAGCCGCTGACAGCTCTGAGCCCAAGGCCAGCTTTCTCTCTCTTGGCTGCAACAGGACATCGCACGTGTTTGGGAAGTTTTAAAGACGTCTTAACACAAAGCTGAGATTTTTCTCCTTGAAAGGGTGGAAGGGAATTTAAAAGGGAAGCATTTAAAATGGACTCTGTTTTACTTAATGCTGTGTGTCTGGTTCACCTAAAGCATCTGTAACCATTAACCTTATGTGTCAACCGGGCTGGGCCACCATGTTTCTGTGAGGGTGTTTGGCGATGAGAGAAACATTTAAATCTGTGGGCTGTGAGAAAAGCAGATTGTCCTCCATAATGTGGGTGGGCCTCATCCAATCAGTTGAAGGCCTGAATAGAACAAGAAGGAATTCAGCCAGTAGAGGGCCTTTAGATTCAAACTGCAACGTCAGCTCTTCCCTGGGTCTCCAGGCTGCCTACCCTGCAGTCAGTCTCCACAACTGCATGAGCCAATTGGTTCTGTTTCTTGGAGAACCTTGACTAACGAGCATCCCTCCATCAGGGTACCCAGCCCATACAGACCCACTAACCCGAGAGCTGGCAGTTCGTGCCCTGAACTGAGGGTTTAGGGGAAGTGACAGGAAGGGATTCCCTCCATGAAACACTCAAGACCAGGGCAGATGCTGAGCCAGCTGGGAAGCCATCCCCATGAACTTGGCATCACACTGCGACATTTTCCCACCAGCAGGCTCGAGGGCGGTAAGGTCACCCTGCCGGAAAGAAAGGCAGCCCCCAAAACCTCAACCTTTCGACTGGGGCACCTCTGATGATGTTGCGTCTGCAGCTATGACACTGTCCCGCCGTGGAATTGGGAAAGTGACCCCACACAATGAGAATCGCGAACTCATGCAGTCCTGGCTGAAAGGGGCCGTGTGAGCCTGCAGAGTCACCCCTGTCCACAGCCGCTGCCTGGATTATTTTCATAGCCTCCGGTTTCCATCTGTCTGTGCCCTGGGACTGGGGACCTCGCCACTTCCCGCCCTGCATCTGATAATTGGGCCCTCAACTTTAGAACAAGGTTTTCCAAACTTCAGTCATTTGCCTGCCACCTTCTCAAGTACCACGGTGGACTCTCCTTCATATTTGTCTTTAAATAAACCCACTCTCTAATAGAAATGCATGTATTTTAAAAAAGAAATCTTTTGGCTCCTGAAAATGGAAAACCAGCATCAGCTGCCACAAATAGAGACTGACTGTGACAATAAATGGTGCCCCCACCCCCAGGTTCACAAGTTCTGATTCGACGCTGTTGTCTGCCTCAGGGCTGAGCTGGAGCTCTGCTCTGTCTGGTTAAGGAAGGGAATTAGGGTCACAGAGGCGTTAAACACGTGAGCACCCACTAAGATTCTCCCCCAGAGAGACTCAGAAGAGTTGAAAAAGAATTGAAGAGGGAATCACTTTCCCACTGAGTGATTCGATGTCATTTAATGTCGTGTCCGCTGCCACCTAAAACCATGAGTCCCACCCTGCAGCAAACAGCATAGAGACGCCTCTCTCTTCCACGGATCCTGATTCCATCTTCGGTGGTCCCCACCCAGGGACCCACAGAGTATGTGCCTCCCTTCCTCCCACGCCCCACCCCAGCCCACTCAGCTGGGCCCAGCCTGTCCCAGAGCCTTTGGGGGGGCCGCGCTTAGAGCCGGGAGCCCTGGCCCCCAGGAACCGGCTCTAGACCTGTAGGAATCTCACCAGCAGAAGCTTCTTAGGAGCCAGAAACTAGACAGGACTAGGCATTGAACTAAAATCTTGAGAAGCAGAGAAACTGGAGCCCTCATACACTGCCGGTGGGAGTGTAAAATGGTGCAGCCACTTCGGGAAACAGTGTGGCCGCTCCTCAAACAATTAAACATAGAGTTACCACAGGACCCAGCAATTCCACTTTTAGGTTTATACCCAAGAGAAATGAAAACACATGTCCAACAAAAACTGGTACAGGAATATTCATAGCAGCATTATTCATAAGAGTCAAAAGGTGGCAACAACGCAGACGTCCATCAACTCATGAATGGATAAACACAATGGGTTATGTCCATACAATGGAATATTACCAGGCCATAAAAAGGAATGGAGTACTGATACACGCCAGGACGTGGAGAAATCTTGAAGATATCATGGGAAGTGAAAGAAGCCAGACCCAAAAGGCCACATATTATGATTCTATTTATATGAAATGTCCAGAACAGGCAAATGTACAGAGGCTGAGGGTATCTGTGGTTGACTAGGTCTGAGGGGATGGGAAAATAGGGGGGTGACTTCTAAAGGATACAGGCTTTCTTTTTAAGGAGATAAAAATGTTCCAAACTTGACCGTGATGATGGCTGCACCTATCTATGGATATACTAAAATACGCTGAATTGTACACTTTAAAAAACTCACTTGAAAAGAGATTTTAAAAAATAAAACAGGGGACCTCTGAGTTCATTGGGGGCTGGTATTTCAACACCTCCATCCCCCCAGGTCTGACACCACAGGACACCCAAGACCCCCCGCGGCCTCTGATGTCGGGGGAAAGGTGGAAACCACAGGTCAGGAATACACACCTTGAGCTGGTCTGAGCGAGGAGCCCTCGCGCCCTCCACAGGGCCCAGAGGCAACCAAGGTGCAGCCACAACCGACCACTCGCTCCCAGGGCGGGGACTGAGCCAGCCCCTCGCTTTCCAGGACGCCCCAAGAAGTGGGCAGCATGTGACCCCACTTCCCAGCCATCTGTCTCGACTAATCAGAGTATACAGTAGGCGCTACTTGAGGACATGAGGTCATGGACCATTCAGTCCCCGCCCTTACCGAGTGCCCACAAGAATGGCTGGGGATGGGTTAGTACCCCAAACCACCGTCCTTCTTTCTCCCCAACAGACCGAGCTCACTCCCCCTCAGGGCAGCACGATGTTTGCATGAGCCGTTTCCTCTTTCTGGAAAGTTCTGAGACCTTGGAGGGACTGGGTTCCTCCCTGCCTTCAGCCTCAGCTCCAAAGTCCCCTCCTCAGAGAAGCCCTCCAGGGCCATCCAATCTACGTGAGCCCCGTTTCATTTTCTCCAAATCACTAAATAAGGTCGGCTATTTTCTTAGTGATCTCCACCCACTTCTTTTTTCTGTCTTGTCCCTCTAGAGTGGAAGCTCTCTGCAGGGAGGATTTATGTCCGTCTGGTCACTGCTGTGTTCCTGATGCCCAGCACAGTGCCTGGCACACAGCAGAGCGAAGGATGGTTAATCTTCGGGGACTCTCTCTGCCACTCCAGGCCTCACCAGGAAGGACCCCAGGAGGGGGGAGGTGGTGAAGACTGGCAGAGTCTCTGGTGAGAGGGTCTGGGGAGAAGGCTCAGCGTCCTCCTCTCCCTCAGAATCCCATGGCCTCCAGCTCTCGAGGACGGGTGGGCCTCAGCACAGGAAGCATGAATATTTCGAGGCCCACCATCTCCTGCCTGAAAATTGGCACCTGGGATGGACATAGGGGGCGCTCAGGCCAGGCTCCAGGACACCCCTGGGTGGGTACACCACAGTGCGGTCTGCAAGCCCGGGGCATGGGGAGCATGACTTCCCAGGCATCTCTGGGGAGGGGCTTCTCCAAATTCTCAAGGGAAGGGAAAGCAGTGACAGCCAACACTCAGGGCAGCTGGGGCGGGGGGGCGGGGGCACACGATCCAGGAAGGGGGGCCTGGGTAGGACACCAACAGTGTCCACACCACGCCATTATGTCTGCCCTGTCTGGGTACCACTTCTACGACTCATTACCCATAATTGTCTTTACAACACATTAGCTGAACTCGATTAATCTTGAAATGTGTCTTACTCCATAAAAGGAAAATCGGCATCACCAGCCAAGCGATTGATATCTCAGTAACACACTTTAGAATAAATATGAGCGAATTACAGTTTGTAACCCGTCTGCATGCTATAGAAACTGTCTCCAAATGCCTGTCGGTGTGCAGACCACACTCTGGGCATGTCGATGATTAAGCCTCTCTCGGGCTCTGGGCTAGAAGAATGTGACCCCATGTCACACTGATATTAACGGACGCTGACCATGCCACTTGGGCCTGACACGGCTCCAGCAGAGCCAACTGCAGGAGGGAGAGGGAGCAGCTGCCGGGCCCCGGTTATCTCTCATGTCCCCAGAACCCCTCCCCCCTCTCCCCTCCTCTTCCCACCCCGGGGCAGCCTCCAGCTGGCTCCTCACCCAAGGCGTGGGGCCCCCCTTCTGTCTCCTCCTCTGGGGTCTGCTGAAAAGTGACTCATGTCAGCTATTCACCAACAGAGATTTACCGAGCACTTCCTGCACCCCTAGCTCTGTGCGGGATGTTGGGGATCCCCTGGGTGCTCATGAGAACCAGCCCCTGCCCCAGCAGCCCTTGCCTCATTCCAACAAAGACCACCAGAAGTAATGGAACTGATTACCGTTTAGACAGGGGGTTCCTATCTAAGGCAGACAGGATTCCCAGAATGCCCTTCTCCATTCCACACACACCTGACATCTGCCAATCAAGATGGCTTTGGCCAGGGTCCGGGTGAGCGTGTAGGTCTGCCCTCTGTGACCAGGCTGTTGAGGGAAAGCTCATGTCATCCAGGGACCCTCAGGGCTGAGATGGCTGACTTTGGAGGAAAACGCTGGCACCCAGGACCCACCAGAACATCTGCAACAAAGGAACTTTCTCGGCCCCAAGGACCAGGATTCTTTCCAAAGAAGGATGCAACATCTACATTTAAAAAGAGGGATGTGACGGGCATACATCAAATGGAGCAGGGCCTGTGGGGTCCACGAGACTTGGATTCAAATCCTGACACAGCCACCGTGTGATTTTAAACAAAATTTTTGACTCCATTTTTTCGTCTATAGAACAGGGATCATAATGGTCCCTGCCTCGGAGGGTTGATGCTCATTTTAAACGAGAGGAAGGATGTGAAACACTTGGCCCGGTGAACTGATCGGCACCCTGTAAATGCCACAATAATAGCAACGGTAAATTATTATGATTGCTACTGATAACACTGGCAAACTAAGGCATTTCCTGCTGCTTGCAAACACCACCCTCACACACAGCTCGAGACCCAGGTCTTTATGTCTCTCTGAATTTTCTTCAAAGCCTCAGACCCCCCTTCCCAATGGTCTCTTGGACACCTTTCCAGGGACCGTCTGATGGCCCTATTAACACACCCCAAATGTACTCACTTTTGCCCCCTCTTCTCCAAACCGCCACGGGTCTGTCAACAGCACCCAGACAGGAAACCCACTACGCCCACGAGGCATCCACAGTGGGACGTTCCAAGGGGAATGTTCCATGGGGGCTAGAGGGCATCTCTTGAGTTAACTGCCCATTACCTTGTCCCTGGATTACTGCACAGCCCTTAACTACCCATATCCTAAACCACCCCCCCACACACCCCCCCAGAAACCTGCAAAGTTCCCATCGCTTATCGAATTCAGGAGAGACCATTTCATTGTTACTAAACTTCACGCACACAGGTAACTCCTGAGCACATTCTCTCTGTTACAGAGAAGCCTGGAGGCCCTTTGCTGGTCCCTTCCATTCCAGTCCCTGCCTCTCCCCTTCACCGGAGGCAACCACATTGATCCATCTTGATATATCCTTCCAGACATGTTTCCTTGTATACGCACAAGACGTAGGAGGCCATAGGAAAACAGCTAGCTTTTGTTCGTTTTCATGTAAATAGCATATTTTCCCACATCTGGCCTTGCGACTTGCTTGTTTTAAATTCAACAGTGTCTTACAGATCTTTCTGTATTGGTACACATAGATGAATCACGTTCTTTTTAACTTTTGTAAAATATTCCATAATATGATTGATGGACATTTAGATCGCTTTTAGGTGATTTCCACTTTTTTCCTTTCTCTCTCTCTTTTTCGTTCCAACGCTGCTGTGTGAACACCATCACGCCTCCGGGATGTGGAGGGAAGGCCCCCTCGCCCACGGCCTGCCTCTCCTTCCCCAGGTCAATCCCCAGCACCGCCCTGCCTCCACACGCCCTGCGCGGCAGGCCCACTGGACACTCGCTGCTCCCCAGGTGGGGTCTCTGCCTGTGACCTCTGTCCCTTCTCCCACTGTTCCCTTCTGCACACCTGGAACCATCGCTGCTGGGGGAAATTCTAGGGACTCTCCCACGCCCATCGCCAGTCCTACACGCTTTAGGAAACCCTTGCACACCACCACGGGCTTCCCTTAAACCAGCTCTCGTGACCCGAGTCCTGGCACACACATCCTTAGACTCATCAGCCCCGTCACTAGACTGTAGCCTCCTTTGAAGAGAAGGAAATCCCCTTTGCTTGGAGCAGCTCACTGCAGAGTCACTTAATTACACCCATCAAGATGAAAGTGGGCCAGCCAGCCGCTCCCTCGGTCTTCCTTTGGTTCAAGCAAGCCACAAACATCTGAAACCACTTCCACGTACATCCATATACCGACTCCTCCGCTGCTCAGAACAACCCCCCACAGCATCCAGGCGGCACAGTGACCTTCACTAAAGATGGGGAGACTCTCTCGGAAGCTGAGGGGCAGGTCTAGTGCAAAGCGGACCATCGGGGCCTCTTTGCAGAAGGAGAGCTTGGGTGGGGAGCTCACAGACATTTCAGGATGAGCTGTGCCATCAAAAGTGTGAACCGTGTCCATCCCACCCCAGGTCACGTGACCTCCCAAAAGGCCGTCACTCCAGGGCTAAGATTTCTGCCAAACCCAAGGATCACCTGTGCTAATTAATTAAATCCTTCGATTATTTACAAAACATTTTAAGTTTAACACATCAACTTTAGTTTCACTCTATGCTGTAGTAGCTGCAAAACTCTGGGCTTGTGCGCTGTATGTTTTTTCAAATACCAACCGAGAAAAAGACATAAGTACTCCTTTTCGTTTCATGATGTGCTGCATGCCTTTTAAAATCATCTTGCGTTCCACCAGTGATAACACCCTTTGGGAAACATTCATTAACATAAGATTAATGAGACAACTTTGGGTCCTATTTATTCACTGCAAATTTTTTTTTTATTAACTTCGATTTAAGGAAAGACAGCTCACCAAAGAAGTTTGTCATCAGTCGCATCAGAAAGAGAAATCTTAGGTGACTTCTCCATTGAGAAAACGAGCTTAATCTTAGACTATCAGCCGTGGCACTCAGGGACTTGTCCGTCTCTCCCTGCTGCATGGTGACAGCTAATTCACATCCACATTTCTCAGGACAATCCTGATGCCAAATATCACCCTGGGGACCATTTCTCCAGCTCTAGACCCAGGAGTCTCCGGAACAGGAATTTGGGCAATCTCTTTGCCCTCAGTTCCATTTTCGATCTACAGAAGCCCAGCTTCCCAAGGACGGGGAGGCCCCGGAATTCAACTCTCCAGGTCAACACCTTCTCATCAAGCACTGGAGATCCACATGCGCAAAACCGACAGCACGTTCAAGTGGGAAGACGGCTCGCCTCCAGCGCCCCCCTCTCTATATTCTGCCCCAGGATGGACCAACATCCCCAGAGCCTGACAGCTGGGCCCGAGATTGACCCAATGCCCAGTAGGAAGTGATGCACAGCGCCTGAGCACAGCTCCCTGTCCACGGACCTCCCACCAGTGTGGGGGCATGGAAACTCCGCATCCCATGGATGACACACGCCATGAGGGTCCCAGCCTGGAATCCCACAGACCACTCCCCACCCAGTAAGCTCCTAGACCCAGGTCCAGTCCTGGTTCTGCCCCCAACTTGCTGGGTGACCTCAGGGGAGTCACTCCACCTCTCTGTGTGTCCCTGGCTGTCAAACTGGGACTTTCTAAGGCCCTCATGCCCCTGAAATTCTCGGATCTTAGCCCACGGCTGTCCTGAATGCAGAGGGCTCTCACCCATTCCAGGCGTCAGCCCAAGGCTTGGCTGCCTGGAAGGGCCCAAATGACTCTGGAACAGAGCAAGGCTAATGCTAGTGCTGTCGTCACCATCACCGCCAAGCACCCCGGCCCTGGGTATCGGGTTCCCAGCCCGGCACTCTCGCTGGGTGGCAGCTCCGCCTCTGATATTTTTAGACTCCCCCGTGGCCTGTCCCTAACAAGAGCCAGATGCCTCTGACGATTCTTGCCGTGGTCAGTCCTGCCCACATTGCGTTACTTGAGTAATTCCTGCAGGAAGCCAGACTCCACCACTCCTGGGGCAAGAAGGGGAACCTCCTCCTCCCGCCACCCTCACCCCTCCCCCAGCCGCCCCAGGGACAAGCTGAAGGCAACGTCCCAGAGTCAGGCCTCCAGTCCGCCTGTGGTGCCAGCTGCCCTCTTTCCTCGTTCCCGCCACTGCTACTGGCCATCGCCTGCTTTCCAGACCCAGTAAGCCGTCCCCGGGACCCATCCTCCTGCCCAGGCGTCCCATCGGCGACCTTTAACGGCATCCTCTGGAAGGGCAGTCCAAACACCTGGGACCCTGCCCCACCTTTGGGTAATGCCTGCTACCAGTCCCGCTCTGGAGCTCCCCATGGCTGGGGCGCCCACACCCACCCCGCCGTAGCCCCCCGAGCCTGTGTCCAAGGCCCCACTTGTCCACAGAGCTGGGCCGCGGCCACATGCTGCAGCACACACAAATTGTCTGCCCCGCCAGGAGGGTGGCTGGACTCCCGCTGCCCAGACAAACCCCAGTGACCAGCCCGCGATCCAGCGCCGTCCCATCCGGCCTGGAAAGGCATTCCTATATTCTTGTCCGGACAGACTTCCCTTCCAGGTCATGTCTGGCCGAGTTGCCTATGACAAAGAGCTGAGCTTTGCTCTGCCCCCGTCAACCAGGAAGGCCACAGAGGACGAGGGCGTCAGCACGTGCCTGGGATGAAAAATTGTCCGGCTGAGCCTCCCTGATCACCTCTTGCTGGATAATTGAGTCTGTGCGCGTACGCACGCGGTTTTAGCTCTTGCACCAAAGATAGTACGTGCCAAGCAGAGAAAGGAAACGTAGGTGAAGTATTCACTTCCATTTCAGGAAGAAAGGGCCTTATAAATCACTCGTGTGTGTCGTATGCAGGGGATGGTCGGGAGGACAGAACGGATGTGCCCTGTATTGACAATCAGACACCTCAGAGCCCTTCCAGCCCCTCATCAGCTGGACCTTAACCTGGCGCCATGCCAGCAGAGTGGGTGCAGCCCCTCCCCTCTGGGTGGGGCAGGGCAGTGTCAGCCCCAGAGCCTCCCAGCCCGGCCCTGCCCTCACCCACCCCACTGGCCACCTCTGTGGCTTCCAGCACAAACACCTGTCCCTGGATTTCAGGTGAATCTCAATTTTCCCACTGGAGAGACGCAGGTGGCTCGGGGCCATGTGGCCCGCTCTCTGCCTCCCACCCTCAACGCCCCATTTCCCGGCGGCAGATCCAGAGGCTTCGGTGGGAAAACAGGTTCCACGCCTGCCCGCCACCCCCACACTCTTCCCTCGGCTGCGGGCTGGGCATCTGCCAAGGCTCCCAAGGACATCTGGGCCCCGATTTCCCCAGAAGGCTCTCCCTCCATTTCCCCACAATCCCCCAGGGCATCTCCAGGTGGAAGAAAGGGGAGGGCTTAGGGGGAAAGCGCACGGAGGTTCAAAGTCTGGCTCTTGTCACTTACTAGCTCAGCGACCTTGAGAAACCGACTTGAGGGCTCTGGCCTGGCTTTCTCCACCTGCAACCTGGGAGTGCCGATGGAAACAGCACAGTGTGAGGCTGGCCCGGGGCCAGGCTGCCAGGAGAACCGGAGGGCCGGCCGGGGCTGCAAATGCTCCGTCAATTGCGTTCCCATCCCATCCCTTCCAGCCTCCTAGCGAAACCAGGTTCTCATCCCTTCCTCATGCTCCTTCCTCTTCCTTATCCCAAGGCCAGACTCAGGGGAGAGGTGGCCAGCAACAGTGAGTGGCCTCTGGGATTTCTAACTGATTCAGACGGAAACACAGAGGTGGCTGGAGAGCTTTTTTTAAATTGTGATAAAATATACATAACAGAATATTGATCATTATAACCACTCGAAAGTGTAGAATTCAGTCGCATTAAATATGTTCACAACATCGTGTGACCATCACCACTACCCATCGCCACTACCCATCCCCAAAATGTCATCTTCTCCAAGAAAAACTCAGCAGCCACTCAGCAATAACTCCCCCTGGGGGCCCCCATCCTGGGACCTCTCCTCTCCTTTCTGTCCCTATACATTTGCCTGTTCTGGGTCTCTCACATCAGTGGAATCACACAGTATTTGGGCTGAGGGCTTCTTAAGGCCGGCTCCAAGCCTCTTACCTTTCCTCTGCCTGTCACCTTGCCGGCTGGTCTCCGCATTTTCCACACAGCTAAGTCAAACATCACCCCCCACCCCACAGCACACACATCTCGGGAGCGTGGGAGAGGGCATCGCCCCTTTCCCCAAACCTGAAACTGAGCCTTGGTCCAAAGTAAGGGGTGGGTTCTGTGGCCTGGAGGAAGGGCTAAGCTCTGTGGGGTCTCCCTCGGGTTGAGGTGCCACCGACTGATCCCCACTTAGGAGGTCTCCACGTCAGCCCCAAATTAGGACCTCCCTGGAGTGTATTTAGGACCCTGGATTTAGGGAGAGTGTATAGTCCCTCAATCCACGAGTTACAGCCTCCTCTTTCTCTGGAATCCATGAGCGGGGCCCTCAAAGCTCCCCCCACGAAGCCCCATCAGAGAGGGGAGGGGAGAGGCGCCATCCTGGCTGCGCCTCCAGGCTTCGCCGCTCCAGACCTAAGGAAGCGGCTCCTCGTCGCTGGGGGGCGCCACGGAGCCGCAGCCGGGGCCGAGGGGGTGTGCTGCCTCGGAGGACCCACCGCCCCAGCCTGGGCGGCCCGCCGCGAGGCGGGGAACGGTGCGCCGAGGGCGTCGGGGACCTTCATGCGACAAGGGGGCCTGCCGTGGCCTCCGAGAGCCCGGGGGGTGAAGTTGGCGGGGGCGAGGGGAGCCGCCCTGACTCCTCCCCAAACTTTTCCCGCCCGCCTCGGCGCAAAAGGCGAAGGAGACTGGCCGGGGGTGGGGAGGTGGAATTCGGGGTCCCGAGCGGGCTCGGCGCAGGCGGGAAGTCTGCGCCCCGGTAAACCAGCGGAGGAAGAGTGGATTAGGGGCATGGATGGGCCTCGGCCCCTCCCCACCAACTGCAGGGACCTCTCTCGGTCCGGGACCTGCAGGAGGCACGCGCCCGCGCTGCCCCACGGCGCACGGGGCCCGGAACCCCCCGACGTGGCGGCGCGGTCCCCGGGCGCCATCTCAACTCACCGGGCGCTGGCGGCTCGACCGACCGACGGGCTGGGGCGCGAGGCGAGGCCGCCGGGCTGTTTTGAAGCTCTGGGCTGGGACTGTGCGCCCTCCCTCCTCCCCACGTCCCCCTCCTTCCCCGATCCTGCCTCCCGGGGCGTGATGTCAGGAGCCGGGAGAGCGGAGTGGGAGGGACCGCAGGAGGCGGTGGGAGACACTGGAGAGAAAGGGGAGCCCTAGGAGCGCCTCCAGACCCCGCCCGCCTCCCGGCGCCACTTGGCCAAGTTTGGGGCGGAGTCCGCCGCGCAGTTGGGGAAAGAGCGAGCAGCGGGAAGCTCCCGGGAGCGAGGAGTCGGCCTTCGCTGAGCTCGCACTTCAGGTTCCCAGCTCGCTCTCCTCTCCTCCCCTTTTCTTCTCTTCCCTTGGCTAAGGGTTAAGAACGAAATTTGTGGAATCCGATTCCCTGTTTTAGAACCCCTTCTCTGGCACTTTTCTTAACTTTGCAATCATGTACTTAATCTTCCCTGCCTCAGTTTCCTCTTCTGGAAATGGGGGTCACAATAGGACCGCTTTCCTTGCGCGGTTGTAAGACCTGAACGTGGTCCTTCGTGCATACTGCCCGGCTCATAGTAACTGCTCAACAAAGGTTGGCTACTGTTGTTTTTATTATCTGACATCGAGTCCCGGTAGCCGTGGGGGGAAGCGGCAGGGCCACCAGGAACCAAGTCTCAGGACTCCTCCAGACACACGCCCCCCCCAGTCACTGCCTCCCCCACATATGCACCCTCACAAAACCCTACCCATATCCTTTGAACCCACAACCCTGGAATTTATTGTCCCTGGAAATGACATCAAAAGACAGGGAACTGCCGTTCTTTCCAGCCTCAGTTTCCCCAGCTGGAAACTGAGAAGGCTAATGTGCCCTCGAGGCTCTAGGGGGATGGGGAAGGAGGCCAGATCTGCTGTGAAAGGGGGGGATTTAGTATACCGGAAAATTGAAGAAATTCCAAAACAGGGGCACAACATGTTACAGGATATTTTAAATTTAACAGGTTAATGTTATTTGCACACACCCCAAAATACAAGTGACTTGTGCCACTAACGAGAATTAGAAACCCTTTTTAAAAATGCTATTTTACTGTGCAGTAGCTGGTCGGGCTGGGACGACGCCATGTTTAAATCTTCTGGGACTTGTCTTTGTTCAGTCCTGTTGGGGAGCCCTCAAGGGGAGAGCCTGTTTGGGTCTAAGTTACAGATCCTTCTGGGATTGGAGACCCCCTGCAAAGGGCCACCCCACCCCAAGGTCTTGAGGTTCCCCTGTTGGTCCAGTGTCTGACCTGTCACATCTCTTTTCATTCTGAAATTCTCTGGCTAGTCAAGACTTTCGTATCCCAAGCAAAGGATTCTTCGTAGGGCTGGAGAGGGGGCAGGAAGGTGTTCATTTGAACTGAGGCCCAGCATAAAGGGGGGAGAGAGTGGGGTCTGGCTGCTGCAGAGGAAGCCAGGCTGGGTGCACCCACCAGCAGGGCCAGCGATGGCTGCCAGTCCCATGGCCACCTGGAGGACGGAGAAAGCCCAAACGGCTCTCCCAGAATGGACAGTCCAGGCAGGGGCTGGAGCAGGTGGGTCTCTGCTATTTGCTGAGTGCTTACTGTGTGCTCCTTTACAAACATCAGCTTCAATATGACACAGCCCGTGAAGAAACGGAGGCTCCGAAGAGCTACCTAATTAACTTGCCCAAATGCAAGCAATGGTGCAGGCGTTCGAACCCAGACTGGCTGCGGCGAAGCCCTCTTCTCTTCCCATTCTACCGCTCCTTACCAAATGCTGACCAGGGGCAAGCCATCATTCCTGCCATCTCCACATGCCACCTGAAGTAGTATTCACTTAATATTTTTCTTTAAATCAACTCTGTTTATTGAACTATATTTATGTAAAAGGAAGCCCTCTATCAGCCTGGTAAACAGGAAACCAGTGCCATCCATGAAAAACAGAAGACTAGCTTACAAATATAAACACGGCCCAGAGAAAACAGTGTAAACACATTCTTGCCAGACCGTTGCCTGAAAGAGTCGGTGAACCCGAGATTTAGGATCTATAGAGAAGGGAGAGCGGCTAGTGCAGGACAGGCCTTAAAGACACAGCGGCAGAAGGAGACTTTCTCCTTCTTGTAATCAGAACTGTTGCAAGATCATCGGAAAAGGGAATCGTGTTCTCACTCCACGATGCAAAGCTAGGCGACGCCTCCTCCCTGTATCACCTAAAACCACTGCCCGTGCGCCTGCTGTGGGGCGTGCCCCACACTGGGAAGAACCTGGCCAGACACCAAGCTGCCTCTCCAGGACCCAAAGAAAGGAATGGAGCCATTGCTCCTCTCTCGTTTCCAAACCCTCTGCAGAGCTCCACCTCCCCGTGCCGTTACCTGCTGTTGGCGCGTCTTAGTTTTCTCTCTCTAAATATACACCTGTCTCTCCAGTAAGCTTGGAGGCAGACTCCTGCCTTATATCCACTTGTGTCCCCACCCCTGCCGTTTCAATAATACAAGATTGAAACTTCAACATGGTGTGGGGGAAAGAAGTGTGTTCAATTGAGCTCTGGGACCCAATTCTTCACCCCTCTTTACGGTCATACACACCCACACCCTAGCCATGGCCTCATGGTGAGCAGAGCATCCTTCCCCGCTTGACCTTGAGCTAGGCCATGTGACTGGCTTTGGTCAATGAGATGTTAGCAGATATGACAGAGGCAAAGGCTGGGAATGCGCTGGGGCGGTAGGGCCTGCCCTCTTGTGCTTTTGCCATTTGCGTAAGAGAAATATACCTCCGGTAGCCCATCGGTCCCAGAAAAATGAAAGACGCAGGGAACAGAGCTACCTTAGGTCAGTGACCTGCAGAACTTCCACTGGGGCACAGAGCTGTTCCAGCCAAGGTGCAGACGTGTGAATGAGAGATGCACGTCTATTGTCATGTCACTGAGGCATCATGGTTGTTTTCTTCACAGCAAAAGCTGGTTGATAAAAGGCTCGTCTTATGTGGAGAGAGAGAACTGTAAGGAAGGAATGGAAGGCCATGGAGAAGGCTGAGGGTTGGTTCAGGGTTGAAGAGAGAAGGTAATTGAGAATTCAGTGATCTCTTGTGGTCCTTTCTGCCTTGAACGTTTGAAGGTTCTGCCACTTTCTTGTAATCTGCTTCTGTAGACTGTTTTCTGTTCTCAGAAGGAACGACTGGGGGCGTCCATGCCTGGAGGCAAATCTGATCCCCAGCCTTAAGACGGCCTAACGGAACTTGGAGTGTAGCAGAATATTTAATGGAGAAGAATATGTGAGCTCTTGTCAAGAAGGATGGAGAATCTACAAGAAAATACGATCTAAATCCATTAAGTCATGATGGGAATGGATCAAATATGAATGTGATTCAATGCTCAAAGCCCACTTTTGGTTGGTGGGTCAGTTCAATCTTGACAGATGTCAGAGGTTTTACTAATTTCCAATCAATAACCGTTTTCTTTGAAAACAAACTGGTGCATAGGCTGCTAAGATGGATTCCATGTGATCCTGCCTCCTGGAGTTCACACCCTGTGTACACCCCTCCGTTTGAGTGGGCTGGACATAATGATTTGCTTTTAACGAATAGGATAAGGCAAAAATGATGGGCTGTCACTTCGATGATTAGATTCCAAAACTGTGACTTCTGTCCCCCTGGCAGACTCTGTTGCCTTCTAGATTGGCTTGCTTTCATGACATAAGCTGCCATGTTAGAGAGGCCCTTGTGGCAAAGAACTGGGGGGAGCTCTGGCCACAGCCATCGAGGGACTGACGCCTTCACTCCTACAGCCACCGAGCACCAGAACGCTGCCAACAACCTTGCCATCTGGGAAGGAGATCCTGCCCCAGCTGAGCCTTCAGGTGAGACCTCAGCCCCAGCCAACACCTTGATGGAAGCCTTGTGAGAGGTTCTGAGGCAGAGGACCCAGTGAAGCCATGCCGGATTCCTGACCCACAGAAACTGTGAGTTCAAAACCGTGTGTTGCTTTAAGTTGCTACATTTGGGGGTAATTTGTTACGCAGTGATAGATAACTAATACACAAAGAATTAATCTCCACTGACTCAGATTTTGGGGAGCTGGGTTCTCATCATAGCCTTTGTGTCAGTGAGGATAGGCTAGGTTATGCCGTGATGACAAATGATCCCCGGATCTCTGTGGCTTACCACACGAGTATTGATACATCTTGCTCGTCTTATATGTCCGTTATGGATTGATTGTGACCCTGTGTTCATATCGTCTTCAGGATGCGGGCTGATGGAGCCGCCTCTCTGTGGACCGTTGCTGGTCTCAGGGAATTGGGAAAATAAGATGATGATCCACACACTGGCTATTAAAAGCTTCTGCATGCTCACATTTCATTGGAAGCAAGTCATGAAGCCAGCAGCAAAAAATCTCCCACTAGCCGTGTTATCTTGGCAAGTCGCCTCATCTCTCAGGGTCCAACTCTATCTTTGAATTGGGTTTACAGCTCCCAATGCTTCTGGAGGTAGGAATATAGTAAACACATTCAAAGGCCTCGCAAACAACATTTTCTCTTGGCTTCCTCTTCCAGATATGGAGCCAGGTCCTCAGAGGAGGGCTACCTAGGAAAATCCCAAGTGTGAAAGTTACAGGAAACTAGTGTTGGATCAAAACTCCCCCTCTGCCAACCAAAGGCCCTGCTGTCAGCACTTCTAGGCATGGCTCAGCCAGCGGCCCATTTGCCAAAGAAGAAACCACTGGGAAAGCCCCTAGTGCCTGCTGTGTGAAGAGCCCAGAAATCTGAATTCCTAGAGCGGGATTAAGAGTTGTGCCCACTGGAGGGACCACTTCTTCCTTGTCGCCCACTCCCCCAGACGGGGTTGGGGGCAGGATGGAGACCATGGCTCCCAGCAGAGAAGCAAGGCTTGGTGTCCTCCCACTTAAACCTTGGAGCTCTGGGTCTCTTCGCTTCTCCCTGTGGTAAAACTTCCTGTAAGTCCAACAAGAATTTGCAACACAAGTCTCGTCTGTTTGACTTATGACAAAGAAGCCTGACTAGTCACCAAAGACAACGGCCACAGAACTTCCAGACCTCTGGACGTACAGCCCATCGCCATGCTGCACTGGACTTGCACGTCTTTTCAAGACGCCCCGTGTAGTGACCGCAAATGTACTGCGAGCAGGACGAACCGAGGGGGGTTGCATGTGGGTTTTTCCCATTATAGAAACGTTTGGCATTGAGCCCCCCAAACATGCGGCTGCTTGACTGTCGTTCCCAGTTTTCATCAGGAGGTTTGGCACCACAGGGAGAGGGTTTCCACGTGCTCCCAGATTGGAATTTCCCTGAAGGACACTCAGAAAGAGTAACAGCAAGGAGGGGAGTTTGCACTCCACCACCGGCCTCACCACCACCCAAACATCTGGAGCCCAGGAAGGCCCATGGGAGGTTCTTGGGGAGTCACAGAAGAAAGTCCCCAGGTGTCCCCCAACATGCTGGGCAGGTAAAGGCCAGCGCTCTTGGCCCATCTTCTGAAAAGAATGGAATGTAGTTTAACACTGAAAAGGAAAAGGAGAAGAAAAAAAGTCCCCGTGGTTAATAATGTCCCAGGGTGTCCTCTCATTTTTCTAGGAGCTTAAGCACGATCATAAATATTTTTCCTTCAGTCAGTGAGAGCATCCTTTGTACTTTTCTAAATATTTTTAATTTTTCACACAAAAAAACTCCTTTCCTTCCACCCTTGCTGCCGAACAATGCTCAGGGAAATAATATTTTTGCAGTCATCCCCATAAAGTGTACTTGGGGTGAACCTCCCGTGTGCCAGGCTTGAAGGTCTGGGAGTTCAGCAGAGGACAAACTGGGCAGAATACACTTGATCCCATGGAACTTTCTAGCCAACACTGGTCAGTTCTACTCATTATCCTGGTTAACACTGTTGCGTGTTCTGCTTTGATTTTCTTTGCAAGATTCCTGGATATCTTTGTGTAGGTGGGTTGTCTCTTAGGCTGTACGCCCGTGGAAACATCCCCCTAAGCGGGGTAACCCTCGGCCCCAGCAGGCAACCCCAGCCTCGGGGCTCAGGCCAGACTCACAAATCCAGAAGAATCTCTGGGTATGGGGCAGTGAAAGTGTCTTCTGCTCCCTGTGGAAGACAGACAGACAGACACACACACACACACCACACTCATGGCCTTGCAGTTCAAAATTCAAAGAATGTCAGGACAAGAGGAGACCTGGAATTCTCGTCCATTCCTGTGCTTCTGGGCAGGAAGGTACCTGAACCATTTGGGAGAAGGCAACTCTTGATCTTAAAGTCCTTATACCTGAACAGTTTGGAATTCCCTCCTTAGGTGGGATTAAAATCCTTCTGGAAGGCCGGCCCAGTGGTGCAGCAGGTTAAGTGCGCACATTCTGCTTCGGTGGCCCAGGGTTCGCCAGTTCAGATCCCGGGTGCGGACATGGCACCACTTGGCAAGCCATGCTGTGGTGGGCGTCCCACATATAAAGTAGAGGAAGATGGGGATGGATGTTAGCTCAGGGCCAGTCTTCCTCAGCAAAAAAGAGGAGGACTGGCAGTAGTTAGCTCAGGGCTAATCTTCCTCAAAAAAAAAAAAAAATCCTTCTGGACACAGCGTGTTTCTGTTTGTTCTTGTTCATTCCTCCCTTGCGTGATGTCCCCTGAGCTGTGGTGGGCCTGGCTAAGGCAGGTGCAGCCTCCAGCAACCAGCACAGGCCGGTGCTCCGTAGAGGGGCCTTTCCCCATCACACTGTTTACAATCTGCAATTATATATTTGTATTTGTATTTATGTGCTTTCCTCCTGATCGCCTTTGTTCCCCAATAGAACGCAGGCTCCCTGAAAGCAGAAGCTGTATCCATCTTGCTCGTGGCTTTTCCACTGATGCCTGACACATAGTGAGTGATCAACCAGGAATTCTGCTAGTCTTTATGGTGACTTCGTGAAAATTAGAAAAAGGTGCCCTTTCCCAACCAATGATTCAGAAAAAGTTGCCCTCTCAGTTCACACAGCTTGCATAAAGACGGCACTTTTGTGCAAAGGAAAAAAATGTCCCTTCTCCAGGCGGACACGACCCCAAGGTAGGGCTATGGCTTGGTGAACAGTCCGCAGGCTGGATTTCACCCCCTTACTCAGCTGGGAACACCGGAATCAGTAACTATTTGATGAGTGAGTTAATGGATGAAATGCAAGCCCTTGGGGATGTGTGGCGGTCTTAAAACATGTCTGCGAATTCTTTGACACTGAGCCCATTAAGAGCTTTGGGCTCCTCGACTGGTGTGTGGTTGACCAATAGAATATGGTGGAAGCGATGCGCCCTCGCTTTCCAGGCAGGTCACACACAGCCGGACAGGCTCTGCCTGGTTCCCTGGAGCCAGGTGCTGGGAAGACAAGGATGGGCAGAAACCAACACAGCTCGGGCCCTCATGGAGTTTGCAGTCTGGCAGCGTGGACCATCACTGAGGTAGCCGTATAATTCATCATCCAAAGTAGGACACTTCAGAGAGTGTAAGGGGTTCTATTAATAATTGCAGTGGGACAACAATCATACATATGAGCTGCCCCAGGGAAACTGGGGCACACGATCACCCCACTGGAATGAATTAACGAGCTGAGCGATCACTCAGCTCCACCAGCATGACGAGTGTGCTGTGAAGGAAGAGGAGGCTGCGGGAAGGGAATTTGACCCGGACAGAGACATCAGGGAGGGCTTCCCCGAGGAAGCGGTGCTGGAGCCTAGGCCCAAGACGGGAAGGATAACTAGGAGTTGGCCAGGCAAAAGGGAAGGGACAGGGTCCCAGGTGGAGGAAGCAGCACGTTCAAAGGCCTTGTGGGTGGGAATGTGGTGGGCAGGAGGGTCTGAAAGAAGTCAGTGCAGCTAGAAAGGAGAGAGCAAGGATGAGGTTGGGGAGTGGGCGAAGTAAGGCTGGGGCTTCATTCTGGGAGTAGTGGAGCCCTATTGAAGGATTTAAGTCCGTAGCGACCTGGTTGTATGGACCGCTGTGTGGAGAAGGTAGGGGAGGGCGAGAGTGGGCTCAGGCAGAGAAATTAGGAGGTGAGAAATGATAGCAACTTGGGATCCAAGATTCCACTCACATTTTAGAAGGACACTGGGTCTGGGAGAAGAATAACCCAAAGGAGACCCCAAAGTTCCTGCAGAGAGATATATAAAGAAAATATTAAAAATTATTGAGGTGTGAAGAGTCTGGGGGTCACCTGTCATGGGCACTTCTCTTGAGCCAAGAATGAAGGACTTAGCTTGGTCCAGCAGAATGTCCGAGGGCACAGATGTTTCCTAAAGGGCTGAGGATGGGCTGGACTCAGGGACCAGTGGGCTCCATTCAGGTGACACGGACGTGCTCACTGGGCAGCTTCGGTGTGAGGTCCCTTTGATAGTGGACTTGCTGGCACGAAGAGCATCGAAGGGTCAACGTGGTTCCCCAGGAGACCTAGTCACGTATGACCCCTCATCTATTTACTCTGATCGCGGGCTTTCAAAGGGATTTAAGGCAGCTTATGATCAAAGACACGCACACAATAGACCTGACACAAAAGGAAATCAAAACTACGTAGACAGAGGAGGAAGTAAATATGTGAGCCCAGAGATTCTGAAAAGTAGCAGCACAGATGAATCAACCAGGGGACCTATTAAGCTTGCACATTCCCGGGCCCCACTTCCAGAGGTGCTGGAACGGCAAGTCTGAGTGGAGCCCGGGAATCTGCATATTTAACGAGCTCTTCCCCCACCCGCTGGTGTATGGACCACATTTTGAAAAAAAGGTGCACTGGTCCTTTAACCAAACGTGGTCATAGTCATTGAGCATCAAATTAACATTGGATTTCCCGACACCCTTGGCATGTGGTGAGTTGACATCCTATGGAGAAGGGTTTTCTTGGCTGATCGTGGGCCCCAGGAGACCGTCATCAGCTCAATTCACTACCAGGTTCTGTAGCTGCATCTCTCTGCTGCCAGAGAGGGCTCTGTGTGTGCTCGGGTGGGGTGGGGACAGAGGTCCTCACTGCGGCAGTGTGGAGCACCCACCCCCAGAAGAGCAAGGCCAAGCGTGCGTGGTGAACTTGGCCTCGAGAATGGAGACACACTGGGAAAGCGAGGGTTAACTTTTCCAGGCCTGGGACAGCCCGCCTCCTTGTGGAAGAGACCCTGGGCTGGCAGGGTGGGACCATCTTTGTTCAGCCCCCTGGGTCTAGACAAAGTGGGTCATTTGGGATACCTCTGAATGCCTGGCGTGTTCTACTCAGGTAAGCTCCTGCAACTTCATTCATTCCGTGCTCCTTACAACTTCTCCGACTTCTTTATTAATCCTTTCTTGGGTTTCAGCAGCCCCTTCCTCACTTCTGAAATGCTTAAAACCTCTCCTCAGGCATGGAGCAATGAGAAAGGGGACAGTGGGTGGTGGGATGGGTGGCTGAAAAGGACAGACTACCCAGGCCACTGCTTCTGAAGGCGTGGTCCACGGACCAGCAGCAGCCACATCCCCTGGGAACCTGTGAAAAATACGGACTCTCAGGCCCCTCCCAGACTTAGTAAATCAGCGTCTGCATTTTAACAAAATCTCCAGGTGAATTCCGTGCATGTTAAAGTCTAGAAGAAGAGTCGTTTCTTCATCCAACAACTATTTATGGAGGGCGTCCCAGGGGCCAGGCTTCATAGCAGGTGCTGGTTGACAAATGAAATACAGATGAATGAAAATGACATGTTCCCCGGCCCTGGGGAGGGTGCAATTTGGTGGAGGAGCCGTGAGATAAATAAGTCAAGAAACAAACATATACTTACGAGTTGTGGCAACTGCTATTAAGGGAGTGAAACTGTCAGTGATCACAATATTTAAAAAGTTGTAAGACAAACAACAGGCTTGGAAAGGAAGTTGGAGCCGACAGAACAGTCACGGGGATCCAAGGTGGAAGGCCTCTCTCAAGAGGTGTGTCTTTTAAGCTTGGAAGGTGGGTGATCCTTGAAGAAGGAGTCAGAAGGTTCTAGAATGGATGCCCAAGTCTCGTCCAGGATCACGCAGTGATTGGAACCTGGATTGTCAGAGCTCAGGGTGTGAGATCCCCAGAGAAGAAGGCGCTGACGACTCACCAGTGGTGGTTCACCCCGTCCCTGTTCAGCCGGGGGGCTCCCCTCAGCTCACCCCATTTCAGCATGGCACTGAGGAACCTGTGTCGAGGTTCCCCAGGCCTCCCTGCTCCTCCAGAATTATAAAAGTCTGTTAGGTACCGGTCCTATGGGTTGGAAACAGTTACTGTAGGTCCTCCTTCATGGCAGACCCCAGATTTGGGGGCCAGAAAGCTGGCAAATGAGACTTTGGCTAAAGATTATGGAAGGAGATGTTTTGTTTTGTTTTTTCCTGAAATGGCCTCTAAACCTTCTGCTGCCAGGGTTACTAGCCACCTCTCTGACCGCCGGGTTCCCACACATGGCAGGGCCCCACAGCCACCGTCAGTCTTCACATGACCCCCAGCGCCCGAGTCACGCTTGCCGCCTGCCAGCAGCATCAGCATCCCCTGGGAGCTTATTAGAAATGCAGCGTCTCAGGCCCCACCCAGACCTGCTGAGTCAGAATCTGCCTTTGAACACGATCCCCAGAAGGTACACAAGCACATTCAACTGACAAGCCTCACCCTCCACCATGAGGTCACAGAGGGGTCAGTCCACAGGTTGAGATCCCAGAAGATGGCTTGTGGCGGTCAAGTCCAAGCTGATCGGTAGAGCCCGTGCTGGCCCAGGGAATCTGGAGATGCTCAGCTGCCACACTAAGGGCTGGAGAGCCGACCACTGGGCATCATGGGCCCATGGCTTGTCACAGACACAGGCTGGTCCTACCTGGTCAGATTTTTTTCTTTTTTTGACGAAGATTAGCCCTGAGCTAACATCCACTGCCCAGCCTCTTTTTTTTTGCTGAGGAAGACTGGCCCTGAGCTAACATCTGTGCCCATCTTCCTCTACTTTATATGTAGGACGCCTGCCACAGCATGGTGTGCCAAGCAGTGCCATGTCCACACCCGGGATCCGAACTGGCGAACCCTGGGCTGCCACGGCGGAAAACTTAACTGCTGACCCCCTGATTGGCTCCCTAACTAGTCAAATTTATATTTCCCAACATGAGAGACATACTCTGGCAGTCCAGGTGGTGGTTTTGGGCGACACATGGGCATGGAATTAATAACATTAAATTACAGAATAAGGATGCTCTTCTTCTGAGTCCTGCTCAGTCTCTCTGACGACCACAAGGAGAAAGCCCCAGCTGAGTGCTAGGATGCTTCGGCACCCGTGGGTGGTGCTTGGTGGCTAACGACAGGGACCCCAGGCTGCCTGGATCCGCATCCAGACTCTGCACTTCTGCCTTGGCTGGCCTGGGCCGCCATGACAAAGTCACAGACTGGCGGCTTAAACGATGGAAATCGGCCGTCTCACAGGTCTGGAGGCTGGAAGGCCAAGATCAAGGTGTTGGCAGGGTGGGTTTCTTCCGAGGCCTCTCTCCTTGGCTTGTAGATGGCCGTCACCCTGCTATGTCTTCACGTCATCTTCCCTCTGTGTCCTAATCTGCTCTTCTTATAAGACACCAGTGACTGGATTAGGCCCGCCCCAATGACTTCATTTTGACTTCATTAAATCTCTAAAGACCCCATCTCCAAATACAGTCACATTCTGAGATGCTAGGGGTTAGGATTTCAACGTATACGTTTGGGGGACACAATTCAGCCCATAGCAACCTCTCTAGTGGTGGAACTTTTGCAAATTTCTCAACCTCTCTGTGCCTCAGTTTGCCCATCTGATAAAAGAGGGTGGTGGTACCCACCACGTAGCTTTAGAGGGAGTTTAGCAAATGAGCGCACATGAAAGGCTTAGAACAGCGCTGGGCACCCAGTAGGCCCCCCAAGGGCAACAGTCATTATGATGCATGGCGCACAGTAGGTGTTCAACAATCATCTGTTCAGTGAAGGAAAGAATGATATCCCTTCTAAAGAAAGAGCGCTCAGGCCCCACCTCAGAAGTTTGGTCAGACAAGAGCATCTAGGTTGAATTGAAAATCACTGCTTTGCATTCATTCTGTTTGTTTTTCCAGTGCCCTTCCACTCACAGCTGGGGAGCCTGGGTTTCAATTCACAGCGGTGATGTTTCGTTTTAAAATAAGTTTATTTACGACAAAAACACAGGTTGATTTTCTTTAATGAAGTAAAATCAAAAGTCAATAGACTTTTTCTCTAAAGAATCAGATAGTAAATATTTTCAGCCTTGAGGGCGTAGGGTCTCAGCTATCCAGCTCTGAAGTCAATCGTAAATGAATGGGCGTGGCTGTGTCCCAATAAAACTTTATTTGCAAAAGCAGACTCGGGTCAAATTCGGCCCCCAGGCCGCTGTGATGAGGGAGGTGGTACTGAGATGACGGAATTCAGGAAAACTTGTTCTAGAATAAATCCAGGTGATCAAGAACAATGACACAGAGGGAGAGAGAGTGAATCTCCGGGGCCCCTCCCACATGCAGCCCCCAGACCTTTGCCAGCACGTCTGTTGCTCCTGACCCTCTGCGGCCCCCCTAGAGGCAGTCACAGGATCCCCAAGGAAACATTCCAGGCAGCTCTCCTGTCTCCTGTCTTTCCTCTTTCCAGTGGTGTCCAGTGCCTGCCCACGTAGTACACTCAGGGCTGGATGTAAGTGCCCTCAGGAGACACAGGAGGGCCCAGGAAGGCCCCATGAGCCCCAATCTGCACCCCCTTTCCCCTCGTCCTCACCAGGGGCCCTGCAGAGAACGTTCCTTTGGCTTCTCAAGTTGTCACTGATTCAAATGTAAACATTCTAGATGGGGAACCCTATTAAGCCGTTATAGGTCATTATCTCATTAGCTACAATCAGCCATTAACACTTTAGCTAGAGCCATTATCAACCAAAGTGACAGGATAGAATGTAGCACTGGAAGCTGCAGAGGGGTGGGGCCCATTCCTGCATTTCCTAGGCAAGGAAAGTGAAACTTAGGACAAAAAGAAGCAGGAGTTACTGGAAGCAAGACTGTCCTCGGTATTTCCCCTCTAGGTGCCTCCTCCTTATGCTACTTTTATTGAGCACATACTAATCCCCAAGCTCTTTTCTTATCCGCACAACAACACAGGAAGTAGGAGTGAGGATGCCTATTTTACAGATGAGGAAACCAAGACACAGATACGTTAAGTAGGTGGCAGAGCCAGGACTCAGAGATCTGCGTGGCTCCAAACTCTTAACGACCACACCTGCCCTCTTCCTGCCCCCTCACCCAGGCTTCTCTCCTCACTGCCCCCTCCTTCCTCCACTTATCTTGACCCAGTCACTGTGCCACTGGCCACTCCATTCCAGCCCCAGAATGCTTCCTCCTTGCCCCCCACCACGAGGTGAGACTCAGCTCAGCGGGGCCCAGCACCTTGCTGGCTCCTGGACAGATGCTAGGTAATCTTTGAGCCTCCTGAGTTGACAGTCTCCAACCCATAGTCAGTGCTGAGCCCAGGTGTCTCCCTAGAGTTCTTCCCCGTCTCCAGGTGCCACCCCTCACTGGCTGGCACCCTCTCCAGCCCACACCCTCTACTCACCCAACCAGTCGGACCACACCACCCATGGACCAGCCGGATGCGTTTGGACCAGCGCGCATGCAGGACCCGGCTCGTCTGCCGCCCGCCCTCGGCCCCAGGGCTCCGCCCACCCTCCCACCCGCCAGGTGCCACTGCTCCAGGTGTTCACGGGCTCCTTGTCCACACATGGCAGTGCTTTGTGCTTCTCACAAGGAAGAGAGGCAAAGACTCCTTCCTGGAAGGGTGGGGAGAGGAGAAAGTGAGGCTTACGGGCAGGGAGTCCCTGCCCCTGGGGTGGCTTGACTCCCAGTGGTGGGAAGTGACCCCAAAGCCAGAGTAGGCGAGTTGGCCGGCATTGGAGCAATTCCGCCCCCGCGGGGTGGGGAGACCAGGTGGAGCAAGCTCTGCTGTGGCCTCCTGTTCTCTCACTGGCCCGGTTTCCCATTTGAGACTAGGACGGAGTCCCTCCTGTCTAACTCTTTGAAGTATTCCCCACAAGGGTTCCCTGGGGTTACTAATCCATTGTCTCATTCATTCATTCATTTATTCATTCATTCATTCAAACATTATTTATTGAGCCCCAACCAAGTGCCAGGGCTCTGCAGCGCCCAGGGAGACAGGGGGAGGCAAGATGCTCAGAGAAGGGCTCTTGTGGGGCTTATGTCAAGTGAGGGGAGGCAGAAAGAAATAAGCCAACACATGAGTCAGCAAAGTAACCTGAGCTGTCAATGATGCGTGTCATAAGAAAATACGACCGGAGGTTATGGTAGACGCTGACGGGGGGTGGGGCAGGGGTTCAGCAGGGGGATCTCGGAAGGCCTCTCTGAGGGCACCTTTGACAGAGGCTGAAGTGACAAGAAGGAGTCAACCATGAGAAGGAAGGGCTGGAACTGAATGTTCCCAGTGGAGGGAACCACATGTGCAAATGCCCTGGGGTGAGAAGGAGTTTGCCCTGCATGAGGAGTAAAAAAAGATCAGTGATGGGGAACGTGGTGGGGAGGGAGGTCGGAGGGGGAGGCAGGGATTTCTGAGGGTCGTGAGTGCAGCCTGGGGCTCCCCAGCCACGGGGGCTACAGGGCACTACACACCCTGGGAAGAGTCCAGAAGTGGGCATCACCTTCCTCCTTCCCTCCTGTCTTCAGGAGCTGGGACTCAGGTTTGGAGAGGGGATTGGATTGGCTTCAGTTGGGTCACGTACCCACCCCGGGGCCAGGGGAAGGCAGAGCACCCTGTTGGACAGCACCCCCCACCCCAGTTCTGCATGAGATGGCGGGGGATAGGACCCAAAGGAGAGTGGCCTGCTGCTGGCTGGGGGTGGGGGAGCCTGGACGCTGTGCCAGCAAAACCGCGGGTGGCACTCCACCCCATGCCGCCTCCAGTGCTGACCTACGTCCTCAGGCCTGTCCCTGCTGTCTGAGCCCCACGCGCTGTCATCTCCCTGGCCCCCTTCCCCAGGGTTTGAGTGACATCGGTTGCTGGCACTCACTTGTCACCTAGGGAGAAATGCCCAGACCGTCCCATGCCCTGTGAACTTTGGAAATGGGGAAACTGAGTCTGGGGGGGCAGGAGGCAGTGTGGTTTCCAATTTACCTCACTGTGGGATTCGGCTGCTGCCTTTTAGGGTTCGTGAGGGAATCCCCGGTTCCCGGGCCCCTGCCCTCTGCAGCCCTGTTACAGGTTACCTGTGGGGTCGGCCAGCACGGAATGAAATGACTTCTCTCTGCCTTGTGCAACCCAGCTAGCTGAGCGGTTTGCATCACCCCTCATGTTTCCCAACAGACGGTGCAGCATGGGGAGCTGGCTATGCCTGGGCTTGACCAGCTGTGTGACATTGACCAGGTCACTTAACCTCTCTGTGCCTTCGTTTTCTCCTCTGTAAAATGTGAATACTACTACTGCCACCTTCCTCACAGGGTTGTTGGAAGATTAAGTGAGTTCGTATATTTAAAATACTTAGAACAATCCTTGGCGTGTGTTCCGTTTGGGATGGCGACGTATGCGTTTCTGAACCCCTACAGTTCCTTGCACACTACGTACTCTGTAACTCTTTGTCGACATTTTTTTTTTCATTCATTCAGCCAACGCTTCCTGAGCATTTGCCAGGCCCAGGAACTCACAGCCAACAGGCCAGCAACGTCCCCACCCTCGAGGAGTTTACTGTCCAGGCCTAGAGATAGACCATAGAGAAAAAACCCAAATCAATAAACGAGACACTTTTAATAGTGATGTGTTGGGAAGAAACAAACCGGAGTGGCAGAGACAGTGCTGGGAGCGCTGTTTTAGGCAGGGGGATCTGGGAAGGTCTCTCGGGAGGGTGACAGGTGAAACAGAAGATGGCCAGCCACGGGGAGAGTATTTCATGTAGTGGGAATAAACAGCCAGTGCCAAGGCCCTGGGGTAGGAAGGAGCTGAGTGTGTTTGAGGACAAGGAGGACCACAGTGAGCAAGAGGGAGAGGAGAAATCAGAGAGGCAGGCGGGGACTACGTTAAGCAGCTCTCAGAGGCCGTGGTGGGAGTTTGAATTTCATCTTCAGGGCGATAGGAAGCCCGTGAACAGATTAAGCAGCGGAGTGATGGAACCAACTCATGTTTTCCAAAGGTCACTCTGGCTGCTGTGAGGAAACTAAATTGAAGGGGACAAGACTGGACGGCGAGGGACCAGCTGGGAAGCTCTTGAGAAATGGTGAGAATGGAGACACCCGTCCTTGTCCCTGCAGAGCATTCAGGCAGGCAGCTGGGCGACCTCAGTGGAAGCGCGCGGCTCACTGGCCAGCAGGCTGCTCCTTGTCTGCAAAGCTACGTTATTCCAAGCGGGAAAGAGGGGAACTCGCTCCGTGCCGGGTGCCGCGTGCCGGGGCGGACAGCGAGAGTCGAAGCAGCCCTGCCTGGTGCTCTCGGCCAGGATCAGCCCGTGGTCAGCCAGGCCCCCATCCTCCGGCCCTTCCCACCCCCTGGGAGGGCCGGGGGCAGAAATCAGGCCCACCTACCCTGGGCTGCGCTCTGATACCCTCTCCGCAGGGAAAGCCCTTTGTTTGGAAGGAAATGGTGCTGAGTGAGGCAGTGGCCATGCTGAATATCGGGCTGGGGCCCGTTTCCAGAGCCGAGAAATCGGAGGCCTTCCGGGGCTGCGGAGGTCTCATTCAGTCCGGCACCGGCTCCCCCTTGCCCCAGGAGGCTTCTGGGAGTTTTGGTTTAATGTCATTTTGGGGACGTTGTGCTGAGCAATCAGGGACCTGATGGCTTTTAACCCTGCGTCCTGTGAAGTGGGCTCTGGAGGATGACAGACTCCCACGGAGGGGTCTCCAGGGCGGACCCAGAAGGCAGGCTTCCCTCCCTGGCCCTGCCTCCTCCTTCCATCTGGAATTTTCTTGCCCCCACCCCACCCCACCCCGTGTAAGAGAGGCGAGAACAGGATGTTGGGAATTACGATCGCCTGACTGCACGTTGGCAACCCCCGGGGAGATTTTAAAAGATGCTGCTGCCATGACCTCGCCGCCGACCGACTCGGTGAGGCTCAGGGGTGGGGCCGGGGCACCGGTCATTAAAACAGTCTCCCGGGAGATCCTTCTGTGCAGCCAGGGTTGAGAACCTCGGCTCTAGGAAGTTTCCAGTTCTGTGCTTCTCAGCCCTGAATACTCGTCTCAATCTCCTGGGCAGGTTTTTAAATAAACCCATGTCTGGGCCGGGGCCAGGACCGCTGAGGACGGGGTGCAGGCGCTGTATTTTTTAAAAGCTGCCTCAGGTGACTCCAAAGGGCAGTCAGGGTGGAGAGCCTCTGAGAGTCCAATCTCCCGGATGTACAGATAGGGACACTGAGGCCCAGAGAGAGGCAACTGGCCCAAGGTCATGCAGCCAGCTGGTGGCAAAGGCAGAGCTGAAAGCTGAGACCCCAGATTCCCAGGCTGGCACAGCGTCCCCCAACCGGAGAGGTCTCAGCTGAGGTCCGTGGGGCACTTCAGGGCCAGCTTGCCGAGGTGGGCAGATGGTCCCCGGTGACGCTTGCCCTTGTCTAATCCCCCCATCTAGGTGTGGGGGAACCTGTGACTATGATGAGCTGTCACTCCCATGGTTCCGTTACCTTCCACGGCAAAAAGGATTTATCAACTGACTGAGTTCTTCAAAAGGGAGATTGTCCAGGTGGGCCTGGTCTCATCACATGAGCCCTTCAAAAGCAGGGAGTTTTGGGGGCCGGCCGGTGGCGTAGTGAAGTTCGCTTGTTCTGCTTCCGTGGCCCGGGGTTCTCGGGTTCAGATCCTGGGTGTGGACCTACATGCCGCTCATCAAGCTGTGCTGTGGCAACATCCCACATACAAAATTGAGGAAGATTGGTGCAGATGTTAGCTCAGGGCCAATCTTCCTCACCAAAAAAGAAAAAAAAAAAAGCAGAGTTCTCTCTGGCTGGTGGCAGAAGAACAAATCAGAGACACGAGTGAGCACTGAGAAGGACTCACTGTGTGGTTGCGAGCTTTGAAAATGGGGCCTGTGAGAAGGAATGTTGTGGTCTCTAGGAACAGAGGGTGGCCCCACTGACAGCCACAAGAGCATGGGGACCTTGGACCACAACCACAAGGAACCGAGTTCTTTGTGAGGCTGGAAACAGATTCTCCTCCAGAACTTCCAGATAAAAGCTGACACCCCGATTCCAGCCTCATGAGCCCCAGTGTGGAGAATCCAGCCCCGCCGGGCCTGGACTTCAGGCCTATAGAACCAGGAGCCGATAAACGCATGCTGTTTTCTGCTTCAGAGCTTGGGGGGCTTGTTACGCAGCCGTAGGAAACCAGTACACTTGCTGTAGCTCAAGACGCAGCTGCGAAGCCCTGACCCTCAGCCCTCGAATCCAGGCTCCCCCAGAGCACCGGGAAAGGAGGGGGATGCCAGGAAGAGAGCGTGAGCACGAGGTTGGAGGCCAGTTGGCAAAGAGGCCAGGCAGGCAGAGCAGCCGAGGGGACGGGCGAGAACAGCTGGGCAGGGCGCACCGCTGGGGCCCCCTCCCCGTTTCAGAGCATCTCAGAATGCACGTGGCACGTGGCACGGAGAAGGAGTCCATGAATGCCACGATCTGCATACAGGAGGGGATGGTGAGGGCAGGAGTTTGGGACACCCAAGACAGACCAGTACCACTCCACGGACCCCCCTGCACGCCAGGGGCGAGATCTGGGGGCCCGGGAACGTGAGCCCTGCGGGCAGGCCGTCGCCCCCTCCTGCACCTGGGTGTGGGAGCGGGTCGGAGGGGACGCCCTCTTCCTGCCCGCTGCTCTCCTCACAGAGGCGCTGGCCCTCCAAGTGTGAGCATGCAGAGAGGCCGGGCCGACCTTGACCTTGACCTTGGGTGGGGCAGAGCCCCCTGCACCGTGGTTTCTTCACCGTTCTCTTCTCCTCTTCATCCTCCTCCTTTCTGTCCTGGAGGGTTTCTAGGATGACTCCCTGTGCCCTGTTGCCTACAATCCCACCACCCTTTCCCATGGGTGGCATGTTGCCCCCATGGAAGCTACTGCACCCGCCAAGCCCACCCCATCGCTCCCCATCACACCGTCCTGTTTTATTTCCACGTGAACCCTTCTGGTTCATCTACGGTAGGTTCACCATCTGCGATGCCAACGCCTCCCCAGCTGTGAGAATGTCTGTGCCACATCTGCTCCACGAGGGCACGAGCCTTATCAATGTGGTGCCTAACGCAGTGAATGACAGAGCCACAGGGAGAGCCCCATGCTCCAGAGGGAGGGGAGGGGCAGCTGGTAAAGAGGGCCCCCTCGGCATCCCGCCCCGGGGCTCAGATGATGGATGCCCGGGTCCCCCAGACTTCAGCCGAGCCGTGCCCACTCTCTGACCCTCGGGGATGCTCTGGCAGGTCCCTGATGCTCCCCAGGATCTGAGCTGAGAGGGACAAAGGGAAGGAGAGCGAGGCTGGTGGCCCTGACAGATGCCGGGGAAACTTACCTGCCCTGCATTTCCGTGGCTGAGCCCCCAGCTTGTCAAACCACCTGCGGGGAAGGACCAGTTTGTTGGCTGGCTCTTGATTGCCAGTTCATCCTGAACCAACACTTTCATAACCTACAATAAGACCGTCGGGTGCCTGCACTTCGCAGCGATGGCTGACTGCTACCGAGCTTTCCAGACCCTTACTCTCCAGCTTGTGCTCAGCTCTTCGTGGACGGGCAGCAGTTTGCAGACCACACTGAGTGGACCACACTTTGTCTGGAGACACCGACGATGGGATGGGTGGGTGGGTGGGTGTCAGCTGCTACAGGGCCCCACATACCCCCCCAGAGGCTGGGTATCAGATTGATGGGGGACCTGCGAGGGGTGCCCTGGTGCCCACAATGTGTGTCCCCAAAAGACAAGAGCCAGGGGTGGGAATTAGGAGAAGCTGCAGACACGGGCCTGCGGGGGTGGGGTGGGGTGGGGGTGACTCCCCTACCTGAGAATCTATCTCCTGGGCCCTCCCACGCTTCAGGGGGCCTTCTTCAGGGGAGGGAGCTGTTATGCCTTACTCTGCGCTTGTCACCACCATGCCACTTTGGCCTGAAGTCCTTAAACTTCTCTCAAGAGGTTTGTCTTATCCTTCTGGCTCAGATTCCAGTCCAAGAGGAATTTGTACTAATGGTATGAAAGCAGGCTTGGAGGACCTTGCCGCTCGGGGCCCAGCCTGGGGACAGCTGGCCTCAGTCCCCAGGCATCAGGCCTGCTGACAGGGGTGGGGTGGCAATACCGTCCTGGCCCATGTTCACGGAGATGGCAGCTCAGATTGCTCCACCCTGCCCCTCCCCAAGCACTCAAGGAGCCAGAGAGGCGAGGACGAAACTCTCCTCACTCCTTCAAGAGGGGGCTGAGCCTGCACCCTGATGGCTGGCTGCCGGGGTTTCTGGGCAGGGAGCTTAGGAATGCCTCCCCGCCACGTCTTGCACACAGTAGGCACTTGGAGTATTTGCCGAGGCCACACGCAAGCTGCCCCTGGGGCTGGATGGAACTCCGCCCAGCCCAGTGTCCCCTCCCCAGCCCTCAGCCCATGGTAGCACATTGTTCCCATTCCTCCAGGTTTGGAATGTCTGTTTGCCGTCAATGTCAACCTGACTCGGAGAACATCCAGCTCGGAGAGGCCTGCTGGGTCTGGCAGGGGACACGGGGCTGAGCGATGGGAGCAGGCCACACATGGAGCCCCCAGCCCCTTTCACAGTCCTCTGTGTTGGAGACCCCAACCCAGGCACGTGGCCACACTGGGCCCTGGCATCAAGTACTAGATGGGTGTCAGGCCGCTGAGGTCCGTGGGTCCTCTGGAGCTCTCGGCCCAGGCTCCCTGCCCCTCCCTCCTGCCCTTTCCTTTGGCAGGATATGAGGAACCCTGGGCCCTCCTCCAAGGAGCCGCCCCTTCTTTCTGGGCCTTTGATCACATAGGTCTCTCCACCTGACATGACCTCTCCCACCTCCCATCTCCACCCGTCCAAACCCTTCCCATCCATGGGAGATCTCAGCTCTGCAGCCAGATGGCTTAGATTTGCATCTAACCTCCGCCGTTTCTAGCTGTGTTGCCTCGGGAAAGTCACTCAATCTCCCTGTGCCTCTGTTTTCTCATCTGTAAAGTGGAATATTGGGGGGCGTTTCTCGTATTCGTGCTTGCCCATCGTCTTCGAATAGCCTTTCCGTCTCTAGGGAAATGCCCACGGTAGGGAGCCATACACACTGATGGAGAAGTCAGGACTCAATTTCACAGCCCCCTTGCATCCAGGATCCGAACTCAGATCCTAAATCAGAGGCAGCCACGTAAGAACTCCGTGAGAATGGGGGGCAGTCAACTGGGGCACCGTCTTTGCTTTTGGTGAACATGGCGGCAGAGGCAATCAGATCTTTGAGATGCAATTAGTTAGTAATCAAGATGAGGTCACACTGGACTAAGGTGGGTCCTAATCCAATGATTGGCATCCTTGTAAGAAAAGGGAAATGTGCACACAGACACACGGGGAAGGTCGTGCGATGACGAAAGCAGACTGGAGAGATGCGGCCGCGAGTCAAGGAGCACCGAGGACTACCGTCCACTACCAGCTACCAGAAACAGAACGTCCCCTGAGCCTCAGGAAAGACCAGGCCTCCAATACCCTGATTTTGGACTCCTGGCCTCCAGAACATGAGAGAACCAACTGTTGTTGTTTTCAGCCACCTAGATTGTGGTGACCCTGTTACAGCAGCCTGGGGCAGTGAGTACGGTCCCTTTGTTTATTAATATGGTTATGAACAGCAAAGAGAGGAAGCGAGGTAAAGGGAGAGTACTGGATATTTTTCTGACCTGGGCTCTGTCGGCAAATGAAGAAAGAGTCACCCATTTCTTTGAAAGGTGGCTGGAACAAGGCAGCTCAGGGGCCTTCCCGGAAGGAAGTGACAGACGCTGTCCAATAGAAATAAAATGAGTCATAGAGTATATTTTACATTTTCTAGTAGCCACGTTAAAAAATGGAGAAACAGGTGATATTAATTTTAATATATTTTCTTTAACCTAATATATGCCAAATATTATCATTACAGCATATCAATAAGATATTTTACATCCTGTTTTTGGCACGAAGTCTTCAAAGTCTGGTGTGTATTTAACAATCAGAGCACATCTCAGTTCACACCAGTCCCATATCAGCGGCTCAGTGCCACCTGGGGCTTGTGGCGCCCATATTGGGCAGCCCAGCTACCATCTTGGACAGTTAAGTCTTAATCTTTAAGGTTCGAAGCTACCCAAACCTGCTGGGACACGTTGGTTTGACCAGTGCTGGGCGTCAGGGGAGGAGAATAAGTCTCAGAAAACCTCACTGAGACATAAAAGAGTCTTCATTCCCCCAGTTCAAAAGCCGGCAGCCACCCTGTGTAGGGCCTCTGATGAGCTGAGCGCGCCTTTCCTCATCTGCAGTCCTGCATCACGTAATGATGGGGACGCCTTGTGAGTCAGTTTTGTCATCGTGTGAACATCACAGAGTGTACTGAAGGGGAACAAAATTTGCCACCACAGGTGTGCGCCTTTAACATGAGGATTATTTTAGGCTGATTATTTTTAAGGAACAACGTTTTCCTTGTTACTTCCCCCTTGGCTGCCTGAAAGAATTCAGATAAAGAAACCTGTCTCAGGAAGCGGCATGAACCTTAGCATGGCATGAACTGGGTGGCAGACGGGGAGGAACCTGGAGAAGCCTGTTTGTTGGGCTCCCCTCTGTGTTCTTCTGTTTCTGTGAAGCCAAACACTTGTTTTCCAAACGTTTGCTCCTCTTCCCTTCCCTGTGAGTTGCCTTCCTTCCCTTTGAGTCCCTGACTCTCCCCACCCCCGACATCTTCTTTTGTTTTTAGCTGAGGATGGTGTTTAAGGTAGGGCTTCAGCCATTTTGGCGAGTTACTTGGGTTTCTCCCATGTGTACATCTTATTAAACTTTTGTTTGTTTTTCTCCTGTTAATCTGTCTCATGTCAATTTAATTCTTAGATCAGCCAGAAGAACCTAGAAGGATAGAGGACAATTTCTTCCTCCCCTACAGGACTTACGCAAACCTCGATGGTTTAACCTACTGCACACCTGGGCTGTATGGTACTAACCTTAGGGGACCACCATTACATACGCAGTCCTACATGGGGTCCATCATTGACAAACACATCATTATGCCGAGCATGCCTGTATCAGAGGGGGTTCATTGTAGTCTCTCTCTCCGGATGTTTTTGCAAGGATGAGGATTAGGCATGACATGGGTGTGCGAGCATTGAAGAGCAGAACCAAGGTAATTTATTTGTGGTGGGGTTTATGCCTGAGCATAAAGACCAGCCAGAACAAGAGAAGGGTTGAGGAGGCTGTCCCTGTGACATCTTCAGTTCTCCTCCCCAGCTGGTGCCCAAGTCCTGTCCCCAGGCAAGCAGTCCTCACCAACAGAGGCTTTTCTCCTGGTGACAGATGGTGATCACACGTGGGAACCTTGATGCCAATGGCTAATTTGGCTCCAGGGAGCAGAGTGTGTGCAAGAGGCCTGCCTCACCCCTCAGGGAGCTGACAATCGGGGATCCCTCCACTCGCACACCCGATTTGATTCCTTATTGTAAACATAGTGTGTGCTGTCCCAGGGTGAGTGGGACAACTCTCTTTCCACACTTGTCTACGCGATCACCCCAGCCGCCAGCGGGACAGGCTGGTAAGTCTGACCGCTTATCTGCAAGCTTTGGTACATGATGACACACAAGCCCTTTGTGTCCTAAGAGGTTGGAGTGGGCTGTACCCAGGTTCCCTCCTCTAAAACCCATCCCCCTCTCAAATCTGTTTCATCCAAACCTGCATGACAAGTAGGGGAACAGGTTCCACACAGACCTGGCACCTTCGGCTGTAGGTGGGAGGTGGGGCAGGGAGAGAGGGTGTGGAAGGGGAGGGGCTGAGGAATCCTTAAAGCTTCAAGGCCCTGACGTGCAGGTATGTGAGCCTGGACCAGATGCTCTAGGAAGAGGAGCCCCAGGGGTGGCCTTGGTGTTAGAAGATATTTACATAGAGTAAGCTGCAGCCAGATCTGTCCATGGTCACTCAGGACCAAGGATAAAACCTGAGCCTTTGGACTTCTGGTCCGGGGCTGTTTGCTAGGGTGCCATCCAGTGATCCTGAGTGCCCAGGGACTAAAGCAACGTTCCTCCAAGTATGGTCCAAGGATCACCAGTGAGGGGATGCCCTGTGTGGTGGAGGACAGAGGAGGAAATGCTTCTTAGAACATAGATTCTGGACCTCAGGGAAGACTTACTGAATCAGAATCTCCGGGGATGGGGCCAAGGAATCTGCATTTAACTGCTTCCCCAAGTGGTTTTTAGAGACAATGACATTTCACATACGAAAATGCATAGATTTTGTGTAATTTGCTAAGTGACCATGGATGGTTGTCTCCCTGGGACTTAGTTTCCACGTATATAAAATAAAGGTGTCGAAGTCAATTTCTAAAGGACTTTGTAATACTACTTTCTATGTGTGTGTATCCAGCAGGGGGGCAAACTCGATGCCCCCCTCTCACCCCGGGGCAGGCAGCCACCACCAGTGTGGGACAGAGGTGGTGTGTAGCCAGTAGGGGTAAATGTACCCCCCACCCCAGCAGCCGTTCTGTCTGGACAGCTGCTGCCTTGTGAGAACGTGGGCCCAGGGTACCAACACTTCCAATTTTCCAAGAGGGAGCCAGTTTTTAAAATAAATCTCTCAATTTAAACATTGCATCTAATTTCTAAATTTTAAAGCTTTGTCTGGAACAACTGGAGATGCCAGTTTGCACCCTCTAATTTTTATGAAGCAGTTGGCCAAAAACTGATGGTATAACCATTTCGAAGCCATAGGTAGCTTTCCTCGTCTATACTCAGCAAAAGGCTCTCCTTCTCCTTTATTGGAGCAGTTCAACCAGTGATCCTGGGTAAGTGACTTCTCTCTTGTGCCTCAGTTTCCCCACCTGTAAAACAGAGATAATAGTAGTTCCTACCTCACAGGCTTGCTGTGAAGATTCAATGAATTAATTTTGTAAAGTGTGCTTGGAGTAAGTGCGTGGTAAACATTCGCTCTGTTGTTGTTGTGATTATGATTATTACCACAGTATCTTGAAGGGGGGATGTTCTGTGTCACAGGATGCACGTCACTTAGCCCACTCTGAGTCTCTGGACTCTCCGCCTCCCTCTGGAGGCTCAGCCAGAGGAGACCCTTCCTCCTGACCCACCCCACCAGTGTGGGGAGCTCAGCAAGGCCAGTGCAGGCCTTGTAAAGACGGACATGACATGGGCCAGCTCCAGTGGCCTAGTGGTTAAGTTTGGCACACTCCACCTCGGCGAGCCCGGTTTGGTTCCCAGGTGCGGACCTACAGCACCTGTCTGTCAGTAGCCATGCTGTGGCAGCGGCTCAAAAAGGATGGAGATGACATCCTGCTTTCTGTGTGGTCAGGACACAGCCTTCCCAGGCTCTGTGCGCACAGGCTGTGTTTGCAAAGCGATTGCTCAGGACTAGTGGTGGGGAGGCTGAACAGTTCAGGGTGGTCCTGGTTCAACAGTAGATAAAAGGGGCCCCTGGCTGCCAGAGGAAGGGGAAGAAAGAGCGGTGAGTGAGTTAAAGGTGTGGCCAGGACTGGAGAGTGGGCAGAGATGGTGGGGGTGGGGAGAGTGACAGCTCAGCGGGCGGCCAGCCCACCCGCCACGTCGGTGGACACGGTGACAGCCTTGTTCCACCCCCTCGCTTGACATCATTCAACAGCTCCTGGATTTCTCAGGTGAAGTCCATGTTCCTTAGCATTCAGGACCTTCCTGGACTGCCTCCCCCTTTCTCTTGCCACTTCCGTCCCCCCGGCTTTGAACTTGATGCTGGAGCCCCCTTCACAAGATGCCCTCTCCCAAGGCCACCAGCTCGCACCTGCTGTTCCCTCAGCTTGGAAAGCTCTTCCTCAGCCTCTCACCTGGCTGAGATTCTTGTCCTCCTTCTGGTGCCCCCTCCAGGAAGCCTTCCTGGACCTCTCCAACAGGGCCAGCACCCTTCTGTGACGATGGGGAAATTCCTGTTCACTTGGCCATTTCACCCAACTGGGCTGTCAGCCCCACACAGACTGTCAGGGTGGACCTGGAGGATGCTGAGGGCGCACTTGCCAGCCCCTACCCTCCAGTCATCTCCCTTCCCCATCCCCTCCAACCTTGATTTTCAACAGATCCTCTGAGGATCTCTGTTGTGGGTTCAGCCCATGAGGAATACAGGGGAAAGAGGCTCTCCTGGCCTTTGAGGGTCATTAGGAGCTGAATGGTGGCCCCCAAAATTCATGTGTTGAAGTCCTAACCCCCAGGACCTCAGAACGTGACTGTACTTGTCTTACCAATTGAACTCTTCCCCAAATGGGGAGAGACCTGAGGAAGGGTCTCCAGCCCTTCCTCTTGGTGTTCTTCCTCTTTTTGGTGTCACAACTTTCAAAGGAGATGAAGGCTGAGCGTTCAACAGCACAAGCTTTATTCAATGGCCAAAGAATGGAGAAGCAGGAACAAAGTCCACAGATCAACATCTCAGCTCCTGGGGCGATGGAGCAGCTGTTATAAGGGGCCTACGTAATGGAAGGGAGGAATGTTCATAGTTATTTGGGGGAAATGGGCAGGTTTTTCTGGGGAGCAAGGGGGCCACGTCTTTTCTTTCCTTATTTGGTTATATCCCACTGTTGCCATGGCAATTGTAAACTATCATGGCACCAGTGGGTGTGTTCTGTAATATGGTAATGCATTACAATGATCATATGATGAGCTGTGGGGTCTATGTCAGGTCAAGTCAGACTGCCACGTTGCCTTCAACTGTTTTGACTGGTTTTGTTCAGTATCTTCTCCTTCCTTTCTTTGTGGTTTCCTGCAAGCTAAAGATAACGTGTTAGGCTTGTCCTGAGCGGGGTTGTGGTTAATGTCTTATGGGGTCAGTGGGCCAGATAACAAATCCCACCTCTCCTGTGTACCACTCCTCATTCTTTTTTTTTTTTTTTTTTGCTGGGAAAGATTTGCCCAGAGCCAACATCTGTTGCCAATCTTCCTCTTTTTTTCCTTCCCCAAAACCCCAGCACACACTTGTGTATTCTAGTTGTAGGTCCTTTCAGTTCTTCTATGTGAGCCGCTGCCACAGCATGGCTACTGACAGACGCGTGGTGTGGTTCCGTGCCCGGCAACCAAACCCCCAGCCGCCAAAGCGAAGTGTGCCAAACTTTAACCACTAGGCCATCAGGGCTGGCTCTGCTCCTCATTCTTGAGGGATGCGGAGGACGGAAATCAGACTTCTCTTTGAAGAGGTGACGGAGTTAAAACGAGGTCGTGAGAGTGGTCCAACAGGACTGGAGTCCTTATGGGAAGAGGAAGGCTGGACATGGACTCAGAGGGGGACCATGTGAGGACATGGAGAAGGCGGCCGTCCACAAGCCCAGGAGAGAGGCCTCGGAAGAGACCCACCCTGCCCACACCTGGATCTTGGCCTTGATCTTGGCCTTCCAGCCTCCAGGACTGTGAGAAAATCAATTTCTGTTGTATAAGTCACCCCGTCTGTGGGATTTTATCACGGCAGCCAGGGCAGACTCGCACGAGGGGCTCACAGACCTCCGTTTCTGCCTTCGTAAAACGGAGAGAATAACAGACCCTATCTCACGAGGGGGTGGGGAGGACTGAATAAGGTGGATGCACGTAAAACGGAAATCAACAAATGCCAGCTGCTGTTTATCATTACTACGATCGTCATCGTCCTCCAGTTGGGATGGACAAGACGTACCAATGAGAAATAGGATGCGACAGACAGGTGCTATGAGGAGCAGATGTTGCTGAGTGATCTCTGAATTTCTGAACTGGAAAGGCCCCTGGTGTCCCCGTCCCTTGTTTGAGGAATAAGGACACTGAGGCCTGGGGACGGGGTGGGGAGACTCGCCCAATGTCTTGTGGTCATGGGAGAACTCCAGGGGTGGAACAGAGTTTCCAGGCTCAGGGCCCCGGCCACACTATCCTGCTGGTTGTGGGTTTCAGCTATTAAGCAAAATCCACGCGAGTTCTTAGTTTCCCGGCTTGCATCAGGCAAGCCCACTCTCGGGGTACGGGCTTTCTTGATGAGACACAGGCTGCCAGGAGGAAGCTGTCTGGCGACCGGGGTGGCGGAAACGGCAGCTCCCGGCTTCGAATCTAAGATACTTACTCCACACGTCCTGGCACCAAGTGCTTCCTCCTGTGGGAGCTTTGCCCAGCATCTGGGGCTGAGCAGAGAACGATGGGGGGCCCGCCTTCTAGACACCATCTTGGGAGCAGGAGGGAATGGAGACCTCACGGAGCTGACCCTGCAGCTGTCTAAGCCACAGGGACACAGAAGGCAGGCATGGCCCCGTCCTCCTCTGGCCAGTAGCTGCCGCCTGAGCCAACAGTCCAGTCATGCTGGACTCCTGTTTGGAAGAGCTGAGTGCTGCTGTCGGGGAGTGAGCACCGCTTTTTAGGCCACTTCCAGGCAGACGGTCAGCTGCCTTCCAGCCACGCGCTGAGCTGTGGCCCCAGAAGCCCGTGCATGGCTAGGAGACCCGGACTGAAGAAACCCACAAATCCCCAACTCTGAAGTCATCGTGCACCATCCCTACTTCCCAGTCATCCATCCTCAGCTTGAATCACTCCCAGAATGGGGAACTCACTACTCCACAAAGCAGTCTATCCCATTCCTGCAGAGTTCTACATCAGTGCTCTCCAACAGAAATATAAGGCAAATACATTCATGTTTTTTTAAAAAGTAGAAAGAAAGAAGTGAAATGAATTTTAATAGTATATTTTCTTTAACCTGATGTATCCAAAATGTGATCATTTCAGCATGCAATCAACATGAAAACACTTAGCGAGATGTTTTATATTCTATCTTTTGCACGAAGCTTGGAAATCTGATGTGGATTTTACACTTCAGCATTTCTCTGTCCGACTATTGACACTGGCGCTTCACAGCCACGTGGGGCCGGCAGCCACAGCATTGGAAAGTGAGATTTTTCTTATGCTGAATTAAAATCTAACGCCCCGCCGTTTTTATATGTTGGTCTTTGTCTTGTCCACTGTGCTTACGGACTTACCAGCTATTTGGGTAATAATTAGTAACTGCAAATAAACAGCTGGTCTGCTCTTAACTCTGTGGCAGCTGGTGAGCTGAATGCTGTATGTGGATTCCATTTAAAACCCACACGGCCCTCTGGTGCCGTTTTTCAAATGAAGACATGGAAAATCCAAAAGGTCACATGGCTAGCAAATGAGAAAGCCAGGACACGGCCCCAGGTCTGTGGTCCATTCTCTCATCTTCTAACACTGTTCTGCCCCATATGGGAGCCAGCAACCATTTACGACTGTCGAGCACTCGAAACATGGCTGGCCCGAATTGAGGTGTGTCGAAAAATACACACCAGATTTCCAAGACGTAGCCCCAAAAGCCAATAAATAATTTTACATTGATTAATGTTGAAATGACACTATATCGGTTAAATAAAAAATATTATGAAGGGGCCGGCCCGGTGGCGCAGCGGTTAAGTTTGCCACGTTCCACTTTGGCAGTCCAGGGTTCGCTGGTTCCGATCTCGGGTGCGGACATGGCATCACTTGGCAAGCCATGCTGTGGCAGGTGTCCCACATATAAAGTGGAGGAAGATGGGCATGGATATTAGCTCAGGGCCAGTCTTCCTCAGCAAAAAGAGGGGGATTGGCAGCGGATGTTAGCTCAGGGCTAATCTTCCTCAAAAAAAAATTAGGAAAATCAATTTCATCCGTTTCTTTTTGCTTTGTTTTTTAAGTGGCTATTAGAAAATGTAAAATTGCGTATGTGGCTGGCATGATGTTTCACTGGGCAGTGCTGCTCTGATCTGTTTCCTTCTAGGCTTGATGTTCTCCACTCCTTCAACAGTCTGTGCCTGACATCATTTCCAATCCCGTCCCTGAGGTGGCCTTTTGAGCAGTGCTTCAAAGGGTGAACAATGGTCTGGCTGACCATTCTTCCTTTCATGTCCTTTGCACAATTTGGGTTTAAGTGGCTTTTCTTTTTGTCCTATTGATTGTCAGACCTCTTTGTAACTAGGGGTATTTACATCTGTCCGTTGCAATGTTGCAAACACCTTCTCCCAGTTGTCGTCAGCCTTTCTACAGTATCTTTGGTTATGCAGGTTTTTCCTATGGTATCTTTGGCTACATGATTTTCTCTTTTTTTTCTTTCCTTCTTTCTTTTTTTTTTTTCTTTTTTTGGTGAGGAAGATTGGCCCTGAGTTAACATCTGTTGCCAATCTTCCACTTTTTGCTTGAGGAAGATTGTCACCGAGCTAACATCTATGCCAATCTTCCCCTATTTTGTATGTTAGATGCCACCAGAGCGTGGCTAGATGACCGGTGCATAGGTCTGTGCCCGGGATCTGAACCCACAAACCCCGAGCCACCGAAGCGGAGCATGTGAACTTAACCACAACATGCCACAGGGCCGGCCCCTGGTTTTCTATTTTTACGCAGGCAATCTGCAAATAGTTTTTTTGTGGCTTCTGGATTTCATGTCATGCTAAGGAAGATTTTGCCCATTCCCAAATTTATGAATAAGTAGTAACCTGCATTTTCTTCCACTATCTTCACATTTTAATCCTTTTTTCTTTCATCCGACTGGAATCTATTTCTGTTTGTGATATGAGGAAGAGATCTGACTTAATTTTCCCCTAAACGTGTAGCCAATTGTCCCTTTTAGTGAATAACTCATTCTGTCCTCACTAATTTGAAATGCCACTTTGAAAATCATCTTTAGGCTCTGTTTTCCCTCTGTTGGCAGGCAAGTTGGCCGCCAGCAGCTCCGAGTTGACACCTGACCAGCTCAACAAGCACGGCAAATAGAGGAATTCTCTTCTCAGCAGTCCCTGCCCAAGCCCCAGGGCTGGCTCTCATGGACAGCTTGGACCACCATGGCGGCTGGGATGGAGTACGCTGGCTGGCCAGGTCTGACTGACCGGTCTCCCTCTGGAGCGGAAGGGCGAGGTCGCTTGAGAAAGGGGAGAGAGTGGCTCCTCAAAGGGAAATTGGGATGCTGGAGAGAGAAGGAAGAACAGATGCTGGTCAGATAAAAAGATGCCTACCAGAGTGCATACCCTCCTGGCCTGTCACTGGATGTTCCACAACCCCAGCTCTGTAGGCATTTGGTGGGGGGGTCCTCAGGTTCCCTCTGTCCTAGCCTGGCTCCTCCCTCAAAGGTCAGCTAGGGTTGTGTCTGGCCCACGAATTCGGGATCCCCACTGGCCTGGAAAATCAGCCCAGTGAGCTTGGGAAGGACTGTCCTGCCCACTCTTGCCCCAGGACCCTTGGCCAGGTTCCTCGTCCTGCTGAAGGAGGCAGAGCTCGGGGCAAGGGGAGGAAGGAAGGATGCCAGGAGGGCATGGCCGCTGTTTACAAACAGAGAGTGGCTCCTTCCTGCCGCCCCTGAGAATGGTGCTGCCCCAGCTGGCTCAGGAAGTCTGGCTCCTGCAGGGAGGGGCCCCAGACGTCGTCTTCTGGCGTCCCTCCAAGGCCCACGTGCAACCCCTGGGCCACCAGCGAACAGCCTGAGAATCCAGAGACCAGGCTCTTCTGCAGAAAGGCTTGTCGACGCAGGCCCGAGTGTTGATCTCGGGGAGCAATCGCCTGTGTTTCTACGTAGGATGCTCCAGCCCTTGGCACCTCACGCCACAAGGCCGTCCCTGCAAGTCCCTCCCGCTCACTCTTAAGCTTTCAGAGGAGCAGAGTGTGATTTGGGGAGGAGTCAACTGATGAGGCCAGAACCCAGATTCTCTCTTGATGCCTGCCTCTCTCCATCGGCCCCTACGAAGCCCCCCATCATGATAATACATGGACCGAAACAACAGTCAATGAAAATACCGTAGGAAACAAGAATAAAAGTCTCTTTAGAAACTTTGCTCCGTTGGATGACAAGGAACGTTTCAACTAAACAAAAGCAGGTGGCTTGCCACACGGAGGGAGGACGGGTGGGTTCAGAGCTCAGCTCTGCCGCTCGCTGCCTGTGACCTGGGCAACGTGTTAAACATTTGTGGCTTTGCAGATGCCCCAGTAAAACGAGGTGAGGCCAGCCCCCACCCCATCTCATAAGGTCGTTGCGAGAATTCAAGAAACGAGTAACTGCAATAAATGACTGATAACTGCAACGGCATGTTGGATGATGGTGACACACGGAGGAGTGAAACGGATGAAAGCCATGTGGTGGTCGGGGGGAAGATTGCGAAAACTCTGTGAAGCAGTCTGGTGTTATTTAAAAGTGGACTTAGATTAGTTGTAAATGTATATTGTGAAACCTTGAGGGCAATCGCCAACAAATTTTTTAAAGCAAGCATAATTGTTAGGCTAAGAGAAGAGAAAAATGGAATCCTATGAAACACTCAATTAAAAACATAGAAGGCAGAAAAAGAGGGAAGGATTAAAAAAAAAAGGAAGAAAAAGTCCACTGAATACAGTTACATACATGGTAGACATTAATCCAATTATATCATTACATTAAATGTGAATGGTCTAAATACAGCAATTAAAAAAGAACGACTGTCGGGGCTGGCCCCGTGGCCGAGTGGTTAAGTTTGCGCGCTTCGCTGCAGGCGGCCCAGTGTTTCGTTGGTTCGAATCCTGGGCGCGGACATGGCACTGCTCATCAAACCACGCTGAGGCAGCGTCCCACATACCACAACTAGAGGAACCCACAACGAGAAATATACAACTATGTACTGGGGGGCTTTGGGGAGAAAAAGGAAAAAATAAAATCTTTAAAAAAAAAAAAAAAAACGACTGTCAGAGTGAATTAATAAAATAAGTCCTAACTACGTGTTGTCTGCAAGAAACTCACTTTAAATATAAACGAATGGGAGCTCTAGCAGGTGAAGTTCTGTGGAGCGAAACTGCCCAAGAATCGACTGGGCCACTTTTTTTAAACCAAGCTGAGCTTCAGTTTCCTCTTCTGTAAAATGGGGATAGTAACAGTTCTGACTATATAGAGGCATCATGAGGATTAAATTAATTCATGTAAAGCATTTAAAATAGTGACTGGCGCATAGTAAACGCTGTAAAAATACGTTGTTTTCATTATTGTTGTTGTCCAAGTACAGCTTCGGGACAAGCTGCCCCACTCTCACTTCCAATTAGCTTTCACTTCAAGCTTCACCTAACAGAGTCCCCTAAATTCAATCTCTAAATAGAATCTCTAAAGCCACCACTTTTTCTCTGAGTTTTAAGATCAGGATAAGCTACACAATTTTCAGGATCTAGGGCAAACCGGAAATGCAGGGCCCCTTGTTCAAAGTTATTAAGAATTTCGTTAAGCCAAGTGCAGGGCCCTTCTGAACTCGGGGGCCCCATGACTGCACACACAGGTTGCATGCCCAGGGAGCAGGCTCTGCTTAAGATCCACAGACCAGGAGCAAAGTCAGAATCCAGGATGCCAATCACCCCACCCTTCTCCCTCCCCCATCCAGCTTCTCCACCCCACCTGGGTCAGGGACACGGTGACCTCCTGGCTGTGAACACAGCTCACCTCTCTGGACCCACGGAACACCAGCCCAGATGTGCTCCTTGCCAAAGTAATGCTTTGCTGCCAACTTCTGGACCCAGGACTTCCAGGGCACTTCCGTTCGGCGCTCACTGAAGCTGGGGGCCAGGATTGGAAAGGGGCCAGGCTGATCTGGGAGCCTGGCTCAAGGGTGGGCTGAGAATTCCTGGTTTCAGGGGGATGTCTGCTCCAGGGAGCCCCAGGCAGCAACGAGTCCCGGCCTGTCCACCACTCTCCACCCTCGAGTGACCCGGTTGGCTGTGCACAACCCCCTCCCCCCCCCGCAAACACACACACTCTCTGGGAGGGGAGGAGGGTGCTGGCGCAGACGTCAGAGTTTTTACCTCTCGGCAGCTGTTTACCAGGCCTAGCAAAGTCCAGGGGCTCCGGTCCCTCTGGCCTCTCATGCCCTGCCCTGCCCCAAAGGTCACCACCCGGAGGCCCTTGCCCTTTGGGGTGCTGTCAGAGCTGCCCCCAGGGACGCAGGCAGGGAAGGGGGGCTGGGAGCCCAGAGCCACAGGCACTGGCGTAAGTGGCAGCCCCGGGGCGCCCAGCCACGCCGGCGATTCCCAGCGAGCGTGGGCGCCAGGCAGACAAGCCCTTAGTGTCAGCGCAGCCCACCCAGCTCTGAAACACGTCCCTCTGTCCCCTGGCGGGTGGGGACTGAGAGTAACCCCTCGCGGCCCGGTAACTGCAGGGCGACCCGCCCCTGTTTTGCATACCTATCCCTTCCCTCCCCATCAAGGGGCTGGGACTCCCCGCAGGCCTGGGCGTGGGCCAGCCGGATTTTGATCTCAAAGATACTGTCCCTCCCAGCCTGGGCAGGGCCCTGGGAAAGCCTGTCGCTCCTCCGCCCTCTCTTTCCACTCCCTGCCCCCTCGGAAACGCACGTCGCGGGCGGCGTCCTGCCAGGCGCAAAATCCTGAAATGCAAGCGGCGGCCTCGTGGGGGCCGGCGGCAGGGTGGGAAGCCAGCAGCGGGGAGAGCTGGGGGGGGGACCCTCTTCTGCTGCGCCCCAATCCCTCCTCCCCTCACCCCTACACCCTTGCATCAGACAGAGGGGCCGCTCCACCACCCCACGCCCCCACTCCAAGGCAGTGGCGATGTTTTCCGGACCCCAAATCAAGAGTCCGGTGTGAGAGGCAGGTGTGCGTGCATCCAAAGGCCGGGGCGGGGAGAGGGGCGCTGTTGGAAATCCGGGACCCCGCCGGGAGGAAGAGGGCTGGAGCTGTTCCGATTCAGAGCTGAACACCTGGCGGGAATTGAGGGGGAGGGAAGCGGCAGGAAGGGGGTGCGGGTCAGGAAATCGGGGTGCCATCGCTGCCCAAGCAGCTGGTAGGTTGCACCAGCTGACTGATGCCGTCTCAGGATGGGGCCTAGCATTATAAGGATGCCCAAAATGGGTGTCTTCACTACTGTTACTATTATTCTTGTTGTTGTTGTTACCCTGTCCTCTGTTTTCTCAGTTCCCCGTGGGTGTCAACATTTCTTCTGCCTCCACCTGTGTTGGGGGGAAGGTGCCTCCCCAGAGGAGGGGTGGGTTTATCTACCTCAGGATGGTCCCCGGGACACTTCTGTCCCCTCCTCGGGGGTTAACAGCACAGGCAGGGGCCCCTTCCCAAACCATCTCAGACCCCGGTTTGCGTTTTATTAATGTCCTGTGCACTCTCTCTGCTCCAATTTCTGGGGACACCTGAATCCACTTCGGGATTCTTCTGTGCTAGCCTTGTGTAGCCCGGGTGACAAACACTTGGAATTGAATTCAAGTTAGTCTATAGCACTAATCCCTCTCATTTGATAGTTATCCATGCTTGGAGCCCCCTCCTGTGCCAGCCGCTGTGCTGGAGGTGGGGTCGCGAGGATAAAGAAGAAGATGGTGTCCACCTTGTGGCACGCAGAGCCCAGCTGGGGCACAGACATCCATGAGACAGCCTCCCACAGGGATGGAGCGGCTCACCTGGGGCTCTTAACCAGAGCCCGGCCCCCTCTCCGGGAGGTTTTGACTCTGGGGCAAGGAAAGGGCCCAGGAATCTGCATTTTTAAAAAGTACTTCACATGATTCTTATTATCCAGGGTGTTTGGAAACATTACCAGAAGGAACAGGAATTATAAACAGAGCTCTGCACTGGGAAGGAAAGGAAGCCAAGAGGACCCATCTGAGAGATCAGGTACAGCTTTCCTGGGGAACGGACTGCGAGCTGAAGCACAAGGTGTTAACTGGGTGAAGAGGGAGGGATGCATGGTCCTGGAGCAGGAACAGCACGTGCAAGGGCCCTGGGGTGGGAAAGGGGGAAGAGCAGTGTGGCTGGAGCTCAGACGAAAGGAGGAGCTGGAGAGGCGCATCAGCATCAAAGTCGGGGTGGGGGGGACCCCAGGAGCCCTGGGGAGCCCTGGGAGGGTTTTGTGTGAGAGGGCTGATGTGACTGGGGCTTTGATTTTTCATTCAGTGGATATACACACTGAGCCTTACAGGCCCTGGGAGAGACTCTGGTAGAATCAGGCTTCTCTCCCAACTCTCCTTCTCGGGGGCCCTGGCATGGGGAGGAGGGGAGTGGGGGGGAGGCTGCAGGCCGAGGCCCAGCCCCTCTCGCGGCCTTGGCAGACAGGCGTTTCTGGACCGGGTCTCTGCTCCCACCAGCTGTGTCCGCTTTGCACCCCCTCAGGCCCAGCAGGCAGTGGGCGGGTCCAGAGGGAGTCCGTTTTCCAGTGCCACTGCCAAGATGCACCGCAGAAGGCAGTCCTAGGACCCCCGCTCCAACGTCCCGCCCACCTCCTCTGCCCTCTGGGGTCAGCTGTCAAGATGCTGACAGACAGGCACGGGGAATGCAGAAGAGCAGTCAGCCCCTGGGGGGACTCTCCTCCCCATCCCTGCCCACCTAGCCAGCTCTGCCAACACCACCCACGCCTGCAGTCTGGGATCCGCAGCCCCTCCGCAGGCCCGCAGAGGCTGGTGGGTAGGAGGAGGCAGTGGGGGAAGGTGGGCAGTGCGCTAGGAGGTTTGGGCTGCCAAGTGGGGTTGGCAGGGAAATGGCCTGGTGCCCCAGGTCCACTCAGGGGCCGGGGGCGGGGCTACAGAGGGCCTCATTTGCATACAACCAGGAGGGGCGGGGCCTGAGGGGTGGGGCCAGATCTCCAGCAAAATTCTTTCTTTTGTTGTTGAAGTCTCACTGGTTTATAACATTATATAAATTTCAGGTGTAGATCATTACATTTTGACTTCTGTACAGACTGCATCATGTTTACCAGCAAAAGTCTAGCTTCCATCCGTCACCACACACATGTGCCCTTTAACCCCTTTTGCCCTCCCCCCCCCTTCACCTCTGGTCACCACCAAGCTGTTCTCCTTAACCATGTGTTTGTTAGTTTATCTTCCACACATGAGTGAAATCATATAGTGTTTGTCTTTCTCTGTCTGACTTATTTCACTTGGCATAATACCCTCAAGGTCCATCCACGTTGTTGCAAATGGCACGATTTCATCTTTTTTATGGCTGAGTAGTATTCCATTATGTATGTATGTATATGTGTGTGTGTGTATGCCACATCTTCTTTATCCTTTCATCTGTTGATGGGCACTTAGGTTGTTTCCAGTTCTTGGCTATTGTGAATAATGCTTCAATGAACATAGGGGTGCATATATCTTTTTGAATTAGTGTTTTCATGTTCTTTGGATAAATACCCAGTAGTGGGATAGCTGGGTCATATGGTAGTTCTATTTCTAATTTTTTGAGAAATCTCCATATTGTTTCCGTAGTGGCTGCACCAGTTTGCACTCCCACCAGCAGTGGATGAGAGCAGTGTATCCTCTCCAACACTTGTTGTTTCTCATCTTTTTAATAACAGCCATTCTGACGGGTGTGAGGTGATAACTCATGGTGGTTTTGATTTGCATTTCCCTAATAGTTAGTGATGTTAAAGATCTTTTCATGTGCCCGTTGGCCATCTGTATATCTTCTTTCGAGAAATGTCTGTTCGTGTCCTCTGGCCATTTTGTGATCAGGTTGTTCTTTCGTTGTTGTTGAATTGTACGAATACTTTATATCTCCCCACCTCAACAGTAGCCAGGCCCACCGCCCCCATAACCTGGGGGACGCCTCTGCCCACCCACCCAGCATCTCTACCTCCTCTTCAACTAGATTTAAAGCTCCCGGAGCAGTTCCTAGAATCTGAGATACGTGGGGGGGAGGGGGAGAGCGGGGGGTGGAGAATGAGCCCCCAGCCTGCAAACTGATGAAAATGCTCCTGGGACCATTTCTGGGAAAAGCCAAGTCCTCTGGGGTTTATGAGAAACAGGATGGGGAGGTGGGATGGGCAGAGGGCCATAGCCCACCAGCGTTTTCCACATCCTTCCATTCCAGGGGTGGCTCACCCCCTTCATTACCCTCCTGGGGGCATCGAACTCTCGCCCCCTCCTCTTTCTTGTTCCAGGGGCAGTGGTGAGGACCCCGTCAGCAAGCTCTCTCCGCCACGTGCCGAACCCGTGTGTGGATCAGTGAGTTCTGGGCTGGCAAGGCCTCTGAAGAGTCTCCTGGGCTCGGAGCTCCCCTTGAGACAGCAGGGGTTGCTGACAGATACTGGGCCAGCAGGACTAGCCTAACAGTCACCTCCAGCTGGCGGGCCCCATGCTGTGTGTCGGCCTCTGTGGCCCACACTTCCCAGATGTCATCCCAAATGACTGGCTAAGCCCCGTGAGTAGAAACTATTATCCTTGTACCCCTTTTACAGGTGAGGAAACCGAGGCACAGAGAGGTTAAGTGAGTTGCCCACGGTCACCCAGAGAACGAGCCCCACGCAGTGCCTGCATTTAAACCCTCATGCTGACTCCAAGAGAAGGCGAAAGTCGTCCACCTCACCCGTACCGGAAGAGGAAAGGGGTGACAGGGGGCAGCAGCCCAGAGCACCTCGGGAAGTGACTGGGGGCAGGGCCGGGACCAGGTCAGGCAAGCAAGGAGCAGAAGGTAAGGAGGCTCTCAGGGTCCTGCGCGTGTGGCCCGAGCCCCAGGGTTTTCGTTTGTGTGTGTGCATCAATTTATTGTATAAATCTTCAAGATCTCTTCCAATTTTCCATCAATACATTTCCTGTATCTCGTGGAAATGGTCCGGGATCCACACAGGCGTTCACTGGGCAGGAGAACAAGGTTGGAAGAAGGGGGGAATGGACTGGGCTGCTCCAGCCATAGCTGATTTTCTCTTTTTTTAATTGAGGTGAAATTCACATAACATAAAATTAACCATTTTAAGTGTACATTTCAGCGGTGTTTAGTCTATTCACACTGTTGTAACCATTGCCTTTATCTAGTTCCGAAACGTTTCCATCACCCCCAAGGAGACCTGTGCCCATTCAGCAGTCACTCCCCGCTCCTCCCTGCCCCCCCCCCCCCGCAGCTGCTGGGGCCTCAGGGTTCGCTGGCCTGCTCCTCAGTTCCTGCCCTGGGTGACCCCCCATTGGGACAGGAGGCCACACGTCCCTCGGGAGGGCCAGTCCTCTGAGTCGCATCCTCAGCTGGTGGCTTTCCCTCGCCTTCTGAGACGGCCTGGGGCTGAGCTGTGGGCAGCTGTGGACACTGTCTCCCAGGACACACACACACACACACTGCCAGGCCCACACCCGCTGGGCATGTGGCAGGGGACGGCTCGGGCCCCAGCTCCCCGCCCCAGAGGCCCTGGCTCTGCTCCCCATGGGTGCCCACACCCGCGCCTGCCCCCAGAGGAGCGCCAGGAATCCCAAGCAGCAGAGATGGGTGGGGAGGAGGGAGGGACCAGCTGTCTCGGGGACACAGAGAATTCCTCCGGGAGACAGTCTGCGGTCACATGAGCCTGGAGAAGGTGCAGCAAGGGGCTTACGGCCCAGCCCCAGTCCATATAGAGACCAAGAATGTTCTGAGTGTTTCTGGGGAGGAAGAGAACGACTCCACATAGTTCCTTAGGAATTTTAATTGTGTGCTTTGAATCTGCCTCCCATTCCTGCCTCCCCCTACCCCAGCCTGCTCGAGGGGACACTTGTCAGAGCGCCCCGGGACCCACGGAGCAAACAGCCAGGACTTTGTGTGATGGTGACGCACTGACATTTCTGGGCAAAGAAAAAATGCAGCCACCTCCTTCCCAGCGCCTTGTCGCCTGCCGCTGGCTGGGGGGTGGGGGTGGGGGGGTGCCCGGGGAGCCACCTGGGGGCCCGTGCCAGCTCATCCTCACTGCGTTACCGTGGGCAAGAGACCTAGCCTCTCTGTGCCTCAGCTTCCTCACCTGTAAAATGGGGCTGGTAACTTCAAAGGACGGGTGCGGGATGACCTGAGATGCAGGGTCAAGCAGTGGGCACGCCACAAGCATTCAGGATGTCATCTCCGATTAGTAGTATTATCGTCGCTTTTTGTTAGCAGAGAACGGAGAAATGCTGCTCCCCCAGCTCAGCCGCTTACTGAGTAAGGCTGTGGGGGCCTCTGTTCCTTTAGACCACCCTGCAGGGCTGCCCTTGCCAAGGGCCTTGCCAGACCCCTCTTGGACTCCAGGTCCACCCTAAATGATTGCTTTTCCTTTATTCGGGAGGCTGTTCAGACCCCGACATCACACAGCTGGGCTTAAAAGTCTTGCCTCAGTCATTTATTCGCTGTGTGACTACGGGCAATTTCCTTAACCTCTCTGGGCCTCCATTTCCACTCCCACAAAATGACATGACAAACAGAACCCATGTTGCAGGGCCGAGTGATGATTCAATGAGATAGTACTTTTTAAAATGGCCTGGGACAGAGTAAGCACTCAATAAATGTGAGGTATTTAATACGTACTAACGAATCCCCTTTATATGCAGAGTCATGCTTAGTCTTAACAACTACCCTTCAACAGGGTGTTTGGGTACCAAGAGTGGGAGAGCATCGTTGGCCCCGTTTTCTGGATGAGCAAACCGCGGCTCAGGATGGTTAAGCAGCTCTCCCCACAGCAGCACAGCTAGCAGGGAGCGGGGTCCAGGTTAGACCCCACGTCTAACTGGGAAGCCCCGCTTTTAACCACATCAGCCCTCTTAAACATTAACTAGGAGACCCCTTCCCCACATGAAAGAGTCCTTGTTTTCAGGATTTGTCAAGAAAAATCTGTAACGACAGAAGGCCAGTGTCAGTTCAATAATCTATCGGTTGACACAGTGGCGTCCACGGTCATTTAAATAGTCATGTAAATACTGCTTGAGATACGTCACGTATTTTGTCTCCCTGGGCTCAAGGCTCCCCTCCTGACGGTGCCAGGCTTCCCCGGGGATTCTCATGAGGGGGCACCATGAGACAGACACGGAGACGGACCCTCGCTGATGTTCCAGAACCTTCCCAGCTAGGTCTGTGTGACTCCAAAGTTACTCTTTTCTGAAACACCATGGGCTCCATCTGCCTGAGTGTCCGTCGTGTCTGGTGTTCAGGCCTTTCTCTTCTTGTGGCACCTGTCAGCACCCTGGGGCCATGGTCTGGGGGACTCCTGTTCACCCCCAGCGTACCTGTCCCCCAGGTGAGAGAAGATGGCCGCTGGTCCAGGATGGTAATGGAGAAGGTGGCAGCGGTCACGTTCAGGAGCGACTGCGAAGGCAGAGCTCCCAGGGCCCGCTGATGGATTGATGGCGGGTGTGAGAGAAGGAGGGGCAGCAAAGGACTCCCGGGCGGGGCGGGGTGGGGGGCGGGTGTGTACTGAGGGAGGGGCGGGTGGCGGCACTGGTCCGGGCAGGTGGAGCTGGAGATGTTGTCGGGAGGCGGTACAGGAGGCTGGGGGTAGGAGCCAGGAATCTGGGAGGCAGAGCGGGGTGAACAGGATCAAGAGGGACAGGGCGAGGTCGCCCACAGAAGAGCCCAGAGGAGCCAGGAGGCTGCAGCACTGGGCCCGCTCACGGTGGAGGCTGTGGGGGGCGGCCAGACAGACTCGAACTGTCTGGGGTCCCTGTTTCGGAGGCTTTTCATGTTGACTGAGGCCCGTGTGGGCCCCGAGGTGGGCGTCATCAAACCTAGGATGGAGGGAGAGTGTGGAGGAGGAGACGGGGCGAGGGTCCAGAGAAGGGGATGCTGGGGGCTCAAGGGCTCATTTCCAGGATCATCTGGATGGAGCGAAGCCGGGCCCTCTGAGTATAAAACGGCCAGCCGTGGGCGTGACTAAGCCCTGGGGCTGGGTGCCGGCCTGCACAGGGTTCTCGCCTTCAGTCACTGCTTCTCGAAGTGGGAATTCAAATGCACTAGTTGGCTCATGTCTGGACATCTTTCTAGATGTCCTGAGGTTTCCTCCAGCTCTGTCATTGATGGATGATTCCGTCGTCGTCTTATTAAGAGTGTGTGCCAGAGTTTTTAAGCTGCACCTAAGCATCATGACGGAAATGGGTTGTCATGGGTTGTTCATAGTGGCATTCATTCATTCATCCTGCTCTTACGAAGCTCACGCACTGGTGGAAAGATGCACAATAAATGCATGACGTGAAGTCAGGGGGTTGTAAGTGCTGTGAAGTATGTAAAACAAAGTAATGGGGCAGTCACAGAGGTAGGAGGTGAGGTAGAGTGGGCAGGGAAGGCTTCACTGAGGAGGTGATATTTGAGCTGAGACCTGACAAGCTGGAGCCATACATGTGAAGAGCATTCCAGGAAGCAGAGATGGCAAGTGCAAAGGCCCTGGGGCAGGCATAAGGTGGGCGTGTTGAGGGATGGAGAAAAAGAGAGTGTGGCTGGCGTGAAGTGAGTGGGGAGATGAGTAGGAGCAGAGTGGGGAGGGCAGGGCGCAGATCATGCAGGCTCACGGAACGCAGAGGCCTGGGTTTACTCAAATCACAATGGGAAAGACAGTGGACTACTCAACAATAAAAAGAAGTAACTCCTGCATGCAACGACAAGGAGGAGTCGCAAAACAGTTATGCTGAGTGCAAGAAGACAAAAAAGAGTACATAGTGTATGACCCCATTTATACAGAATTCTAGAAACCACAAACTCATCTGTAGCGAGAGAGCAAATCATCGATCACTGGGTTGAGGGACAGATTACAAAGGGTAAGGACAAAACTTTTGGAGGTGATGGATTCATTTGCTATCTTGATGGTGTCTATGGTTTCTGGGGCGAATATGTATGTTAACACTGACCCTGTTGTACTCCTTACACGTGTGCAGCCTGCACTACGTCACTGACACTTCAGTGAAGATGGAAGAGACGGCAGGGGGAAGCGTCTGGGGGATTTCAGTGGTGAAGGCACATGGTGTGGGTTCAATGAACAGATCCGGGGCAGAGCCTGGGTTCAGGCAGGGCCTGGAGATGTTCCCAGGCAGCGGGCAGGGAGGACGGGTCTGTGTGGAGCTGGCGGAGCTCAGCTTCCGCAAATTTGAGACCCAGCTGCCTCTTCTGACCCGGCTGTTGAGTAAGAGGAGGCCCTGCAAATTCACCTTTCAGGGAAACGGAGTTGTTTCCCCTGGGACCTCGGACAGACAGCTGTGGCCGTGAACGCCACGGAGGCGGGACTTGGCCTGGCGTACGCCCCACTGGGGCTGCAGTGCCCAGCACAGGGGCTGGCACGTGCCAGGTGCTGGGTGAGGATTTCAAATGAAGACAGGAATGAATGAATGAATGAAATGAACGGAAACCACCTCATCTGGAGCAACGCCGTTGCCAAGGGCAGCCCTCCTGTGCATCCTGATCTACAGCCACCTTCATTCCCAGACCAGAGGGTGCAACTCTGGGGCCTTTGAGGTCACGCTCAGCACACGCAGACTCAGTCTGACCCCTCAGCTCTCCTAACCCGGGGTGAAAAAGTGGACTGACACTCTCGCAAGGATCTCCTGCAGCAGCCCTGGGAGCCCTGAAGGGGACGGAGACTCCTGGCTCCACCTCTGACTTGCTGTGTGACCATGAGCAAGTCACTATGCCTCTCTGGGTGGGCCTTTCTTTTCTGAAAGATGAGGGCTTGAAAGTGTCACCTCTTGAGACCCTCACTGGCTCCGTCTACTCATTCATCCATTCACTCAAGAAACAGCCTGTGGTTCTAAAGGTTAAAACCAAAAAAAAAGGGGCCTTCTGGATCAATTTTCTTAACCAGAAAATGAAAAATCCCCAGGACTTTTGCATTCCTAGAGCATTGCTATTGAGGTTTTCCTACACTTTTCCTGGACTCGGTTCTGCTGAATTAGTGAAATGGAATTGGGAAAGAGAAGTGTTCAAGTTGTTAAGTGTCCTGGCCCCCAAGAACTCCAGCCTTTATGTCTCAGACCCCATGCCCCTTCTTTTCATGCACCCCAACTGGGAAGCGGACTGCAAGGATAGAAAGTCACTTTTGGTGTCTGGCACAATAATAAATTCTGAACAGTTCACACAGGAAGAAGCATGGTGTCACAGGAAGTCAACTGGACAGGAGCAAAGTGACCTCGTCCTTACCCCAAATCTGCCACCTCTGTAGTTGGATGACCCCATTTGAAGTACCTTCTGCTCTCTACCCCCTGGGCCTCAATTTTCTAGGCTGAATCAAATGGTCTTTCAAGGAGCCCAAACAGGGGGACTGATGAAATCAGTTGCCGAAAGGGTCAGCAGGCAACATATGTGGGTAAAGCAGGACTGGTGCATGGCAATAGGGAGTGGTGGGGGCTGTGGCCAAATGACTGTGGCAAGCTCAGCATATCAGCTACACAGGGGAATGTGGGCGCAAGGGGAGCCAGATGATCCCATCTTTGATGCAGGATTTATTTAAATGTTGGTAATTAATTCAATATAGTCATGCGCCACATAATGACGTTTTGGTCAATGACGGACCGCATATACCATGGTGGTCCCATAAGATTAGTACCATAAAGCCTAGGCATGTAGTAGGCTATGCCATCTAGGTTTGTGTAAGTACACTCTGTGACGTTTGCACAACGACAAAGTCACCTGACGACATATTTCTCAGAACGTGTCCCTGTTGTTAAGCGATGTCTGACTACATTTTTGAAGTCTTTCTACAACTTGAGACTCAGGTCCATGCCTGTCAACCTGTCAGTCCCGACATCTTCAACTCCATCTCCTTTCTTGTGGTTTCTCATTTTTTCTCTGAAGCCTGCTGGATTTCTAGCACACGTCTGGTCTTCTGAAAAACGCTAAAATGTTGCATTAGGCCATGGAGGCAGGAAAAGGCTGGGAGCATGAGCACGTGCTTGTGCATGCACGCACACACACACACACACACTGCTCGGGGAGTGCTGCGTTCCCCGAAGCCAGCTGGACGGCCTCCCTCCTGAGCCAACAGGGCGAACGAGTGGACCGGACGTGCCCCAAGGTCTTCAGATTGGGTCTCAGGCCTGGCAGGGAGCCACACTCGGGTCATTTCTAGGATTTCCTGCCCGGCTGCAGCGGGGGAGCCACCCCGCGAGGCTACGGTCAGCGTGCCAGCTCCTGAGAGCCCCAGGGGGATCCCACAGCACTGGTCCCTCAGTCGTAAACAGCACATGGGTTGGGAGGCCTACCGCCTCACATCCAAAGGCAACCCGCTCTTTTCCTCCTAGTGCTCAGAAATAACCCACTGGTCCAAGATGGATACACGTGCATTGGTATATACTTGTTTGGCCATTTACTATTCGCTCAATAAAGTATTTATGGGACACCCACTGTGTGCAGGCTGAGCGTACACAGGTGACTAAAACCTCAGGGCGTCCCCATTCCTCCACTTCACCTCCTATGCTGTTACCCGCAAAACCACCTCCTACAGCTCATCCAGAGCCTCCTGGGCACCTCAACTTTTTTCTTACTAAAAAGTGTTCTTAAAAATGAGCAAACCCAACATCACTAATTATCAGGAGAATGCAAATCAAAACTACAAGGAGGTATCTCCTCACTCCCGTTGGAAAGGCTGCTGTCGAAAAACCAGGAAATAAGTGTTGACAAGGATGCGGAGAAACCAGTACCCTTGTTGGTGGGAATTCCTCAAAATTAAAAATAGAATTACCAGGCCGGTCCAGTGGCACAGTGGTTAAGTGCGCACGTTCCAATTTTGCGGCTGGGGTTCACCGGTTCGGATCCCGGGTGCGGACATGGCACCGCTTGGCAAGCCATGCTGTGGTAGGCGTCCCACATATAAAGTAGAGGAAGATGGGCACGGATGTTAGCTCAGGGCCAGTCTTCCTCAGCAAAAAGAGGAGGATTGGCAGCAGTTAGCTCAGGGCTAATCTTCCTCAAAAAAAAAAAAAATGATTAAGACGGTAAATGTTGCTATGTGCCTCTTACTAAAATAAGAAAAATTGAAAAAAAAACTTAACAATGAGCACACCTAGCACCCAGACCTTGGTTTCTAAATACTATTCTCCAAGAAAAGGAACCAGGGCTTCTTAGAGAAATGGCTGATCCTAGGGCTGGAGCAGAAAAAAAATTCAAGATGAGCCTGGAGCATCTTGTAGGGCCAGAAAGTAAAGACGTGCTCAAAAAACGAAAGGATGGGTGCGTATCAAAGGAACAGAGGAACCAACCTAAATGAGCCCCCAATGCCCAAAGCTGGCAGGATTTGAGCAGTGTAATAAGTAACATAGTGTCAGACCATAACCCTAAGTATAAAACAAACGGCCATGCATGCATATTGATACAAATAGAGGACAGAACAAATAAGGGTGAGGGGATACACTTCTTAGAGAAGAATTACAAATAATCTATGTAAATACTCCCCTTCCAGGAGATGGAGCTTAACCCTCCCTGCCCTTGCGTGTGGGCTGGACTCAGTGACTTGGGTCTAAAGAATAGAATATGGAGGGGCTGGCCCCGTGGCCGAGTGGTTAAGTTCGCGCCCTCCGCTGCTGGCGGCCCAGTGTTTCGTTGGTTCGAATCCTGGGCGCGGACATGGCACTGCTCATCAAACCACGCTGAGGCAGCGTCCCACATGCCACAACTAGAAGGACCCACAACGAAGAATATACAACTATGTGCTGGGGGGCTTTGGGGAGAAAAAGGAAAAATAAAATCTTTAAAAAAAAAAAAAAAAAGAATAGAATATGGAAACAGCAAAGCAGTAGCTGCACAGTGGAGAAGGCTGCCAGACACCTCCGTAACCAAGTGATCCGGTTCACATCCGTCACCAGGACATCATGCTGATGTCGGGAACACCCCCACGGACGTCATGTAGATCTCATGAACGTCCTCAGGGGGGGTCACGTGGACGTCATGAACATCCCCAGGGACGTCATGGGGATGTCGTGAACTCCCTGATCAGAAGGGATGAGAGGGCACTTCATCTCCCATCCCATTCCCCCAAGACCTGTAACCCCAGACTAATCATGAGAAAAACACCAGACAAACCCACATCCAGGGACGTTTGACAAATACCTTCGGGGACCTACAAATACAAGGACTCTTCAACACTGTCAAGGTCATGAAAAATAAGGAAAGACTGAGAAATGGCCATAGACAGAGGAGACTCATAACTGAATGCAATGTGGCCCCCTGAACTGGATCTTAGAACGGAAAAAGGATAAACAGTGGAAAAAACAAATTCTGGAGTTTAGTTAATAGTCATGCTCCCCTGTTAATTTCGTAGTTTTGACAAAGGTACCACAGCAAACAGTTGTATAAGATATTAACATCGGGGAAGGTGGGGGAAAGGCACACAGGAACTCTCCGTGTCGTCTTTGCAACTTTTCTATAAATCTAAAACTACGGCAAAATGAAAAGTCTATTTAGAAAAGCATTTCCTCCTAATTAATAAAGGAACACATGTTCACCATAGATAATTCATAATATAAACAAATAAGAAACCGGCAGTTGCTTACGTCGACTCTGTTAACATTCCAGGGCATTTCAATGCAGTCTTTTTTCCTGTGCACGTTTGGAACAATTGAGAACAGGTTCTAATCACCATTTTGTACTCTGCTGGGTACGAGCACACTCCTTCAGCATGCAAGGATTTGGTGAGTGTCATTTTCGCAGCTACTCCAAATTCCATGACTTGGTGGTGCTACATTTTACTTAGCTGCTCTCTGCTGTTGGACATAACTTCCAGAGGTTTCCTATGATAAATAATTCTTGAACGCATACATCTGAGTCTGCGTTTGGGATAGTTTTCTAACAAGAGAGTCTTAAGACAGACCTTCACACATGGAAGGCTGTGGATATTTCTAAGGCTCTTGACACACAGTGCCAATTTGCTCTCCCCAAGCGTACGCCAGTGGGTCCCCAGGTCAATGGTGAAGGGGTTCAGAACAGGCCTCCCCAAGACGTGCCACTTTGGCATGTGGGATATTTTGAGCTAAAGGTAATCGAGACCTTGCAAGCTCAAAAGAAACTTTTACCTCTCCCTTAAAGAATTTAAATTGGGGGCCTTGCCCATAATAAGAGTTATGACCAGAAATAAATTTTTATGACCGATCTGAATGGCAGGGCAAACCTCTTATTACTGAACATCTGCTCTTCTTATCGTCCTCTGAATTACCCTCCTCCCCTCTGAAGCGCCGGGCCCCTCTCCCTTTCCTTGGCTCAAGATGGCATAAATACCTCCCTTTACCTTCCTGTCTCTGACCCCCTCCTGTATGTGAGGTTCCCGTATGTATGGAATTAAATTAGATTTTCTCCTGTTAATCTGTCTCATGTCAATTTAATTTTTAGACCAGCCAGAAGCACCTAGAGGGTAGAGAAAAATTTCTTCCTCCCCTACAATGGTATTATTTAGGATGCCTGCTTCCAAGAGACTTTCTTTCTTCTTCATCTGAACATCCTCACTCTTGCAACTTTCTGCGGTCCCCTTGACGTTGCTTCTTCCAGCGTCTGTCTGCTTCTCTGTTCCCCTCTTGGTCCTCTGCCCTCCCCAGCATCACATCCCACCAGTGGACCTCTCTTTCACTCTTCAGGATCTCCGTGCACCAGCCCATCTGTTCCTGAGCCTTCGGTCATCTCCTGGATCCCCAGGCATAGCTTCTCCAGCCTCTCTCGTGAGCTCCATGACCACATTTCCACTTGCCTTTCAGGTATGTACGCCAGGACATCCCTGAGATGAGGATTCAAACACCACGTGTGAAAGAGAAGTTGTGGACTTCTCTTGGTCTCCATCTACTGCCCCCCTCACTCTCCTCCTCAAGGGCACAGCATCCCCAAGCACGAGCTGCCCAAGCCTGGCATCTCTGCCCCATCCACGTCTCCCATTTGCCCCTTACAATCCACACTCTTAGGATCTGGGCATCAGCCTCACAAATGTTCCCCACGCACCTGTCCTAATCCTGGCCCCCTGCATCTCGTGCCTCAAATTCTAACACCTTGGTCTCCCCAACTTCCTTCTCCTCTGCATAGAAGAATTATTTCTAAAACATTAATCTAGTCGCCTCAAATCCCCATCTTAAAAATCCTATGGGCTTCCTAGTGCCTGCAAGTGTGATGTGTTCAAGGCTTTAAATAGCATTGAAACTCATTTGTAGGAAAATGGACTTTTCTATCCTCTTTCAAGCAAACTCCCCTCAAGGACGGAGTCTCCAGTGGATGCTAAGAAGTCTTTAACGTCTCTTTAAGACTTGCGATCTCCCTTTCGAACAAAAGCAGAGAAGGCTTCAGACAATATGACCCAAGCAGACATCACTAGCAATATTTGTTGTTTGACACCGGGCACAGCAGGTTTCCTGTTTACAGTCACGCTATAAATTTGCCTTGAAAATAAGTTTTTGGTTTTTTTTAAGTGCAACAATCTAAAAGGTTGAGTGAATAATAGGAAAGGCAGTCCTTGGTTAAAGCAAAAGTTGTGGGAGTGATATTGGAATTCTTGCTACTCCAAGTGTGGCCCCTGGACTGTGAGCCTCACCCGGGAGCTCGGCAGGAACTCAACCTCAGGCTCCACCTCGGACCTGCTGGCTCAGAATCTGCACGTCACAAGGTCCCCGGGCGATGTGCGCAGGCACGTTAAACTTGGGGAGCGCTGACGTGAATGACGAAGTTTGGGAAACACCGACCTCAGGAAAAAAGTCTTAACTATTTGTCCTTCGTGATCTGGCCTCAGCCAACCCTTCCAGATGATTCACAAGCCTCTCCAAGGGCTTCTCCCTCCAGGACTGTGGCTCCCTGCCTTTATCCACGCTGTTCCTCTCACCGGAAACCCCACCCAACTGCCTCAACATCCTCGGCGTTCGAGACTCAGCTCAACAGCCCTTCTTTTTTCTCTTGAATAATTGAGGTGAATTTCACATAACATAAAATTAACCACTTACAGTGAACAATTCTATGGCATTTAGCACATTGACAATGTTGTGTAATCACCTCTGTCTAGTCCCAAAACATCTTCATTACTCCAAAAACCCCGCACCCACTAGGCAGTCACTTCCCATTCCCCTTTCCTGGAAACCATCAATCTGCTATTTCGATGGACTTGCCTAATCTGGACATTTCATATGAATGGATTCATACGTGGCCTTTTGTTCAATGCTTCATTCCTTTTTCATGGCTGAGTAATATTCCATTGCATGGGTGGACCACATCTTGTGTCTCATTCACTCTCTAATGGACATTTGGGTTGTTTCCACTTTTTGACTCTTGTGATCAGTGCTGCTATGAACAATTGTGTACAAGTATGTGTTTGAGAATCTGTTTCCAATGTTCTTGGTTATACACCCAGGAGCAGCATTGCTGGGTCGTATGGCAGCTCCATGCTTAACTTTGTGAAGCAATGTCACTTCTTCGCAGAACTTTCCCTCAACCCTTACCTGCTTCCTCCCGCCCCATCTACAGAATTGATTTTGCCTCCTTCTTCTCCCAGAGCAATTTCTAAGACACCTCATTTAGCAAAGCTGGATTCAAACCCAGGATTGCTGACTCCAAATCCTATTTTTGGACACTGCCCCACACGGCTGACAGTCACCTCCAGCTTGGACTGTCCTTATCTTATAGATGAGGATGCTCAGGTTGGGAGCTTGTTCAAGGCCACACAGCGCCTCAGTGACAGGTGGTCTCTGGACTCTCAGCTCCGGTGTCCTGTCTTTGGACGCCATGATCTATACTGTGCTCCTAAACGGACACACAGGTAAAAAAATAATGCTGCCTCTTCCATTCCTGGGGAAGCTGAGAACCTCGCAATGCTCCATCCCCAGGGAACCACAGTCTGTCTCCTCCTGGGATCTCTCACGAGGCTGGTTCTGCAGCAAGGAATGAGCCCCAGGATCTGTGGTTTGGGCACATTTATTTTGGCTCTTTATATATATATATTTTTTTCATGATAGGAGGAAAGGGAGAAAATGACACTTTCTTTTATTTAGTTTCTCTGCCTTTTCAAGTTTATGCTGCATCAGGGACCAGTGCAGAGCAGGATGCTGGGGGCCGGGGGCGGCGGCTCAGGTGTGGCCCACCAGGCGTGGGGTGCAGGGGAAAGTCTTGCGCATGCCCATGCACTTCTCCTTGTCGATGCAGAGCGTGTTGGCCTTGATGGCCAGCTCGTGCTCCAGCCGGCACTTGGTCATCACCAGCAGCTGCAGCGTGTCCTGGGTCTCCCGCAGCCTCAGCTTGAGGGTCTGCAGGGTGTCGTCGATGGTGAACACCTCGTTCACGAGCCTGGGGCGAGAGCAGAGGAGAAGGCACAGTTCATTCAGCTGTTCAACACAGGTGCACCTACTATGTGCCAGGAACTGTGCCAGGCGCCGGGAGACAGCGATGAGCCAGAGAGGCAAGGCTCAGCTGTCAGGGCAGACTGGGCAGAACAGGCAGATAGGTATGTACACAACAGAGCTACCCAGGGCGAGAAGTACAAAGGGAGAAACAGACAGGATGTTTAGGAAAACTCAGCAAGTTAAATATAGACCTACTATGTGACCCAGCAATTCTGCTCCTGAGTATAGACCCGTGAGAACTGAAAACAGATACTCAAACAAGACTCGTACAAATACTTGGGCAGCACTAACCTCAAGGGTCAAAGGTGGAAATACCTTTTTGGATGGACTCCAAAGGGCCATCGATGGAGGAATGGATAAACAAGAGGTGGTTTATCCATGCAACAGGATATTATTCAGCCAAAATAAAAAGGAATGAAGCCCTGACACCTGCAATGAGATGGATTAACCTTGAAGACGTGATGCTCAGTGAAAGAAGCCAGACACAAAAGGTTATACATATGATTCCATTTATATGAAATGTCCAGAATAGGCCAATCCACAGAGACAGAAAGTAGATGAGTGGGTGCCAGGGCTGGAGGGAGGGGTAGGGAGTCACTGCCCAATAGAGGATTTCCTTCTGGGTGAAATGAACGAAAATGTTCTGGTGGTGGTTACACAACACGGTGAATGTGCTAAATGTCTCTAATGGTACATTATGTATTTTATTACAATTTTTTTAAAACCCAGATAACAGGGCCAGCGTCATATAGATAAAATGGTCAGGTGTGGTGTCTGCTCTAGGGGCCCTGCTCAGGTCCCCCTTACTGGCTGGGGCACTTGTGTCCCAGATGCTGTGAGTGTTGGCTGCTGATGGCTCATAGGTCCACACTTCTCCAGAGAAGCCAACGGCTCACCAACATGGGGGCACGGAAGGCCGTCCCCTCCGTCAAGATGGGAGCAGCTCCATGTGTGGTGCAATTCATGCTCCGGAGCCCCTTGTGGGATCAGGCTGAGGCTGGGCTCCCCTCTCCTGCCTCTCTACTCCCTTTCTCTGAAGCTCTGCTTCTGTGGAAACTTCCAAAGGCACCAGGAAAGGTCCTTCTGAGGACGGAACTTTTGAGCTGAGAAAAAAGATGAGAACGAGCTGGCCATGGGAAGACCAAGAGAGAAGTATCCTATTTCTGTTCGCTGCCCAAGCGAACTCCATGTGACGCTGGAGATGGGCTCCATCTGTGCCGCCCGATACGGCGCCACTAGCCACACGGGGCTCAGCAACACGTGATGCGGCGAGATCAACAGAGGAACTGAATCTTTATTCGTATTTAGTTTTAAGTCATTTAAATGTAAATGGAAGGGCCACATGCAGCGGGTGGCTACTGACCTGGACAGCACAGTTCTAGAGAGCAGAGCATGTGCGAATCAAATGGTTTAGATTTTGTCCTGGATGCAGTGGGGGGCCATTGCGGGAGGGGGTTGGAATGGGGGGGATGACGTGCTGATTCATATTTTGGGATAACCTCCAGGCTGCTGTGGAAAGATGAGACCGGAAGAGGGCAGGAGTGGAGAGATCCAGATTGAGAGGGTTGAAGAGTGTCCCCCAAAAGATATGTCCAAGTCAGAAGCCCCCAGTGCCCGTCAAGGTGATGCTCTCCGGAGAGAGAGTCTCTGCAGATGTAATTATGCTACGGATCTGGAGATGAGATCATCCCGATTCAGGAGGGGCCCTAAGTCCCATGACTGGTCTCCTTATACGAGAGAGGAGGAGATCTGACACCCAGGGAGAGACACACAGGGCGGGAGGCCATGTGGAGACGGAGGCAGACACAGGGATGCGGCTACAAGCCAAGCAAGGCCAAGCATGCGCTGCAGCCCCTAGCAGCCAGGAGAGGCGGGCACTGATTCCCTCTCAGAGCCTCTGGAAGGAACCAACCCTGCTGGCACCTTGATTTCAGACATCTGGCCTCCAAAAGTGTGAGCGACTATATTTCCGCTGCCTGAAGTCAGCCCGTTTGCGGTGATTTGTTAGCGCAGCCCCAGGAAATGAACCCGCCAGGTGAGCGGCAAGGGGGGCCCGGTTGTGGGGCTGTGCCGTGGGTCCCACCTCTCAGGGGAAGCAACAGTGAAACTGTGCTCAGGGCTGGAGGATACGCTGCCAGAAGGCCTTGAGTCAGACATGAGGGTGGCGAGCCTGGGCTGGGGACAGGCGACAGAAGCAGCCTGGGACCCCTTCCCTCCTTGGGGACCGCTGGACCAGCGCTGTCCAACAGAACGTGGAAACGTTCTGTTCTGTGCTGTCCAATACGGTAGCCCCAGCCCCACGTGGCTACTGACCACTTGGAATGTGGTTTGTGCGAGTAAGGAACTGAGTTTTATATTTTATTTCACTTTAATTAATTTAAATTCAAATTTAAATGGGTGCTCATTCTGGGGAATGCGCATGGATGGGACCTGAGCGATTAGAGGGGGTCAGGAGAAGTGGGGCCACCTGTAGAAGGAAGAGGAAAAAGAAGGCCCAGAGGTGGTCACAGAGGGGTCGGAGGGTGGGGGGTAAGGATGGTAATGCATAGACCCGGGGCAATTCAGCTGCAGGAGAGACAGACGGCTTGAGTCTTGTTATCTGCTCAGTTCCCAACACAGTCATGCACACATCCATATACTCACATATATATACATACACACATGTACACAGAGCACAGAGAGAGAGAGCACACACACACACACACACACACACACTGCCTGGGGCTCCTGAGCCAAATGTGGCCCCATCCATGCTCCCTGTCTACCCCTCTCGATGGCACAGCTGGGGGACAAGGAGGCAGGGAGCTTGTCCCAGAGTGTTAGGTCCTCCAGGACGACATCTGGCCACTCCCGCAGAAGCCCTGTTCTGTGCAGGCCCCCTGGGGTGGACAAAGGGGTTTCAGAGCCCTCTGTCTCAGGGCGTGCTGCAGCCCAACCTGAGCGGCTAGGAAGCAGGGGTGAGTGGAGGAGGAATCAGGAGGGCCTGCCCCAGCCCTCGCCCAGGACCTGGACCCCTTCCAGCCCAGCTGGGCGGAACCCTGGCCACGCTGCGCCCACTTCTAGGGGTGAGGACCTCGCAGGCCAGCAGCAGGCTGAGGAGCAGGTGGTCAGGCCTCAAGTTCAAAGCCTGAGGTCGCTCTACCTGCCCACTCCCCCAGCACACACACCCAGCTTTTCCGTTTCCTAGGTGGTGACCTCAGGCAGAAGCCGAGGCTGTGCAATCATCCTCCCACGGAACCACCCGGCATTTCTCTCAGAATATTTTTCCTCCCTCTCTTCACTTCTCCAGCTTTGTTCTCCACCTCTCTCCCCATCCAGGCTTAGAAGGAGGACAAGCCCCAACTCAGTAGAATTTGTTACATAGCAATAGAGAACAGAGCAGCCAAGTGGCCTGCCCCAAGGCACACAGCACATTCACAGGAAAACAATCCCCGACGTCTGACGACCTGACTCTTCTATGCCTGCCCATCACCCCCTTTCAAACTCCCACCCAACGCTCACAGACCCTGACTCTGGGCCCATGGGAGCTTTGCGCCCCTCTGTGAGGGGCACTGTGTCAACAGGAGCAGCCCTTCCTTAGCTAAAGGGTCGGGCGGGATTAAGCTATTCCATGGCTCACAGGTGAGAACTTTACAAAGAGGGCGCCAGAGAATGAGTGTGTGTGAGCTGGAGCCAGGACAGAGAAAGGGTGGAGCCGCCAAGGGCACAGGCCCCGTCTCTGGCCTGGGAGGCTGCCGCTTGGGCTTTTAGGAGAAAGCTGGAGGGTTCCCAGAACATAGCTGAGCCACAAAACTATCCCTCGTCAGACAGGCGAGGAGGCTGCAGTGCGCAGGGCGGGCCTCCAGGGTGGCGAGGCTACCCAGGGCCCCCCCAGAACTCCACACCCCACCCAGGGCCCTGCTGAGATGTGGGAGTAGATGTCCTGATGGGTGGGTGTCCGTTTCTCAGGCCCGGGCTCCCCGGGGTCTCCCCAGACCCACCCTCCCCTTGGGGCCTCCAGCACTCACTTGAAATGCGGGATGTCTCTGCACAGCTCCACGTTGGGGCGTCGGGTCCGGCACTCCAGCCTCGTCTGCGCCACCTTCAGCGGGCACTCCTTGGCCGCGATGGCCCTTTCCAGCAGCATGATGGTGTTCTCTGCCTGGAAAATCTCCTGCAGAGTCTGCAGGGGACACGTGGGAGTCATGGAGGGAGCGTGGGGTCAGCTGGCGCAGCTTCCGGTCAGGTGCCTAAATGACTCCTTCCCCAACCCTGAACACCGGTGGGGGCAGGGACCTCGTTCTTCCCAGGACAACCTTGGGAAAGCAGCTTCGGGACACTGTGAATGCCGGGGAGGGGCAGGCGCCACGGCTGGTTTTGCTTCCAATCTCCAATATCCACTGGAGTTAGCTGCTCAGTGCTCAGGCCTTTGAGATGAACACAGAAAGGGGCCGGCCCGTGGTCGAGTGGTTAAGTTCGCATACTCCAGTTTAGCGGCCTCGGGTTCGCCGGTTCAGATCCTGGGCACAGACCTACACACCGCTCGTCAAGCCAGGCTATGGCGTCATCCCACAGAGAAGAACTAGAAGGACTTACAACTAGGATGTACAACTATGTACTGGGGCTTTGGGGAGAGAAAAAAAGAGGAAGATTGGCAACAGATGTTAGCTCAGGGCCAGTCTTCCTCACACATACACAAAAAAGATGAACACAGATAATCCCAAACAACAGCTAATCTCTAAATCCACTTTGATTTGAATTAATCTAGGTTGTTCTATATCTTTTTTTTTTTTTTTAAAGATTTTATTTTTTTCCTTTTTCTCCCTAAAGCACCCCCGGTACACAGTTGTATATTCTTCGTTGTGGGTCCTTCTAGTTGTGGCATGTGGGACACTGCCTCAGCGTGGCTTGATGAGCAATGCCATGTCCGTGCCCAGGATTCGAACCAACGAAACACTGGGCCGCCTGCAGCGGAGCGCGTGAACTTAAGCACTCAGCCATGGGGCCCCCCCTGTATCTTTTTTCTTTTTTAGGTTGTTCTATATCTTTTTACAATCCAGAGTTTACCTTCCTGATAACTAGGTCAGTAAATAAACTAGAAAGAAAGAAAGGAAGGAGAAAGAAAAGGGAGAGAGAGAGAGAGTCAAAATTTTCTATTTATCTGTAGAAATATTTCCCCCGACAGAATGCCACCACTGTGCCCTGCAACTGATGAAAGCACAGAGCCCAGGAAGGGCCAGGAGGGAGCCTGCTGGGGACCCTGAATGTTCCACATCTCGATCCAGGCAGAGGTTTCACAGGTGTAAACACAGGCAAAAAGTCATCCTCGAAATTCACCAAGCTGTGCATTTTACTGTAAGGCTGTCGTACCTCAATAGAGGATAAAGCAAAAATCAGAAAAAGGTCAACCACAAGAAAAGATCGGCAAAATGTTGATACTCATGTTGGGAACATGGGGGAGGGGAGTCTTTTATATGATTCTCTCCATTTCCGTGTGTTTGAAATTTTCCATAATAAAAAATAAAAGAAGAAGAGGACGGATAAAGAACGGGCACTCCGGCGCAGTCTATCCCAGGAGGAACCTGACCTTGCACTTAGCCAACCATAAAGACCCTGTCACCACACTGTGGCGGAAACATCCTTTCTGCTCCCTCCCACCCCAGGCAGCCTTTGATGTGTGAGCAGTTCTAGGTGTCATGGCGGCCCACTCCTACGAGAAGGCTCTTTTTTGGGTTAGGGAGACTGTGCTAACACCCCTCCCAGACTTGGCAGGGCTCAATGGCGAGGTGATGTGTGCTGTGTTCCTGACAAGCCTGGAAGTGGTACCCTGCCATGATGCCCTCCAACATGCTTCCTGCAGCATCTGTCCTGACAAGCCTGGAAGTGGTACCCTGCCATGATGCCCTCCAACATGCCTCCTGTAGCATCTGTCCTGATGAGCCTGGAAGTGGTACCCTGCCATGATGCCCTCCAACATGCCTCCTGTAGCATCTGTCCTGATGAGCCTGGAAGTGGTACCCTGCCATGACGCCCTCCAACATGCCTCCTGTAGCATCTGTCCTGACAAGCCTGGAAGTGGTACCCTGCCACGATGCCCTCCAACATCCTTCCTGCAGCATCTATTTGCGTGCCTGTCTTCCTCACTAGCATGTAAGCTCCTAGAAGTCAGGGGCTTGTTTTGTCCACGCTGTAGCTCCATCACCAGGAACAGTGTTCGGTGCAGACTGACAGCCGCCAGATGAAATATAGGACGGCCAGTTAAATGTAAATTTCAGGTCACAAGAAAGCATTTTTTAGCATACATTTCAACTATAGCATGAGACATACACTAAAACGTGATTCGTTGTTGATCTGAAATTCGAGTATATGGACAGCCTGCATTTTTATTTGTTAAATCTGGGAACTCAAAAAACATTTGTTGAATGAATAAAGGAGTAAATGAATGAATCACAGTGGGATCTGGAAATCTTGATTGTTAGCCAGCTCCCCGAGGGTCCTTATGCAAACTAAGGTTTGGGAACAGCATGCCCTAAGATTTGTACGGTCCCATCCATCTCAGATTTCGATATTGGGACAAGTGTTTGCACGTGAACACGCCCGTGCCCCTGAATGGGGTGGGGATTGCGAGTACAAGGCCCAGCGCCCGCCTTCGAGGACTTCACAATCATGCTGTTTCCCTCTTTTTTGTGAGCTAGGAAACAGTCACAAATCATAACCAGTCCTGAGATGACTATTTTAGCTAGGTTGGGCCCATATTCTATGGGCACCGAGAATTTGCTTACAAGACAAGTGTTTTCCAAACAATTGAAGTCCTGGTTTCCCTATGAGCTTAAGAAAAAAGCCTAGAGAGCATTTCGCTACTTCAAGACGATACGAGGATGCCAGTTTGCTGCTGGGGTTGAGATGGGCAGGAGTTACAGGAGGGCACGGGGCTGCTCTGCTCTTGAAAGGCTGCCGAGGAGGAAGGCCCGCCCCCTCGCCTGGTCCTCAGGGAGCCACCCAGAATCGGAGTGACGGGGACCACACGCTGGTTAAACATTATCCCAGTAAGAATGTTCTGGGCCGGCATGTAAACACTCCAGTCGGGGAGCACCTGTCTTAGAAGTCCTGGGGATTTTCCTGAGAAAGCTGCCACAGATCCGCACAGCTCAGACAGCCCCACCCGAGCCTGGTACAGAAGAAAATCGAGCCTTCTATAGACGAGCAACGCTTCTTGGCACCACACTGCCCAGCACGGGTGACAGCCCCTCACTCTACCATCCAGATGTCCCTGCTCGGGGGGGGAGCCTATTGGTGGGATGGGATGAGGGGGATGTTACAGAGGGTTTGGCTGCTGGTGGTACCCACCCGCCCCACCCCAGCTGTGAAAGCAGCTCCCAGGATGCTCCTCTGCCCTCAGTGAGGGCTTCGGCCCGGGGAACCCAGGCTGTACTTCTCCTGGCTTCTTTTGTGTGCTCGCTCCACCCTCTGGTCCCCAGCTCAGGGCTCGGCCAGCCACACTGGGGGCCTGAAAGTTTACAGAAGGCCTATCTCTTAAGTCCAGGGCAAGGGCCGACACTCATTCATGGGCTCAATCATTTCTTCATTCGCTCACTCATTAATTCACGGATTCACTGATTCACTCGTTGACTCAAGAAAGTTCACTGAGCAGCTACTAAGGGCCAAGCACTGTTCTGGGCAGTGGACGCAGCAGTGAACAGCACAGAGGGAAAACCTGCCTTTGTGGAGTTTATATTCTAACGGATTGTTCACTCGTTCATTTGCTCCTTCGTGCAACCAACGTCTATTAGGCACCGACAAGCACTCACTCCAATTTCGACGGCGTTTTCTACAGCCTCACAGAAGTTCAAGTTCCTTCCACCTCCTCTCTGCTAAAAACATGACTGGAAGCCTGTAGCGCACAGGGCATCGGTGGGGGAACATGGCCACAAAAGAGGCACCTGACACATGCTTATTTCAGTCCTGCGGGAACCCCTGCGTGAGCACAGCGGAGGGACAGGGACACAGCAAGACGATGAACAACGAATGGGAAATGCTGGAGAACCGAAACTTAGCAATGCTTTTTCAAGCCTGCTGACCACCTCCAGGATCCAGTCCCGGCGTGGTGCCAGCCTGCCTTGAGCACGGCCTCGCACACCTGCTCCCCTCCCTCGAGCGACAAACAGCAGCTGCCGAATCAAGAGGCTTCCGCAGGCAAGAGGCTCTGGCTACGTTTTATCAGGTCTGCTCCGCTTTCGTTATATACACCTTCCTAGCTACGCCCCATCTTTGCCAGGGCTGTTGGTTTTCCGCTTATAGAAGTGACATAAATATATTTTAAATGACTGTATTTTTAAGCATTTTTCAGTGACTCCATTTAAATAGTAATATAAAGTAAATAACAGCCCAGGTGGCACACGGATATGATAAAATTGGGAAGGTGGCCAGGACTGACTGAATTTGGGAAGCCCTGTGTCACACTGTGTGTCTCCCAGGTACACAGATACAGCAGGTGGGAGAATCCAGAGGGAGCTGGGGAGCTAAGCGGGCAGTGCCAGCTGGAACAAGGATGCTACAGGGATCCTTGGGCCACTGTGAAAAGTCCCCTCCCTCCCATCTCCTTGTTGGGGCTGGCGTCCACTGGTGTCAGGGGCAGCTGGAACCGACGGCTGCTTGGTTCTCCATGCCACCAGCCCCTGTCCCCACTGGCACTTCTTGCTTGGTCCTGCCCGTGGATTTTCCAGAACAGTAGGGGTTTTCCAGAAGTGGCCACTCTAGAGCCGATCAATGACTCACACGCAAAGCAGATCTGCCCAGGAGGGTGTGTTCCCTGCTAAAAATGTCCCCTGTAACCTAACTTCTCATCCAGCCTGTCACTCACAGCCAGGGTCATCTTCAAGAGAAGGGAGAAAAAAGACACACACACACAACTCTGTCTTGGGGTCAGCCCCTGCCGCCCACCCCAGTCCTGCCAGCCTGTGTACCTCCAGAAGCCCCGGGTGCAGTGACTCAGCCTCCCGAAGTTTGAGGAATGTGACCCCCAAGGCCAGGAGGCAGAGACCCCGTGGGCTGACCTGGGGCTGGAGCCGGACACAGAGCAGCCTTCACCCCCACGCTAAGGAGGAAACAGGATTTGCTCGGCGCCCGTGCAGGCTCCCCGTGCCAGCCTGGCCCAGCCTGGCTTTGACCTTGGCATCTGAGCTTTGAGCTCTAGGTCGGCCTGGTCCCTGGACCCCAAATTCCATGACGTCCCCTGGGAGAAGAGCCCCAAGTCTAAGAGGGTGACCCACATACCCCAGCACATCCACTCCTGGGTATAAACTGTAGGACATCTTCACCCAGGACCACAAGGAACTAATTTTTCATTAGCCAATTTGCAGGTGCTCAATGAGCATGCGCTCCCTGGATGGAGAAATACACACCATGGGTATGTGCTTAAGACAAGAGTACAGACCTTGGCATTAGACTGCTGGGTCTACCCAGACCCCAGACCCAGCCCGTCTAGGTTGGGTGAACTTAGGCAAGTGTCCTAAGCTCTCTGAGCCTTTCCAGTGACATGGTTGAACGGGCATCAGAATCATTCCCACTCACAGAGAAGAGGTGACAATCAGCACCGGGCCTGGGAGAAGGAACTCTCGGCAAGTGTGTAAACCCCTTCCCGCACTGCCCAGCACATGGCTGGCGAGACGCACCAGCTCTCCTGTGCGGTCCCACAGAGCAATGGTGCCGCCTCCCACTCTTGCCAAGGCAAGCATGTGCGTGTAGGTGTGCATGCACGTGCGTGTTTCTCCCACAAACACACCCTGGAAAGTGCCACAAGAAAAGTCATCATGCTCCGTCCCCCATTTTCCCTTGGCCAAGTAGAGTGATCTCTGTGTGTCTCTCTCTCCCCAGTGCCTGAGCCCTGAAGGGCTGCCCTGAGCCTCAGGAACCCCCACCCCGTTGGTCCCCAGGGATGTTAACCTTTCTGCTCCCACAAAGCGGAAGAAGTACGGAGAAAGAGGCTCCTTGGGGCACAGCCTGGCTCACCCGCAGCTGGGCGGGGTCGCTGGGGATTGGCCCAGGGGGTCACCCCATGGGAGGAGTCTCGTCCAGAGCTGGAACTCAGCTGAGAAGGGATGGCTGGGCTGCCTGCCAGTCAAGGCTTTAGACGGGGTTGGGGGTGGGGAGTCCTAAGCCCTGACACGCCCTGCCTGGAGGCCGGGGAGGGCCAGGTCACTTCAGCTCACTGAGCCCCTGTGCAAATCACACAGATCTAAGTTCAAATTCTAGCTCCTGCTCTTCCCCGCTGTGTGACCTTGAACGGCTCACTTAACCTCTCTGGGCTTCATGCAATCACGCATCCCACCCCACCCCCAGCCCCCATCCTGCAACGTTCAGTCTGTGATGAGATTTTCCTTTTGGGATCATGGGTCTTTTTTTTTTTTTTTTTAACGTAAGACAACAGAAAATTCAGATTCACTTGACAGAATTTGTCTTCGCAGGGAACATAAACTCCCTCAGACCCCCAGTCCAGGCCTTGGGCTTAACCTCCATCTACCCACTTATTTGGGTGTAAGGGGTCAAGGCAGGGGTCGCCTGTGCAATGGAGGAGGACGTCCTCGTTCTCAGCTTCTGGAATGTGGCTCAGAGAGGGAACCAGCTGAAGGCAGTTGGGGGCCCACATCCCCCCGCCGGGGAACCAGAGTTCTCTTTGTTAGCCAACCCCCCTCCTGGCAGACTCCCAGCCACAGGGGCCTCCACGCAGGGTGCCTCGGAGGTAGGAGCCCTGGGCAGGAAGTCAGGAGATCTGGGTTCCCATCCAAGTGCTAAAACAAACCAGCTGGGGAACTCACACCCCACTCAGAGCTGGAGCCGTGTGGGGCCCAGATCCCCTTAGCCAGCAAAGGGGAACTCGACGCCGTGCTGCCTCACTGGCTTGGGCGCTGCAGGCACTCCTGAACCAGGCAACATGCTCCACACAGGCCCCAGTCCACCATCAATCTCCCACATGTGCCCGGAGCCACCTCCTCCGACACCCAGCCTGGAATGGTTAGCTGCAGGTACGAGGTACAGCTCTGCGTGCGTGTGCGTGTGCGTGTGTTTGATCTTGTTTTTAACTCTTCAAGTCAGCTCCCTTCAGAGGGTTGGAAGTCCCAATACACAGCCTTCCGGAGCATCTTCAAGATGCTCTAGACAGTGGACACATTTTTCTGTAAATGTGCGGGTGGTAGATATTTCAGGATTTCTGGGCCATGGGGTTCTCTGTCACAACTACTCAACTCGGCCATTGTAGCGTCAAAGCGGCCACCATCAATATATATGTATGGGGGTGCCTGTGTTCCAATAAAACTTTATTTACAAAACCAGGTGAGGGGGCAAACTTGGCCCCAGGGCCAGGAGTCTGAGAGCCCTGCTCTAGCCCACCACGGAGGAAGTCCTGATCCGTCTAGGCAGCCCGCCTCCTACGCGGGTGCTGCTCCTCCGAGCCTGCCAGCGTTCAGAGAAGAGAATAATTTCTCCAGTGCCTTGCTGCTCAAAGTGTAGTCCATGGACCAGCATCGCTGGACTCTGAGCGCGTGGGAGACATGCAGAATCTCAGGCCCCACCCCAGACCTACTAAGAGAATCTGCACTTTAACAAAACCCTCCGGGGGCTCCCAGGCACACAAAGCTTTAAGGCTGGAGAAGGACACGGTCGGATTTGTAGTCCGAGGCAGGTCTCTCTGGCTGCTGTCTGGAGGGTGGACAGAGGGCACAGAGGCAGAGGGCAGGAGGCCAGTGGGGAACTGAGAGGCAGGAGGGCCACATCGAGGTGGGGTGGAGAGACGCAGAAGGAACGAGGCCACAGGAGTATACAAAAGGCAAAATGGGGAGCACCGGTAACTGATGGAGGGTGCCCAGTGAGGAGAGGCCTGATTTCACAGATTTCAGCCTGCCTGTTCCCTAAGATCAGGTGGAGCCTTCTAGAAGAGAGGCTTCGGAGCTGCCAGCCTGAGTCTAAGTGCCAGCACCACACTATCAAGCATATAGCCTTGGCAAATTGCCAAACTTCTCTGAGCCTGTTTCCCCATCCATGTAATGGAGGTAATAATAGTACCCCATGGGTCCCCAATAGGGCCCCCATGTTTAGCACTGTGGCTGGCACATAGCAAGCACTCTATAGACCTGGGTTTCTACCCATCCATCCATCCATGTGTCCATCTACCCATCCATTCAGCCAGCCACCCATGTATCCATCTACTCATCCATCCATCCAACCAGCCATCACATCCATCCATCCATCCATCCATCCATGTATCCATCCAGCCACCCATCCATCCATCCATCCATGTATCCATCTACTCATCCATCCATCCATCCATCCACCCATGTATCCATCTACCCTTCCAGCCAGCCAGCCACCCATCCATCCATCCATCCATCCATCGATCCATGTATCCATCCAGCCACCCATCCATCCATCCATCCATCCATCCATCCATGTATCCATCCAGCCACCCATCCATCCATCCATCCATCCATCCATCCATCCATGTATCCATCCAGCCACCCATCCATCCATCCATCCATGTATCCATCTACTCATCCATCCATCCATCCATCCACCCATGTATCCATCTACCCTTCCAGCCAGCCAGCCACCCATCCATCCATCCATCCATCCATCCATCCATCCATGTATCCATCCAGCCACCCATCCATCCATCCATCCATCCATCCATCCATGTATCCATCCAGCCACCCATCCATCCATCCATCCATCCATCCATCCATCCATGTATCCATCCAGCCACCCATCCATCCATCCATCCATGTATCCATCTACTCATCCATCCATCCATCCATCCATCCACCCATGTATCCATCTACCCTTCCAGCCAGCCAGCCACCCATCCATCCATCCATTTATCCATCCATCCATCCATCCATCTATTCATCCATGTATCCATCTACCCATCCAGCCAGGCAGCCACTCATCTGTTCACCCACCCACCCATCCATCTATCCATGTATCAATCTACCCATCCATCCATCCATGTATCCATCTACCCATCCCATCCATCCATCCATCCATCCATCCATCCATCCATCCATGTATCCACCCACCCATCCATCCATCCACATATCCATCTATCTACCTTTTTTCCTCTCTTCTTCTTTTTTTAAATCAAACCTTAATGCCAGGAGACCAGGGCTTCTCAGCCTCAGCATTATTGACAATGGGGGCTGGGTTTTGTTGTGGGGGACTGTTCTGTGAGCTGTAGGATGTTTGGCAGCATCCGTGGTTTCCACCACTACATGCCAGTAGCACCCCTCTGCCAAGCTGTACCAACGAAAATGTCTCCAGGCATTGTCAAATGTCCCCTGGGGTGCAAAACTGCCCCATTCGAGAGCCACCGATCTAGATGTTACCTGTTACTATTGTTCTTATAGGCTGTGCTGGGGGGAGTGAGGGGATGTTCACATTAACTTAAAGAATGAACTCTGGAGCAAGACACCTAGATTCAAATCCTGGCTCTGCCACTTACTAGCTGCAGGGACGGGCGTGGGGGTCACCCTTTTTTTCTCCTTCCTTCTGCGGCAGGATGGCAAACTAGATGGTGATCATCTATCCTCAGGCCTTTAGCGGACCAGCTGAGGGCAAACCCCTCGACCCCCTCCTGCCCCTGCCACCAGCATGAGGAAAGGGCGAGATCTGTGCTTTCTGGAAATGGTCTCTGGCCTTGTAGGGGGTGAAAGGCAATTGCCAGGTCTGCCTCAGATGAAACTGACCTCGGCTCAGCGGAAAAGCGGGCTGATATTCCTGGCTGCAACCAAAACCCACCCAAAGGCTTTGAAAGGCAGGATGGGTTTGGCAGGCCTGTCTGCCATGTAAGACTATCTGCCTGCGTCTTGTCTTGTGACAGCAGAGAAAGCCTCGAAGTCCAGGAAATTATTTTTGATGTGGAGGGAAAAAACGGATTTAGCAGTTCCAGCCGGCTGTAGGCTTCTGGGTGCTTTGTGCAACCTTTGCAAATTTATTGTTTTCCAAATTGCCTGAAGCCAAGGGGTTTCCAAGGAGATGCCTGGCTCAGCGCAGTTTTCTCAGCTCGGGAAGAGAGAAGCAGCTTGGAATCCTTTTTCTGGTCAAATGGTGGGAGATTTTTAAGCGTGGCAGCCCAGGAGCAAGGAGAGCGAGGTGGGGAACACTCTGGAGGGACCTCGCTGGAAATTCAGGACCTGGACGCTCCAGAGTCTCAAACTTGGCACTCTTGACTTTTGGGGACAGATGCTTCTCTGTCGCGGGGCTGTCCTGCGCCTCGGAGAGTGTCTAGCAGCATCCCCGGGTCCTACTCATTACCGTTAGTAGCCCCCCTTCTGAGTTGTGACAACCAAAATGTCTCCAGACATTGGTAAATGCCACTGGGGAGTGACTTCACCCCGGGGCGAGACCTCCTCCATGGGACAGATGTTGCATAAGTCCTGTTCACAGTTGCTTCTGTCCAGAGGTGGCCAGCTGCCTCAGACAAAGCCAGACCGACACAAATACCAGCCGCTGCGAGGCCGTCTGGGGTCAGGGGTCCTGCAAGTTCCAGAGGGGTTTACAAACCGGTGGGGGGGGGGCGGGGGGCGGGGCCCTGCTAGAGCAGATGCTTTTGTGATTCTGTGAAAATTTAGGGTGTCCACTCTCTCAGCCCTTTGAGCATCTCCTTCTTAACATCTACCACCATTTTTAATTAATTATGTGTTTACTTCTTTTTTCAATCAGTCTCCCCACTAGAACATAAGCCCCCTGAGGGCAGGGATCTTGTCCCAGTCCTGTTGTATCCTCAGCACCGAACTCAGAGTCTAGTACATGGGGTGGGGGGGGGGTAGTAAATAGTGGCTTGAGGGAGGGAGGGAGGGAGGGAGGGAATTGGCAAACATTTGTTGCACACTTGGAGGACTTGTTAAAACTCAGATGGCTGAGCCCCACGTTTTCTGATTCATTAAATCTGGGATGCAGCCCGGACATGTGCATTTCCACCAAGTTCCCAGGTGATGCTGATGCTGCGGGTCCAAGGACCACGTCTTGAGAACCAGTGGTCTGAACTCTGAACCTCTGGTTTTCAGTCTTGGCTGGGGAGGGTTTCAAAGGTGGGATGCTCACGCCACACCCCAAATAAATCAGAATCCCTGGAGAGGGGATTCTGGCATCTGGGTGATTCCAATGTGTAGCCGACGCTGAGAACTGCTCAGCTGTACCTTCTCACTTCATCCTCACAGCTAGCGGCATTAGTCCTTTCTTAGCGATCAGGAAACTGAGATTCCGCAGAACTGGTTACTTTCCCAAGATCCCTTAGCCCTACCAAAATCCAACCCTGGGCTTTTGATTCCAGATGCCATGTTCTTTCGCTTTGCCTGTCCCGCCGCTTCAGCAGGTCATAAATCAGACCATGGCTTTTTACCATTTTTACAGCTGACCTGACCTTGGTCACGTAGCCGGGAAGGGCCAGAGCCAGAACTGAACCCGGCCGTCTGCACCGCACTGCAGGGCTCACATGTGGGGATGACGGATGCCGAGATGGAAGGGGAATCTTTGTCCTTCCAGACAAAGGACGAGGCAAGTAGATGCGAAAGCTGGGAGTGTAGGCGAGGCTGGGCAGCAGGTCCCAAGCAGGCGAGCAGCCGAGGACCCAAAGGTGCACAAGCACAAGGTGGAAGAAATTAGGACACTGCTGGGACATATAAACACAGGGAGATGACAAGGCAACCCTGCGCGTCGGCCACGTTGCATCTTATATTCTGGTCTCAGCAGCAATCGATCCCAGCGACCGTCCTGCCCAGGGCTTCCAGTCAAAGCGTGTGATTGGCTGACACCCACTGAAGAGCGCAGGGGGAGGGGGGAAGTAATAGCTTCCATGAGCATCAGTGATGTTCACAAAATGAGCTCAAAACAGCCTCATTGGTACTGCCCCCCGCACCCCACCCCAGCCCGTGCCATCCTGACCCTTGCTCATTCTCTCCCCGCCTCGTCTGGTCCCTCCAACTTCCTGCATTTGCTGGCTACCTTCCCAGCTTGGAACTTTGGCTGTTTTCCTGATTCCAGCAGCTCCTCTCCCATTTGGCACAGTGTCACTGCGGGCAGATAACTGGTGACACAGCCCCCACCCTACCCCTGCCACCCCACCATTTGACACAGCCCTCAGAACCACCCATATCCGAGCTCTGAGGGACCCCTCATGCTGGGTGTCCGCAAGCACACACCACCTAGCTACCAGGATGAGACCTGAGCCCAGTGACTCTGGAGAGACTCTGGCTCCTCTCTGCTCAGGTGAGCATCCAGCAGAGACCTACCACATGTGGCCCCGAGAGTCAACATGCCATCGCCACATATCACCTGTACAAGTATGCAATATTTTCCTTCAAATCAACTCCCTTTTCAGCCTTTGACAAACGTATCTGAAATGGAATCTTTGTATTATTGCCACAGCAGAAAACTAGTGTCCCTTGCCATTAATAGAGAGTATAACAAAGAGAAAATAGAAAAAAAGAAATTAATTCTAAGTTCTGTTGCCTTTCAAAGGTTCAAAGTTGGCCTGAGGCTTGACACCTTGTTATAAAGGGAGATGGCCGGGCTGGCCTGGTTGCATAGTGGTTAAGTTCGCACACTTTACTTCAGCAGCCTGGGGTTTGCTGGTTCAGATCCCAGGCACGGACCTACACACTGATCATCAAGCCATGCTGTGGTGGCATCCCACATATAAAATAGAGGAGGATTGGCACAGATATTAGTTCAGCAACAACCTTCCTCAAGCAAAAAGAGGAAGATTGGCAATAGATGTTAGCTCAGGGCCAATCTTCCTCAGCAAAAAAAAAAAAAAGAAGAAGAAGAAGAAGAAAAAGAAAGGGAGAAGGCAAATGAAAGAGATGTTAAAGACAAATGAGCATCGCATGAGCCTTGCTCCTTGACACCAGCAGAAGGAGGGATGGAGAGAACTTGAAAAGAGAACTTTCTCTCCAAGACGCAGTGTCCTTCACAGCCTGGCCCCTGCCTCTCCTCACCAGACTGTCCACGGCTCCACTTCCCCTGGGCTGGGCCAGTTTTAGAAACGAGAGCGTCAGTATTTGGCTGCGGGCACCGGGGCTGGAAGGGATCCGGCTGCTTGCAAAGCACAAAAGCATTTCCCACTCCACAATGGGTTCCAGACCTCCTTGGACAAACACAGGGGCAGGCAGCAGGCGCTGGGGCTTCAGATCGCCGGCTGTGGGCCCTCGCCCCTCAGACGCTGTGCCTTCCTGTCCTGCACCACCTCCCACTACCTCCAGGTGTCAGTGACCACCGGGAGGTCAAAACCCCAAAGAAGCTTCAGAGCGAAAGCAAGGCTTCCAAGGTGAAAACTCAGAGCCCCTCTGTGTTCTGTGAAGCCTTCCCACACCTCAGGGCTGCTTTCTCCATCTGCCTTTCCTGCCCTTCCTCTGAGGAGGCGCAGAGCACAGCGTCCCCGTGGATACGCCTCCTGGGACCAGGCCAGCAGCGCCATGAGGGGAGTGGGCCCTGACGGAGGGCGGCGGGGACTGAGGCACCTGGAGAGCCCGGCCCGGTCCCAAGAGATGCACTCTGCCCACTGCTCCCCTGGAGAAATGTGGGCGCAGAGTTGCTAGAGCTACCAATTTTGCAGGAGATTCTGGAAATCTGAACTTTGATGTGAAATCTCCATTTTTAACCAAAATATTAAAAAACTCTAGGAAAGTGCATACAAACGTCTTGGTAAGAGCAAAAATTGGAAACAGCCCTAATGTCCAACAACAGGTGGCTGGATAAACAAATTGTGGTATATGGATACAATGTACACGAGGGGTACAGCCACGCGACGCGATGTCAGTGATAGGAAGGGATAAACTAGGAATCGTGATTATGCTGACAGCAAGAAGCCAAAGAAAAAAAAGAGTGCACAGGATATGTCCCTGTTTATATATTCCAGAAAATGCAAGGTAATCTGTAGACAGAAAGCAGGGCAGTGGTTGTGCTGGGAATGGGGAGGGAGGGACACGGCAGAGCGATGACAAAGGGGCACAAGGAAACTTTCCATGTGTTGACTACTGGATTGAGGTGGTGGCTTCCTGACACACAGACATCAAACCTTCTCAGATTGGACACTTGGCATACGTGCAGATAATTATGTGTCAAGTATAAACAAAGCTATTATAAGAAAACTGTGAGGGGTCAAATAATACGTGGGCCAAGTTCAAGCCATGGACTGCTAGTGTTTATCCTGTGATAAAAACCACTTGGTCTACACCGCCTTAGAATTCACGTGCACCGTGCATTTTGGGAGGTGCTACGGTTGCAAAGGTGAGGGATGCTGGGAGATCTCACGCCAGCAGTGGTGCAGCCCGGCCTACCCAAGGGGAAGATGGGGACCCATGGACACCGGCAGGTGTTACCCAGAGAGAGCCTGTCGCCTACGCTCTCCGGCTAAACTCTCGGGCAGTGAAAAATCGAAAGCAGTTGAACTTGTTTTCTCTGTAGATCGAGTTAGCCCACTCAAGGACCGGATACCCTGTCCGCTGGCTGCCAGCTAACCAGTTGGCCATAGCAAAAGCAAACAGAGCGGTTAGGTGGTCACAGTGGTCATCTGGGCAAGAGGTGGTGGCCCGGGTCAGGGCGGAAGCAGAGGAAGGAGTGAGAAGTGATAAGAATCTCAAAGTAGAAGGAACTGATTTGCTGACGGAATGGATGTGGGGTGGGAGAGAGAGAGGCGTCCAGGAGGACACCAAGATTTGGGACTGAGCATCTAGGAGGTGGGACTGCTGGAAGCCCCTGGAAGCAGCTGGAAGCAGCTGGAAGCATCAGAGCCACCCACCGAGATGCGAGGACTCCAGGCAGATCAGGCAGGAGGCTGAATGTTCTGGGGGTCAAAGTCCACTGCCTCTGACCACAAGGAAGCCCACGCATGTGCCTGCCGGTGAGAGCTCAAGAGGAAGCAGAGAAACCAACTAATCTCTGACAACCTGATCGAGGCCGTGCTTCGGGCTCGTCCCCATCCCCCAGCTCCTAACGTCATTTGCTCGGGCCATATTAATAACCAAGACGGGAAAGTGAGATTTTGACTCAAGGGCAGGCATTGCTGGGGGGTGGCAGGAACCCCAGAGAGGTGTCTGGGTCTGCACAAATTGGGCACGATCTGTGTGATGGGGTGAGCTGACCTGATCCCCGAGGGAGGAGTGACCTGGCTCAGCTTGGAAGCTTGGGAGCAAATTGCAATTAGAGACAATCTGATTAGAATCGGGTGACCGACGCTTGCCTTTTGAAGGCTTTGGTTCCCAGAACATTCTGAATCCGGAAGAGAGAGAGAGAGGAGGGAGAGGGAGGGAGGAGCAGCTGCTTATCCAGATGTTTGTCAAAGTCAACGTGCTCTGCGACCTACGCTCTGTTACTTCCTACCGGCAGCGCTGGGGTCCCGCCTTCCCCCCGACCAGCCTGTTCAAAATGCAGATTCCCAGGCCCGATCCCAGACTTGCTCCATCAGAATGTGCATTTGGATGCCACCCCCAGGTAATGCTGATGTTTGCTGCACACGCAGTAAAATCTGAGATACACAGGTCTACACTGGACGGTCTACTTTTCCAACACTCAGGTTTTCATTACCATCCTTACCAATTCTGCCATATCCTCTCATATCGCTTATAACGTGAGTAACAATCTTTTCCACAGATCAAATCACTTAAAAAAAAAAATCTTGAATGTATTTATTTAAAAATAAAACTTGAGGGGCCAGCCCTGTGGCTGAGTGGTTAAGTTCGCACGCTCCAGTTCGGTGGCCCAGGGTTTCTCCGGTTCGGATCCTGGGCGCGGACATGGCACCGCTCATCAGGCCACGCTGAGGCGGCGTCCCGCATGCCACAACTAGAAGGATCCACAACTGAAATAAACAACTATGTACTGGGGAGGCTTGGAGAAGAAGAAGGAAAATTAAAAAAAAAACCGTTTATATCACTATTATCAGTGGAAAATCAGTATCATTTGCCATAAATGGAAAGAACCATAAAAAGGCATGAAACAAGATGAAGGTAAAACTATATTATTTGACTCTGGCTGGATACTGCTGCCTGGCCCACGTTCTTAGCCCGAGGCTGGCGCTCTGTGTTTAAAAGGGAGACCAGCTGGTAAGAAAGAGGTGAGGAAGAAGATGTGTTGTGTACACACACACACACACACACATACACACTGGAATACTACTCAGCCACAAAAAAGGATGAAACCATGCCATTTGCGACAACACAGATGGACCTTGAGGGATTATGCTAAGTGAACTAAGTCAGATGGAGAAAGACAAATACCGTATGATCTCACTCATATGTGAAACACAAATAAACACACAGATACATTGAACAGATTGGTGGTTACTGGAGGGGAGGGGGTTGAGGGAGGAAGAAAAGAGTAAAGGGGCACGTGCGTATGGTGACAGACGGAAACTAGACTTTTGGTGACGAACACCATGCAGTCTATACAGAAGCCAAAATAGAATGACGTACACCTGAAACTGATATAACGTTATAAACCAACGTGAACTCAATTTCTAAAAAGAGGTGAGGAAGGCATTCTAGCATCCGATAAAGACTGTCCTCTTCAGATCATCACAAGGATTGGAAAAAGACGAAGAATGAATAACTTTCTCACTGTGTGGCTCAGTGATGTGAACGCTGCATCCATGTGACACGCCGACTAGCACTTCCCCGCCAGGGTCTAGTTGCCACAACTTCAGAAGAAGAGTTGTTTGACAGCAGTGTCCCTGCTCCATACCTCCGCTCCCCAGTCCTGGCATCATCTCCCCCACATGAAGAGTCGTCCCCCTAAAAGGCACATTCAGTTGGGTAACTGGATGCAGATGTGGTCTGATGTTGGGCTGGTGAACCCCCAGGGGCCCCAGCTCTCAGGAGGGATCGGTTCTCAAAGGCAGCAGCCTGTGGTCATCAACAGCTTCAGCCCAGAGAAGTCACCAGCCTCTCTCCCAGCAGTGGTCAACGTGACTGGGAGTCACCCCACAGCCCCAAAATGCAAGGAACCAGGGCAAGTTACGAGGTTTGGGGTGTGGCCTTGGGGATGGAACCCCAGGATCATGGTGAACAGCTAAGGCTGCCTACACAGCCCCAAACTACCAGGGGATTCAAAGTCTGCATGGGGAGCAGTGTAGACCTGGCCACTTTATATAATGTCATAAAGCGGATTATAAAGTGGAATTAATAAAGTGGAATCCACATTATAAAGTGGATTCCTAGGACGTCTTGGGCAATAACTGCGTTGCAGCACAGCAGAGAGTTTTCCAGAAATACCTCTTGCCAAGGGGAATCAGGCCAAGCTCAACAATGAACAGATAACATTTTAAAGGGAGCATTTCAAACCGTCCAGCTGAAGCAATCTGTTGAAAGGTGAAATGGTTGCTATACACTTATCTTCATTATATCAACTCCTTCTTTTATTGTCTCAGAGATAATAAAAACACCAGGTGAGATAGTCACCAACCAGAAGACAAGTCCTTGCTAAGGCAAACGTCAGCTGTATCATGCTGAGGTTTGGAGTGTTTCAAATGGGTGCTGGCTTAATTCACAGAGCAGCTGGTGATAAATAATGACTATTAATAAAAATCCACGTGCTTGCAAAAACTCTCCGATCAGCAATGAGGCTGTTAGTAATAATTCAAAACTTCCCTGGAGAAATTTGGGAAGGGAAAAGGTTTTGCTCCCTACCCCCACCCAAAAGACCCTTCTTCTCTACACTGACAACATTAATACTTACAGTTACCTCTTACTGAGTGTTTACTATGAGCCAAGTACTATTCTAAGAGACCAACTCATTAACCTCGCAATAACGTCATTGAGCAGGATTTCTCATTTCCTGCTTCACAGATGAGAAATCAGCCACCAAGACCCATCACAGGAGCCTTCCCAAGTCAGCTCCAGGCCTCAGACTTCATGCCACGAAACATGACAATGACCTGTATTTGATCCACCACGGGAAATGCCTCTTAGAAGAAAACGCTTGAATAAAAGCCAAAAGGTAGAAACAACCCAAGTAGTCATAGAAGGATGAATGGATACACAGTGTGTGCAGTCAATGGAATATTATCCAGCCTTACAAAGCAAGGAAATTCTGACACACGCTGCAACACGGATGAACCTTGAAGACCTTGGGCTAAGTGAAATAAGCCAGTCACAAAAGGACAAATACTGTGCGAGTCCACTAACAGGAAGTACCTAGAGTACTCGATGCACAGAGACGGAAAGGAGAGTAGCGGTTGCCAGGGGGAGAGGGGAATGAGGAATTGTTTAATGGGCCCGCCTGGAGTGTAAGCACGGAGTCCTTTCAGTTTGGGAAGATGAAAAACGTTGCAGAGGCAGATGGCGGCGATGGTCGCACAACAATGTGACAGTACTTAGCACGGGTGAACTGTACCCTTACTGGTTGCTATGGACTGAATATCTGTCTCTCCCCAAATTCGTATGTTGAAACCTAATCCCCATTGTGACACTATTAGAAGCTGGAGTCTTCTAGACGTGCTTAGGTCATCAGTGGCTCACGAATGGGATTAGCGCCTTTATAAGAGACCTCAGAGAGCTCCCTTGACTATTTCACCACGTGAGGACACAGCGAGAAGACAGCGCGCCTAGGAACCAGGAAGTGGGTCCCCACTAGACGCGGAATCTGCTGGTGCCTTGATACTGGACTTCCCAGTCTTCAGAACTGTGACAAATAAATTTCTCTTGCTCATAAGCCACTCAGCCTGTGGTATTTTTGTTGCAGCAGCTCAAAAGGACTAAGACAATGGTAAAGTTTTTATTATGTATATTTTCCCACAATAATCCCATAATTTTTCCCAAAAGAAAGAGAGAAAATATTTGGAATTAAAAGTATTCACTCATTCACCCATCATTCTTTAAAAAACATCAGTACAGGGGCTGGGCCTGTGGCCTAGTGGTTAAGTTCACGTGCTCCCCTTTGGTGGTCCAGGGTTTCGCTGGTTTGGATCCTGGGCGCAGACATGGCACTGCTCATCAGGCCGTGCTGAGGTGGCGTCCCACATAGCACAACTAGAAGGACCCACAACTTGAATATACAACTATGTACTGGGGGGCTTTGGCGAGAAAGAAAAAGAAAAAAGATTGGTAGCAGATGTTAGCTCAGGGCCAATCTTGAAAAAGAAAATCAGTAGAAAACTCCCCATTGTAGATTCCTTTCATTCACTGCACAGAGATTTCAGGACCGTCTACTGTGTGCCAGGCAGTATGCGAGGTGGTGGGGGAGCGCGGCTGAATCAGGAGTGATGCACGCAAGTAAACCAACTAACACAGCACAATCACAGCCACGGACACAGTGCTCACTGGGTACCAGGCACTCGTTCAGCTAGTTTACCGACATCAGCTCAGATAATCCTCCTGGCAGCCTTGAGGTTGGAAACATTATCATCCCCATTCTACAGATAAGGAAACTGACGCACAGAGAGGTTAAGGAAGTTGTCCGGGGTTACAGACATGGCGGAGCCAGGATTCACACCCAGGCAGTCATGCTCAGTCTGTGCCTCTAACACTATGGGGTGAAGGCAGTGATGATAAACTACGTAAAACTACATTTGTAGTCAGCAAACCACAGCCTGTGGGGCAAATCCGGCCCACTGCCTAGTTTTGTAAATAAAGTTTTATTGGAAGACAGCTGTGCTCATTTGTGTACGTACTGTCCGCGGCTGTCTCCATCAGCAGAACTGAGTAGTGTGACAGAAACAGCATGGCCTGCAGAGCTGGAAATACAATCTGGACCTTTATAGTAAAAAGTTCGTCAACCTTGCTCTGGGAGGATGCACAGGGAACACTCAGTGAAGGAGGGAGGGAAGGCAGAGATGTCAACTCTGCCTTCTCAAGACGTTTCCCATCTCTCCCCTCCTGCTCCCATCTGATGCTACCAGCTTAGCGCAGGCAGCTGTCCTCTCTCACTGGATGCCTTCCAGAGGCTCCCAACCCTCTCCCCGTGTCCACTCTTAACCTCTGCAACCCTTTCTCCATCCAGGAGTGAAAGAGATCCATCCAAGGCACATCCAGAGATTAGGACCCACCCATTGGGATCCAGAGATTAGCTCCCAATGCCTTCCACTTATTAAACCCTGCGAAGGCTCCCACTGTTCTCAGAGTAAAATGCAAACCCCTCACCAGGACCTCCCAGGACCCTTCCTCCAACCTCACCCCACACAGGTCCTTGCACTCACTGGCCTCTCTCAGGAATACTCTTCCCACCATCCTTCGGCTGCCTGACCCCCCAGTGATCTGCTCTTGAAGTAACTGTCACCGGCCTGTCTGCTCCACCCCGTGTAAGGTCCCCATGAGATCCTCTGCACATCTCCTTGCTGCTGCTCTCATGCCACTTATTACAACCTTGCGATTATTTCACAGAAACTTCTGTTTTATCTGCCTCCTTCATACCCCAGGCCAAAGGGTGGCATCGTGGGTGGGCTTACACTGCCCCTGAAATTTCCATTAAACCCTGGATGCAGCCCCCACTCCCCAACTATATATACAAAATGTATTTCTACAACCATGTTTGTGAATACAGGTTTCAAGGTTGGTCCCCTGCCTGCCAGTTCCTCCAATCAGATGGTCATCCCTAAGTCTTTCCCGTGTATAAATTTCACAGCCACCACTGCTCCCCAACCAGAAGGTAAGTCCCCCGAGGACAGGGACCAGGGGACCGTTTTTGTGGCTCCTTTTTTCATTCCGAGTGCCTGGCATAGCATCTGGCCCCCAGGAGGCACTCTAAATTTATGTGCAGCAGGAAGGATAAATTCCATGCAGAGAGGACGCCCCCAGAGCTGTGAAACAGCGTGACACATTCGAATAAGGAGTATAGAAAAAAAACCTGTGGGTGGGGGCGTAGAGGGGAGAGGGACAGGATTAGGCAGTCCTTCCGACTCCTCAGATCAAAAACCACCCCATCCCTCAGCAGGGCGCCCTGATGCTGCTGAAGCCTTTGAAGGTCAGAAGGTTACATTTCCAAAGATGCTGATGTAGACCGAGATGGTCTGCTCAGACTTGTCTCCTGGGGCCTCGATACCTATACCCACTCTCTCTGGTCATGCTCAGCCACATGGCCATCAGATGGAAGGAAGGGCCGTGGGGGCCATCAACAGCCTCTTGGACCAAGCTCCACCTCCATCGTCCGGTGAGCAAGGCAGGATTTACCCCAGATGCTCGAACCCCCCAGGAAGCTCACAGCCCACCTCCTTTTAGGGTGGACGAGCTCCTAGACCATGAGATGGGTGGGACCGTTTCAGCCCCTGGGGTGGGCAGGCCGCTTGGCCAGATGCTGCTGAGGCCCATGGGAGGAAGGCAAGGGTTCGGCAGAGTGGACAACGGTCCCAAGGCGCAGCTCGCTCACCTTCGCCAGCTGCGTCTGCAGCTTGTTCTTCACGTCTGTCACCTCGGAGACGCGGGCGTTGAAGGCCAGATTGGTGTTGGTGAACTGCTCCCACATCTGGTCCGACAGGGTCTCAAAGAGGCTCTCGGCCTCCTCCCGCAGCCGGATGGAGTTGGCCCTCATGTTCTGCGAGTGCCTGATGTTGTCGTTACTGAACTTGGTCCAGGTCTCGGGCACGGAGATCCTGCAAGAGGCGCAAGGACAAGTTGAACAGAGGCGAGGAATCGTGGGGTGGGGGTGAGGGCAGGCCCTGGAGAGCCCTGAATCCAGGGTGTCTCACCCTCGGGACTCTTGCCATTTGGGTCGGGATCATTCTCTGTCGTGGGGCTGTCCTGTGTGCTGTATGATGCATGGCAGCATCTCTGGCCTCTACACACTAGATGCCAGTAGCATCGCCCCTCTTGTTGTGACAACCAAAAATGCCTCCAGACATTGCCAAATGTCCCCTGGGGGAGAGGGCACAGTTGAGACCCACTGGGCCGACCCAGCCCCCTCATCTCACAGAGAAGGCGGCCGCAGCCTTGAGAGCAGCTGATCTCCCGAAGGGCACCGGGTGAATTCCAGGAGAAGAGGACTTTCTTCCCTGACACTGCCTCCCACTACCAGCACCAAAACCACAGAGACAGGCCAGGAGCGGGCTCCGGGCACGATGCTGGCTGCGGGTCCCTTCAGTGCAGCGATGAGCATGCAGCCATGCCACCTGCGCTGACTTATTTGTTTCACGAATGTCCTGTGAACACCTGGCACATGCCAAGCCTTGTTCTAGGCACCTGGGATGGAGCCATAACAAGAACGGGACATCCCTGTCCGCATGGTGGTGAATTTCCAGTGGAGGAACACTGGAAATAAACAACAAATAAAGAAGATAATTACACACGGCGTTACGTGCTATGAAGGCATCTAGGAGCAGGGTGATGAGCGGGAGACAAATGGAGTGGGGTCAGTCAAGGTTGTAAAAGGAAATAAATGGAATACTTGAGGGTGTCGATGTCCTCGTGGGCTAGCAAATGCAGGAAGCTGTCAGCACCCCAGCTGTGAAGGGCAAGAGGAGAGGGAGCGGTGGGACAGGAGGAGCGTGGAGGAGCACAAACCCGGGCAGGGAGGCAGCAGGACGAATAAATCCCCAGCATCTTTCTCCTCCCGCCCTCTGTCTCCTGCCGGTGTCCCTCCTATTGGCAGAACCCAGCTGGGAACCAGATGGCAAAGAGCCTCAGATGGCAGCCTCCTCTATGAGACTCACGCAGGGAGGCTGGAGAATGGAGACACAGGCTAATTAAAGAGGGCAGGCAGGGAAGGCTTCTCGGAGGTGGTGGCGCACAAGGGTCTCAGTTTAGACAAGAAAGCTCTTCCTGGCAGAGTATGTAAATCCTCGCCACAAGCAACCAACATATTGTATGGGGGTTTTCTGCTCTGGGAAGCCTTTGAGAAGCGGGGACGTGCATTTCTTTGAGCTGGCTTCAGTATCTAGCTCAGCAGATAACTTTTCAAGGTCTTTTTTAACCAGGAAGTCTGCAGTTTTTAAATAAAGCAGATTTTTATTCTCGGGCAGTAGGCAAAAAGAGACTCAATTTTCTGAAATAGAAGTCTCTTTCCAGCCATTTTAAAGCACGCTTAGATTGCACTGTGAATAGAAATATTTTAAAGAACATGTACAATATGGGGTTGTTTTGTCTGGCTTTTGCAGGAGTTAGCATCAAGAAATAAACAGGGGTCTCGGGCTCCTGGGAGAGGGCACTGTGTCTGATCCAGAGCTTTCATCCAGCAAAGACCCGAGGCTCAGAGAGGTGAAGTGTCTCTTCCAAGGTCACACAGCTATTCACCATTGAAGGCGGAAGGAGGAGGCAATAAGGACAGCAGATAGAGACCTGCAGATTGACTGTGCGTGGATCTCCTGCTGCTGGATGGGACGCTGTCAGTGTCACGAGCAGCGACCTCTAGCCCTTGCCCTCCTCTGGAGCAGACAGCTGAGCTCCCTATAGAATAACCTGTGGCCTCTAGAGATGGAGGAGACAGCAGGCTTTGCTGGGGAGGCAGGACGGGAGTGACACAGGTCTAGTGTTCAGTGAGGACTCAGATTGCGGCTCTGCCACTTGCTGTGTGACGTTGAGCCAGTCACTTCATCTCTCTGAGCCTTAGTCTCCTCATGGTAAAATGGGGATAATATTGGTGCCTACCCCCAGGGTTGCTGAGTGAGTACATGTGAAACCTCTATGATGGCACCTGACAATAGTGGGCGCTTGATAAATGTTTATTATCATGCGACACTGTGTCTAAAGCTCTCAGCACAGTGCCTAGCACACAGCAAACGTCAGGTAAAAGGCATCTATTATCATCATTATCATATTCGTCATCATCACCATCATCGGCTAATCCACTGCAATGAGAACAGCAGGGAACAGAGATCTTGCAATTCAGAGTCTCCAGATGTCCTTTAACCTGCCCACACACAGCCCTGCTTTAAGAAAACCCCAGGGACCGGCCCCATGGCCGAGTGGTTAAGTTAGCACACTCCACTTCGGTGGCCCAGAGTTTCACTGGTCTGAAACCTGGGCGTGGACCTAGCACTGCTCGTCAGGCCATGCTGAGGACCTACAACTACGTACTGGGGGACCTTCGGGAGGAGGAGGAAAAGAAAAAAAAATAAGATTGGCAACAGATGTTAGCTCAGGGCCAATCTTTAAAAAAAAAAAGAGAGAGAGAAAAGAAAACCCCAAATACGAAGCCCTGAGCTAGTACCTCTGGGGAGCCGTTAGTCCCCACCGATGGCGGCTCTCTCTTTCCAGCTGGGGTCGCTGCAAGAGGGACCTTAAACAGCGGACCCCTCCTGGGCATGGAAATCGAGTCTCTGCCAGCCGGCCTGGCTGCCCCGTTTTTGGGGAGGCCTCAGTTTGGGAAGAGAACCCTCCAGACCCCCTGGCCAGTTGGGCAGCTGTGGCTGAGGCCCCTGAAGGCCTGCTCACCTTATAGTGCTGTGGGGGAGTCAACCTTGTCAGGCAGATGAGGCGGCTCCCCAGGAGCTGGCACTGCCGGAAACCGCAAAGGGTCCTCTCATCCCTTCCATATTTACCATGATCCAGAAAGCGCCCCCGGGCGTGGGCCCAGGACGCTGCCAGAAAACGCCTTTCCTTCCTTCCTTCTCTCTTCCCTCCCTCTCTTCCCCCTTTCATTTGACAAATATTTACTGTACACCTACTATGTGCCAAGCACAATGCTACATGCGAGAGAATTTTTAAAAAGGGACCAAAACAGACGCCACTCTCGGCCTGCACCCAGAGCCCTCGTTACTGGACTGCCAACTGGGAAAGCACGCCTCAGTTCTGCAGGAGGTTCTGTGATGTGGCCCCGACAGGGCCGGGCGTGGAGAAGGCACCTACCTCACAGCTGTTGTGACGAGCAAATGAGGGCATACAGCAAGCACTCAGTAAACGTTAGCCATTGTCATACCACTACACCAGGCTCTGCGTTCAGCACTTCACACGCCAGGCAGCCTGGCTCCAGAAGCCTCTCTTAAACCACTTCCAGCGCTGGTGGGCGTCAGTTGGCTCTCCCTGCCGAGCCTGAATTCCCCCTCCTTCTCGTTACAGCCCTTTTGTTTTGGGATTGGTTTGGCGGAGCTGCCCATCGAGGTGCCCCAGCATGCCCTGGCCGAGTGGCAGTGGCCATGTGGCCCTCATTAAGCCAATCGCTTGCTCGCTCTTGCTGAAATCTGAATCTCGGGCAAAATGGGGCAAGATTGGAAAGACAGTGGTGCTCTGACAACATATCTGATCAGCTCCCACTCCCTGGCTCGTTCAAGCTGCCAGAACCTTCCCCTTGAGTCTGTGGCTCTCACAGCCTTCCTGCGAATTCCATCGTGTCTTAAGTTGCCAGAACTGGATACTGTGGCTTGTGACACAGGATCCCCATTCATCCACAGCGCCTCACACTGGCTGGCACACGATGCCTCTTTAAGGTTCCTTGGCAGCAGGAGACTCAGAAACCCTCGCTCCCCTCAGGCCCCACCAGGCATGGGGAGCGGGAGCCCAGTGCTTACGTGCCATCGACCTTCTCCACACCGTGGAAGAAGCTGATGCAGTCTGACGTGTTCCTCAGATTGAAGCACTTCTCATCGATAAACTGGGCCGTGCTTTTGTCCTCGAGGTCCCTCTCCAGGGCGTGCTGAGAATCTCGGTTATCCCTGGGGTAGGGGAGAAAGATTTGTCCCTGGATGGTGCACTTACCCAGAGTCCGTCACCCCAGGTCACACGGCAGGTGGGTGTAGAGCCACTGCTGAAAGTCAAGTCTTTGACTTCCAAGAGGGTGCTCTGTCCACCCCCAGTGGCTTCTCAGCCCTCCTCCCACTGTGATGCCCCCACCACTACCCAGGGCCTCCCCTGCCCCTATCCATGCAGACCTGTTGTCATTTAGAACGCGGGCAGGCAAACATTACTGTAAAAGGTCAAGTAGTAAATATCTGAGGTTTGTGGGTCATATGGTCTCTGTTGCAACTACTCAGCTATGCAAGAAAGCAGTCATAGATAATACGTGAATGAATGGGTGTGGCTTTGTCCCAATAAAACTTTATTTACACAAACAGGTGGTGGGCCAGTCCTGGCCCTCCCGCTGCAGTTTGCCAACCTGATTAAGAAGATATGAACTCACCCTCTGGACAAAATCAGTTCACAAATCATCGTGTCTGACCCTATGCCAGGCACAGAGTGGAAAAGACCTGGATAAGACCCAGTCACTACCCTCAGGTGGCTCACAGAGTTGCGTAAGTAAATACAGGAAAATTAAACACCGTACAGAATGGTAACAGCAACACAGAGGAGCAAGGCATTAATTCAGGGAGAGGGGGTGGTCAGGGAAGGCTTCCGAGGAGGCGTCGGAGCTGGATTTTCCTAACAAAAGCAGTAGACACTAGGGACAAAGTTGGGTGGGCGAATGAGAATTCCCAGCTGAGGACACTACACGCACAAGAGCAGAGAAGCTTGAGACTCCTAGGTGTTCAGGGACTGGCGACCTGCTCCTTAAGGATCATGGAGTCTGGGACTGGGCAGAGCCAAGGACTGGGCGGGGTCAGAGATTGGGCCCTTTGACCTGCACGTAGCTTGTCAACACTGCCCGGGATGCTATTCCATCCTGGGAGCTTCTGTCACAACCCTGCCACTCAGTTCTCACTGCCACAGTAGAGCTGAGGGGCTGCTGTGTGTGTGTGTGGAGGGGTGACTGCTATTTCTGGGGTACATCAAGCCAAGGCACCAAGCCCCCAGAGCCTATCTGCAAGCTGCCTGAGCCCTGAGCATCCTTACCGGGGCTGCCCACATGCCCCGCACTGCAGCAAGGGGCAGCCCCGGTAAGGTTTCCAGCCCGCCTCTTGCTGTCTCCGTCTGAGTGAGGGAGGAGGAGAAACCAGCCAAGCAGCGTGCCTTGCAAGCGTTAAAGGCAAGTGTCTAGCTCAAGGGCCAGGGAGGAAGGCGGCCTCTGGGGCAGCTGGGTGCCCAAGGCTTCACTGTGGGCCCCAAGCCCTTAAAACTCCAGCCTCCCTTTAATCCCAGTGGGAGCCTCCTGGCTCGTGAGGACACCAGTTACACAATCTTCCAAGAACAAGAAGCTGATTCCTTTGGAAGACTCTTGGTTCAAGGCATCCACCAGCCCCCCTGGAGAGGCCCCGGCCCGGCTTCTCACCTTGATGCCTAATGCCACCCACTCTCAGCCGATCCTGAAGTTCAGAACTGGCACAGGGAAGCCACGGGCTGAGCGGGGCCTCAGAGAGGCCCACTGCTTTTGCAAAGCCCTCACTGCAAACAAGAAGGACCAGTGATGTGCTGGCTCATGGAAATCAATGGCGCACATCTCAGGGTCCTCACTGGGGGAGACTGAAGTCAGCCCCAGAGGCAGCATTTACACCCCTGAAACTGGCAAATGCTACTACTCAGGAATTTTTTTTCTTTCCCGGAGAACTGGTTGTTAAACATTTAGCAGCACACCACTGAGCAAAAGAACCACTAAGAGACAGGGGGGTCCACCTGGCTTGCCCCCAGCAACCCCAGAGATCCAAAACAAAGTCCAAGAAGAGGGAGAGAGAACGGCTCTTACCGCATCTGGATATCAATTCTTTGAGCTAGTTTTCTCATCTGATCTTGGCAACATTTGAGCAAATCTACTTCCTGCAATGAAAAACATCAGAGAGAGCGGTCTCGCTTAGAAACTCACAGCATCCTGTCTGCCTGGCCAGTGCCCCCACCCCTCGCCTCTCACTGCCTCCCTGGACCTCGTGAGCTGAAGGGTCAGGGTGGGGTCCATTTCCTGCCTCAACCCGCACAATCACAGGGTCGGCCTGCCGTGGTCGACTGTCGAGGCTCCACACTCTTTCTCCTACTTTCCTTTCTTTTTATATACTTCCAGATTAAAAGAAAATTGAGCACCTACTGTGTGCCAAGTGCTCGCCTACAGATCATTTTATCATTAAATTAATGCATACAAGTTGGTACAACGGGTGACATACAGTCGGTGTTCAATAAATGCTGGCTTTAATTATTGTTATTTATTGGTATTATTACGAGGACGCCCATTTTGGAGATGAAAAGACTGAGGGTCACTGACCTCATTTCTCCCTGTTCCTAAACTGCACCTGAGGCCCCCACCCATGCTTTCGGAGCCCTAACTTTGCGTGGGGAGACTCATGTGGCCTCTGCTCCTGACGGGCAGCTCAGAAACCTCTCTGACCAGCTGGCCCTCCCTCCCTGCTCAGGGGGCTGGGCAGACCCAGTGGCACCTTACCCGGATAAGGTTTTTCTCCACGTTGTCATGGACCAAATCAATCCCTATCCTCTTCTCGCGATGGTACAGGCACTCGAGGGCCACCTGTAGGGAGCAGCGGGAAGCGTGTGTCCTTCCTGCAGCTGGATGCAGACCCTCAGCGGATGGGACGCACACCCACCATCGCCATGACCTGTTTCACGCCCAGAAACCTGGATGCTTCACGTGGTCTCATCACCACGCATCTGGGTGGGCGCTGTGGGGCCATGACTGCAGATGGGCGCAACACTGGTGCGTCTCTCACAGGTCTGCTGTACAGGTTAAGTCTGCTTGACAGGTGGAGAGCGCTCAGAATACTGTCAATAAATCTCGCTTGTGAATATACGTGAAAACCCTTTGGAAAGTGGCCAGGGCCAAGTGAGACCCAGGCAACCCTGCCGCATGGCCATGGACCTTATAACTGTCATGGAGACACGAGCAGAGTGGAACAGAAGACAGGAGAAGCCGCGACTCCGGGGAACAGGAGACTGAGGAAGAACGGTGATTGGGCCCCCAGCCTGTGACGTCACAAAGAGCAGCGGGGGTGCGAAGGAAGCAGGGGAGGGTGATGTCTTGGTGTCGGGATGCAAAGGCATCTGGGAACTCAGAAAGGAGGGGGATTCATTCGCTCCACAAAAATTTCCTGAGCCCCTTGTCTGTGTCCTTCTCGATCAAAGTTCTGGGGATACTGCAATGAACTCGATGGTCCCTGCTCTAATGGAGTTCTAACAGAGGGGCCAGAACACACACAATTAAACACATAAAGAAACTCGATCATTTCTGACGGTGATAAGGGCTGTCACGAAAATTGTCAGGGCGATGTGGGGGGCTGAGGAGGACTTCTCTAAGGAGGTGACAGAGTGAGACTTGAATCACTAGAAGCAGCAGAGATGAATGGGAATAATGCACCAGGAAGAGGGAACAGCAGGTGCAAAGGTCCTGAGGTAGGAGAAAGAGAAGACGGGAAGCCATTGGGACTGGAGTAGAGAAAGGAAGGCTGGAGCAGCGGGCAGAGGCTGGGCTGTGTGGAGGCTAGAGGCTATGACAAGGAATTTAGATGTTGACTACCGTGCATTAGGAAGCCACAAGGAGGTCTTAGCAGCAGAGTGTGGTGGTCTGGTTTAATATTTAAAATCACCCCTCTGGCTGCTATCTGGAAAATGGGTTGGAGGGGAAAAGTGGCGAGGCCAGGAAGGAGGCAGTCACACTGTCCAGTGAGAGGCCGCCTGCACTGAGGCCGTAATACTGGAGATGGAGAGAAGTCGATAAAGCCGAGATGCCTCTGGTCCCCGTGCCACCACGTGGCTGTCAGAGGTGGCCACGTGTGCTGGGGCAGAATTGGGTTTTCCAGCCAGGCTGGGAGAGCGAGAAGAGAGTGGGAGAGGAGAGCAAGAGATCTGGGATGCTGCTTTGGGTGCCTGAGCAGGGGAGAAATCTGGGGGTACAGGGAAACAGGAGGACACCCCCAGTGGTTGGAACCTGTGCCATGTCTCTGGGGGGATCTGGAGGCAGGACCTCTGCTACAGAAGTCCCCACCCCTGACACGCAGTGGAAACAGCCGCTCCAAGCAGGAGGCTCTGAGTCCCTACACGCTCCAGGGAGCAGCAGAACCTCATCCTGTGTGGCCAAGATGAGCTCCCACAGCACGAGACAGCACCGCTGGCTCCTCACCCAGTGTCCACGCCGGGACCGCGTGAAAACACTTACCCAGACTCCCCGGCAGCCAGGGAGCCCGTGCAAGTTCTGGCAAATGGGCTAAAAATGGACTCCCATGCTGGGCCTTCTGGAAAGCTGATACTCCCTGATAAACAGGGATGACACAACTGGCTCATTTGCTTTTGTCCTACCCGCATCTTCCTGCCCCAAACGAGAATACCAAAATGCTCCTTGCAAGCTGGACAAAAGCCATATGCTAAGGATGGGCAAACCAAAGAGAGGAGCCAGGGTCCCTTCTGGCATCCAGCGGAGGCTGCAGCAGCCTGATCAGTTTCCCTCTGGAATTCTCACCACGATAGAAAAATGGGTTCCTATTTGACCAAGTTGCTATAGCCGAGTGTCTGTTACATGCAGCTCAAGGCAAGCCAGCTGATCTGGGATCTGCCTGGAGACTGGAGACCAAGAAGCATCGAGAACGTCCACAGCCAGGCATTTATTCATTTATTCAACAAATACTTATCGAGTGCCTACTGTGTACCAACATTGTGTGAGGCTGGGGAGCCACTCAAAACACTGGTCTAGACAACAGGCAACCAGAACAGGCATACGGGGACATCACAAAGACTAACAGTCTTAAACACATTGGTGACAGAGCAGACAAAAATCCCTCCCTCACTGGGCCTGTATTTCCAGCAGGGAGAAAAACAATAAAGACAGAAATGCATAAATTACAGAGTATGTTAGCAGGTGCTAAGGGCTATGGAGAAAAATAAAGCAGTTACTGTGTTTCCTCTTAAGACCATCACACACACACACACGCATGCACACACACATGCAGGCACAGGCACGCACAGGCATGCATGTAATGTCTTGATGAAATCTCTGCAATTCTGACACAACTGTAGAATTCTCCCAAGGAGAAAAGGAAATTCGATCCAGTCCGAGGAGCCCTGATTTGACTGGGAGAATCCTGAATTGACTAAGATTCCATTTTTTACCTTAAAAACTGATCATAGATGATGACACAGCTTAAACGGACCTGCAAGGCTCCTGTCACCTTGATCTTCACTCAAGAGCAGTGGGGCGCGTGGGGCTGCGTCGCAGCGGCCTCCTTGCCCCCTCCCGGCCCGCCACTCACCTGCAGGGGACAGTTCACCTCCTCGGCCGCGCACTCCAACCGCCTCTTGACCTTCTCCATGCCGTGGTTCTCGTTCAGCAGCCTCTCCAGCTCATAGCTCAGCTCAGACTTCCAGAAGTTGATATCCGAGAGCCTCTGGCCCAGGTTCCGGCAGGTCCCCTCCTGCATCTGGCGTGTCAGCTGGTCCTTGTCCTGCATGAGCCGCATGGAGTCGCCCATCAGCCGGCCAGCCCACAGCCGTGAGGCCTCGGCCCCGCCGATCTGCAGCTGGTTGGTCTGGTCCCAGTCACAGGGGCTGTAGCGACAGAAGAGCGTGGAGTGGAGCACGGGCAGGATGGTGGGTGGCCTCAGGGGGCTTCTGCACGTGGTTCCCTCGTCTGGGCAGGTCTGGACATCAGACACCTTGCAGAGGAGGCTGGGTCTCCACGAGTTGAGGTAGCGATACCCAGGCAGGTAATAGGGCTGGTAACATTCCTGGACCACAGGAGCCTGCACAGCCGGAGGCAGCACACCAAAGCCAGAGGCTTTCCTGGGGCCACAATAACTGGCGGTCTGAGTGGTTCCAAGGAACTGCATCCTCCCCCTTCAGCCCCACTCGGGCAAAACTCTGCCCCAGGGGCCAGGGCGCCCAGGAAGGGGAAGAAGCTTCTCTCAGGGACAGGCAGGACCTCTGTGACTCGGCACTGTTGTCACAAAGCCTGGGGGAGCGGGGCTTTCCTGGGCCCTTCCTCACTTTCTGGCCAGCTGGCGCCTTATTGTCCCCAGCCGAGTGAACATGCGTTTCTCCGTCCACAGAGCTGGAGGTGCAGGCAACGGCATTTATCCATTTCACCGTAAGAATCGAACCTGCCCTTCCAGAACTAACCCCGCCTGTGGGAGAAAATTTAATGCGGTCCACTCCAGTCAGCTCCATCAGCTCAGGACCAACGCAGTCAAGGTTAGGTGCTTTTCTTCTCTCTTTGTCCCCAAGATGGCACCAAAGCAGTACATCCACAGCGTGGAATACTACTCAGCAGTGAAAACGGATGAACTGGACACACGGAACTGCACGAATGAATCTTGAATGTATTGCGAAGGGGAAGCAGCTAGACTCAAAGGCCACATCCTGTATGATCCCATTTAGAGGACATTCTGGAAAAGGCAGATCCGTAAAGAAGACAGAGCTGGGGGGAAGGCTGACCTCAAAGGAGCACGAGGAAGTCCGGGCACGGGGATAGCATGGTTCTCTGCCTTGACTGTGCTGGGGCTTACATGATTCCAGGTATTCATCAAAACCCATAAGGTGTCCACTAAAAGGGGTGAACTTACTGTATGTAAATTATACTTCAATAGACCCGACCTCAATAAAGGGGGGGTTGTGACCTCCAGGAGGTGGAGACCATGTCTCTGGCTCACCTGTAAGTCCAGCCCCCAGCATGCCATTGAATGAATGGATGAGACTTATTATTCCAGAAAAAGTATTCAACCCTCTATTCTATACCAATATTTTTATCCCTTCAAGAAACGCTCCCCCATCCTTGGCTGGTGGGAGTGGCAAGAAAATCTCCAGGTACAGAACAAGAGCAGTGCTTGACTTGTGGGGCCCTTCCCCCCTTTTGAAATGGGAAAGAGAAGAATACAGCCCAGAAATGGTCCCCGTGAGCGGAATGTGATGGTCAGTGGGAATTTTCTCTCCAGTTGCCTAAAACCAGGACTGAAAAACAGAGTGGGTATGAGCAGACTAAGGCAGAGAGAAATAACATCAATTCAGCACCTTCTGTATACCCGATGCTTTACCCGATGAAATAACATCAATTCAGCACCTTCTGTATACCCGATGCTTTACCTGATGCTTTATGGGTTAAGCAAATCCATAAAGAAAGCAGTGCCACTCCCATCTTGTAGGGGGTGGTAAGAAAACCAGGTGGGCTCTGGACCCCCTTTGTACCCACAAGGCTTACCTTGCACGATCTGTTAAGATGCGACATCGCACACAGGAAGAGCCTGTATATCAAGGGCAGTCAAGAAATGGACCAGAAAGATTCAGGGTATTTTTTGAGCACTAAATGTTCATGGTAAATTAATAACATGAGCAGTATCTAAGGGTATAAAGTAAAATTTAGATTTTTCTCATCACTCCTAGCTACTTCTCAAATACAACTACTATTATCAATTTTTTTTATTTTTCCAAAGATATTCTATGCATAGAAGCATATACAAATCTATATCCTTTTTTATGCAAATGGTAAATACCATATGCACCATTTTCCAGATAACTCTTGGTGATCATTTGATTTTGGTATACACACATCTCTCTTCCTTTTCGTAGCCGCGTAGTACTCCCTTATGTGGAGGTGCTATTTGTTACTGACCATTCTCTATGACTGCGTGTTTCAGCTGTTTCCTGTCTTTTGCTGTCACAAACATGGCTGCCATCAATGTCCTCCCACGTGCATTTCTTTAAGCCAGGTGTGGAGGCACAATCTTCACACAGTGGAATTCTCCCTCTCAGCACACGGTTTCATGAGTTCTGACAAAGGTGCACAGGCGCACCACCACTACCACCATCAAGACCATAACACCTCCGTCACCCAGGAAGTTCCTCTGTGCCCTACCCTCTGCCTCTGAGCCCGGCAACCACCAGTGGGCCCTGTCCCCACAGAACACCATATAAACGGGATCATGGAGCGCACAGTCCTCTGAGCCCAGCCTCTCTCCCTCAGCACAACGCCAAGTGCAATCAACATCCTTCCACATACATTTCTGGGCATGTCTGAGCATAACTTCCACAGGAAGTTACAGGCAGGGCACGTACATTTTTTACTTGGATATATACTGTCTTGAAGGTTTCCCCTCCTGTGGGCCTCTGGGTACCTACTTTATTACCATATATTTTTTGTGTGCACGTATCCTGTCCCAGAGCTTCTCCTATCCTGTGGGTCTCCGGGGAGAGCAGCCAGGGTTTCCTTGAACCCTGGCGATGGCTTCCGATCAGACACGAGGGACATGAGGCAGGCGTGGCGGCTCCTGACCGTTTGCCTTGGCACAAACGCCAAGGCCCCCCACGTGGCACCAGTCACATGGCTACTATGGAAAGGGGTGGGGCCTTAGGAGACGGGCCTTAGGAGATGGGCAGAAAAAGTCCCTTTGGTGACTTTTTCGGAGTCCCGGCGTGGACAGCTCGCTGCAGGCCAGAAGCGTCTGGGGCCTGGCTCACCCGGTCTCCAGGTGGCTTGCTGGAATGGTTGGGGGGGATGGGTGAGGACACACCCCACTGAGAGTCGGCCATCCACAGAGTGAAACTGTCACCAGAGAAACTCACTCATCGCCCACTCAGCCATCCGGGGCTCCAGCTTGATTTTCCTAAGCAAATGGGGCTCCTGGAAGAAAAGGATTGATCTCAAATTCTGATACTCAGCTTTGCACATACTATATATATATATAGAGAGAGAGAGACATATATATTACATATACATACCTACATGTATATATGTACATATATGTGTGTGTATATATATGTACACATGACTCGTGCATTTTTTCTGCTGTAAAAAGAGGGGAGAATCCACGTTGGGGGTGAGACGTTGGGGAGAGGCTAGATACAAACAGTCCGTTTTCTCAGACTTGTTAAGTATCTGGCCTTAACCTTCCCCTTCAGTCTGTTTACGCAAATGCCAATCACGGGCTCAGGGACTGCGGGCTGAGGAGCCCCTGGGCCAGGATGTGTGCACAGAGGGACCTGTCCTGGCAGAGGCGGCCTTTCCCTCCAGTGGCATCCCAGCGCCACCCCTTCTCCCGGCCTGGAAACTGACAGTCATTGTGCCTCCCTCGGACTGGAGATGTGAGAATCAAATAAGGGCAGAGCAAGGCACTTAGCAGAGTTGGCGCTCAACCATTGTTATTGGTATTGTTATTATTACACCACACTTGGCCACATCATTTCATTGATTCTTTTGATAAAGCTGGGAGGCGGGCATGATTCGCTCCCTCATTTGACAATTTGCGGGCAAACTAAGGCTCAGAGAGGTGAATTTGTTTGCCCAACGGCACACAGCAAGTCTCCGGAAATGGCTAGGGTAATGCCCTCCCTGTTTCCCCTGGGAAAAGAGAGCCAGATAAAAATCCTAGACGGACTTGCGATGGGGCAGGCAGGGGGCTCAGAGAACATCTCAGGAAAGTCGGGTTTCTGTTGTCTCCCCAACATTTTAGTATAAATATTCTTTTAAAAGCAGCGGCTTTCAAACACGTTCTCTGACGTGGGAGGTTGTGTTTAAATGAACTCTTGCAGAGAAGCAGGGCATGTGACACGAAGGGCGGTGAGGGGCTCTGGTTGGAGGGAGCAGGGGGGATCTTCCCCTGCAGCTACGGCTCCACAGAGCACAGAGGGAAGGCCCCGATTCAGTCCACGGCCCTCAGCACTTCACAAATGAAGGACCCAGCCAGGAAGTGGGGAAGCCAGACGCCATGTCCAGGTTGTCTGAAATCACACGGGTCATCTAGAGAAACAGCATGCTTCTCGCGAGAATCAAAGGCATTTTGTCAAATGTGGAGTCACGTTCTGGGCTGAGTGTGGGTCTGCTTGTTTCCATGTCACAAACCACCACAAAATTAGCGATTTAACGCAAATCTGTTCTCTTACAGCCCAGGAGGTCAGAAATCCAAAATGAGTCTCAAGGGGTTCAAATCAAGGTGTGTGCGGGCAGAGCTGGCTCCTTCTGGAGGTTCCAAGGCAGAGTCCCTCTCCCTGCTCTTTCCAGCTTCCAGAGGCTGCCCACATCCTGCGGCTGGAGGCCCCTCCTCCATCTTCAAAGCCAGCAGCGTCCGCAGCATCTTCTCTCCCCTCTGGAATTCCTGCCTGCCTTTTACTAGAACTCTTCTGCTCACATGAGACCCACCCAGATAAGCCAGGATAATGTCCCAGCTGGAGACCCCTAACTTAATCATACCCGCAAAGTCTCCTTTGCCACACAGGGCAACATAGTCACAGGCTCCGGGCCTTAGGACATGGCCATCTTGGGGGTGATTACTCTGTCCATCGCAGTGAACAATATAGAAGAATTCTGGGTGCCTGAAAGTCAGGCAAAAGTACTGTGCTGTGGACTGTCCAAAATGCGAAGAGACTCAGGCTGAGGGGTGAATGAGAGCATTTCCTAAGCCACTTTCCAAAGGTCTCCTTTATCGAGGATGCATTTAACTTCTAAAAAACAACACTCCGTCTCACCCACACCTAAGTTCCCATCTAGTCCTCGCGATCTGTGCTTCTCACAGTTAACAGGCCCACAAATGACCTGGGGATCCTGCTAAATGCAGATTCTGCTTGAGTAGGGCTGAGCAGGGCTGGAGATGCTGCAACACTTACAAGCTCCCACGTGAGGCTGGTCCAAGGACCACACTTGGAGGAGCGAGGCCCTGAAACAAGTTATATGAGGGCAAGGACCTTCACTGTATCCTTGGTACTTAGAATATCTGGAACATAGTAGATGCACAATTTGGGTTTGTTGAATGAATGACAAAATGGGTGGATGAAAAGATGATGGATGGATGGATGGATGGATGAAATGCCAGAACTTCAGATGCCATTAAATGAGAAAGAAAAATTGAAAACAGCCATGGCTCAACCAAAACTCACCAAAAAGGAACAGTAAAACTTGACGATTCAGTCCAAAAGACCCAAAGAATCAGCTTATAAAAATGTAGGAAGTAAAAATACTGAAAGTAAGGCCCTTGGAGCATGACTGTTAGGGAAGTCCTCAGCAGTGGCTAACCAAGGGAGGGGCAGTGGGGTTTTTCAAGGTTCATCCATATTGTAGTGGCTATCAGTATTTTATTCCTTTTTATGGCTGAATAATATTCCACTGCATGGACAGACCACTTGAGTTTATCTATTCATTTGTCGATGGATATGTGGGCTATTTCCACTTTATGGCTATTATGAAGAATGCTGCTATGAACACTCCTATATAAGTTTGAGAGTAGACTTACGTTTTCAATTCTCTTGAATATGCACCTAGGAGTGGAATTGCCAGGTCCTTGGTAATTCTGTTTAGGTTACTGTTGAATTTTAATCAAAAGTTTGTAAGTTTCACATCAGCACATTTTTATTACTTATTCTTTAATAAATAGTGTATTACAGGTAGATTCAGAGAAGCAATTCAGAGAACACCCAGCTACGCGGTCAGCCCGCACACACGCAGGCTCCACTCACGCGCGGGAAGATGAAGAAACTAGAACACAGGCTACTTCTGCTCTGTCCCTCTAAGCGACCACTTCGAGTTTTCACTTGTGTCCAGAATGCAGAACAGTGAAGCAGAGCGTGACCTGCAAGGCATAATAAAATTGTTTTGAAAATGGATATCTTAGTTCATACAGGAAATCTTCCCCTGAACTCACTATCTCTAAAATTGAAATGGAATCTTTGTGTTTGTCAATTGTACCAAAACTGAAAAACTAGCCAGGAGCATAATCATTACTGGAATATTGCTGTAGACAGGAGGAGAGCGTCAAATACACTAGGTGCCCCACTGCTTGGAGATCCCTCATCCACAGCTACGAGATTGTTTTCAATCTCCTTTAAACCACGCTCTTGGAAAACTCACTCTCTTTCTGATATCTCTGTGGCAGGTGGCGTAGGACGGGCTGAGGAGACGGGAGAGGGGAGACCTGAGTGGCCCCCCGTCCCAGCTCAGCCTCCCAGACTTTGGAGACTCCGGGCCCAGCACAGCACTGACGATTTCACTGCGGTCTCTGCCTGGCCCCTGCTGTATTGAGACAGCTGTCCGACCTCCGTGGGCTGTAAGGGGCTGGCTCCACGCCTGCGAATTTGATGCGAAACCTGTCCGTCCGCAGAAGGAAGGCATGGAGGCTGTCGCAGGTGACGGCCGGGGCAGCGTGTCCGACAGAACTTTCCACAGCATCCAATCAGCTCCCCGAGTCAGCAAGCATTCCTCGGGTGCCCCCTGTGGGCAGGCAGGAATCTCGTCACCTCTGCCTTCCTCGCAGCCAAAATTGGTGACTGCAGGTGCCTCCGAGGAGTGCTTAGAAACCAGCAAAACAGGGACGCACACAGGAAAGAGAGAGGAAATCCAGAAAGAAGCTGCTTTCAATTCGGCATCCATGTGAGTTTGTGTCATTCAAAAATAAAAACGGTATTTTACAATAAAACTTAGTTTTTTTCACTTTGAATTTCAGAAGGTCTCTTTTTGGTGCTTCGCGCACTGCCTCTGGCTGGTGTCCAACGACCCAGCAGTCTTTCTGGAAATGCCCCCCCACAGATACTCACGCACATGCGTGTTACACGCGTGCACATGTGTGTCCCCTGCTGCCTTGACGGTGAAACTGACCACGTGTCCCTCAGGACAGGAGGCGAGATACAACACGCAGCACCCCTTCCGTGGAACGCTCTGCAACGCAAAAGCAGCCAGACCTGTGTTTGCTGATAAGAGACTTCCAAGATGTAAGTGAAGAAAGCAAGGCAGAGAACCGTTTATACGGTACGATCCCACTTAAGGAGATACATATGTAGTTGTATACAAACGAACACTTCAGGAGAGATGCACAAGGACCCGTGCCAGCCAGAGCGGTCACCTCTGGGCGGGGGCAGGAGTAGACGGCGAGGGGCACAGAGAGAGACTCACTTTTTGATTAAGCCTTCCATACTGATTATATATATATATATGTATAATTTTATTTTAAAGTTTTAAAATTTCCAAAACTGTGTGAATAATATATATAGTATATAATACATACAGTATTATATGTAGTATATACCTTATACTACATATAATAACATATATAATATAATTTATATATTATATAATATATAACTATTACATAAGATTTGTTATATATTGTAGAGGGACAGTCCCATGGTGGAGTAGCTAAGTTCATGTGCTCTGCTTTGGTGGCCTGGGGTTCGCCAGTTCGGATCCTGGACACGGATCTACACACTGCTCATCAGGCCATGCTGTGGCGGCATCCCACATAGAAGAACTAGAAGGATTTACAAGTAGAATATACAACTATGCACTGGGGCTTTGGGGAGGAAAAAAAAAAAAGAGGAAGATTGGCAACAGATGTTAGCTCAGGGCCAATCTTCCTCAGCAAAAAGCATACTTAAAAAAAAAAGATTTGTATATATTGTTACTATTACTCTATCATATTTAAATATAAATTATATTAGATATTACTCTTATGTAAGGGTATACTGAAGGTAGTATATACGTAACATATCTAACATATATTACATATGTATCTAACCTAATAGGACTTCCACTTCTGGCCAAGATTGCGTAACAGGGATTGGCTATACCCTCCCATGTGAAACAACTCAAAAACATTCAAAATACATAAAACAATGACTTTTGGGACACTGGACGTCAGGCCCTGAAGGACAGTGGTCCCTGAGGGACGGAAAATCAATGAGGCGAGCCCCTCAGTGCCCCAGCCCACCGCCTGGAGAAGGGTTGCAGACCCTGGCCCGGGGAGGGGAAGCTCCTGAGAGGAGGCGTCAGAGCCAGGACAGACGGATGCCGACGTGGCTAGCGTCTGAACGACAGCTCCCCAGAGGACAGCGCTACCCACAGAGAGCTCCGGAGACGTGCAGAGGGCTCCCTGGTTCTTCAGCTGAGCACTTGCACTCACACGTGAGGAAAGAACCCCAGGCAGGGGACAGAACCACCCAAAAGGACTGGAGGGAGCAAGGCCCAGAGCTCCCACAAGGCTGGGGACAGTTCCAATGCCACCAACCACAGCAGAAACTTTCATAGTTTTTTAAATGGGCTTAAGATTTGAACAGGAACTTTGGCGAAGATACGCTGATGGCAAGTGAGCACATGAAAGGTGTTCAACCTAAGTATTCACTAGGGAAATGCAGATTAAAACCACAGTAAGACCCCACTCTGTGCCTATGAGAATGTGGAACCTTACCCACTGCTGGTGAGAATAGGGGCAACTGAGGTCTCTGAGGCCGCAGGGGGCGATCCACCACCGCCCGGGAAAGGAGCCTGGCAGTTTCCTCCCGCTCCAGTTTCCCTCCACTCCACTCCGAGAACTGAAGGTGCGTGTCATCACCAAGACTCGTACAACAACGCTCAGGACAGCTTTATGTGTAACAGCCGAAGAACTGGAAGCATCCAAATGTCCACCCACAGGTGAGTGGATAAACAAGCTGTGGGGTGAGCACGGAACACCACCAGCAACCTGAAGAAATGAACTTCATACACTCAACAACGTGGATGAATCCAGAACAAATACAGAGTGAAAGAAGCCAGATGAAAAAGGGCACATACATTCCATTTATATAAAATTCTAGAAAATTTCGATTCATCCATAGAGACAGGAAACAGATCAGGGATTGCCTGAGAACGGGGACAGGGGACGGTTTACCAAGAGACAGGAGGAAGCCTTGGGGATAGATCTCTGTGCTCACTGTCTTGATTGTGGCGATGGCTTCACAGATGAATACGAAAGTCAAAATGTATCACCCGCACACTTGAAACATATGCCGCTTACTGCCCATCAGTTACACCTCAATAAAGCTGTTTAAGAAATAAATTAATAATTGCTAACACCTATAAAAGGTTTAAACGTGTCAAGCACTTGTTTAAAACTGTTTCACTCATGTTAACTCATTTAATCCTCCCAACAGTAACCCTTTGAGGTAGTTAATATTATTATCGCCATTTTACAGAGGAAGAAACTGAGGCACGAAGGAAACACCCTAAATCTGGTGATTTGAAAACAGACACCCCTGTTCAAGAATCCATGTTCTTAACCAACACACGAGTCGACTTCTGTATACATAAGGATCTGAACCCCATTTTTTTAATATAATATATATAGATAAATTTTTTTAATTAAGGTTATAAAAGTTAACATCCTTGTGAAATTACAGTTGTACATCATTATTAGTCATGTTGTAGGTACACCACTTCACCCCTAGTGCCCTCCCCCCACCCCCCTTTCCCCTGGAACCACTTTTTAAAGAATTATTTGACTGAGGTCATATTGGCTTACGACATTGTGTAAATTTCAGGTGTATGTCACTGTATTTCAGTTTCTGTATAGTCTGCACCGTGTTCACCACCAACAGTCCAGTTTTTATCCATCACCATACGGGTGCCCTTTTGCCCTCCCCCAACTCCCTTCTCCTCTGGTCACCACTAGTCTTGAACCTTATTTTTTGACTCTATTATATGTTAGGTGCCTGCTGCGTATGTAGCCCTTTGTTAGATATTTTTGCTGGATCCAAGGGAAAAACGAAGAAAATTCTCTACTCCAAAACTTGAATTTTTTTTCCCAGTTCCCGACCACTTTGATCATAGATAGGGGAGGAGCGCCACTTATTGGCGAAACTCGGAACTGCAGGCACCTCCTGTGCATTTCACACGGTCGTGTTCTCACAACCTGCACGTGTTTAAAATGCGCCCGTTCTGTTAGATCTAGAGTTGTAACCAGTTTGATCCAGGTGCTAGTTTCATCCACTGACCTGCCACGTGATTTGGGGCAACTTTCCCTGTCTCGGCCTCCGTCCCCCATCTGTAAATAAGCGTGTAGGATCTGGTCTCTGCAACCCTCACCTACAACCCTAAGTTTACTGAAACACAAGCGTGTATTGGATCTTTGCTCTCTGCATGTTCTGTGCCTGGTGCTTTGTATGAATTAATTATTCTACCCCCACAGCAACCTCACAGGGCAAACGCTTTTAGTATCCCCATTTTACAGATGAGCAAACTGAGGCTGGAGGTATGAAGGGACTGACTCGCCTACTGATACTCCGTTCCTAGGGGGTGAGGCCGGGATGTGAACACATGTCATCGGACTTCAGAGCACGAGCTGTAAACCCATTTAATCCACCCTCATTCAGCTCACCCATCCCCAGCATGGAAGTCTGTGTGTCATCACTAGAAACCCCGAAGGTTTTAAAACACGCTGGGATACTGCGACTTATGGTAATAAGAAACACGTATTTGGTCTTCATCCCCATTTCTGGCACAGAGCTCCTAAAACCCTTGGAATTTCCGAAGTGATGAGAGCCATGAAGGCGTCTCTTGTTAACGAGGTGACTTTTGGACCACATCTAAGAATGGAGGCTGGTTGCCAGGGGAACCAACCCCCTACCCTGACCCAACTGGAAGGGGAAGACGGCCAATGATTTAAACGATGACTGTATGGAAGGCGCCATAAAACCCCAAAAGGACAGGGTTTGGAGAGCCTCTGGGCTGGTGACCACGTGGAGACGCGGGGAGAGGGGGCTGCCTGGAGGGGGCATAGAAGCTCTGCGCCCCTTCCCATAACCTCGCCAAAGTATGGCTTCCATCTGGCTGTTCCTGAATTATATCCTTTTATAGTAAACTTGTAATCTAGTAAGAAAATGCTTCTGAGTTCTGTGAGCTGCTCTAGCAAATTAATTGAACCAAAAGGGGGAGGATGTCCTGGGACCCTCTGATTTATAGCCAGTCGGTCAGACATACAGGGAACAACCCGGACTGGCGACTGGCATCTGACGTCCAAGGAGACGGCCATGAGAACCCCAACCTACGGCCAGTCAGAAGCACGAGTGACAACCCGGGTTTGTGACTGGCATCTGAAGTGGAGAGGGAGGCGTCTTGTAGACTGAGCCCGTAACTTGCAGAATCCGGTGCTCTCTCCGGGTAAATAGTCAGAATTGAGCTGAATTGTAGGACCCCCAGTTGGTGTCCAGAGCATTGTTGGTATGGGGGAACTCCCTCCCCACATGAGAACTTGGGTTCAGAACCTCTTCATACGCCCAGGCCCCATGCCCAAGATTCTGATTTAATCGGTGTGGGGGAAGAGAACCCAGGAATAAAATTCCCCAGGTGAGAACCCACTAGAGGAGGTATATACACAGGTGTCCCAACAGTCTTAGTGCAGACTGAAGCGCTAATTCTTTCATAAGTATACACAAACTTTACAAAAGATTAACCAAAAATTTTTTTTTTTTTTGGTGAGGAAGACTGTCGCTGAGCTAACATCTGCAGCAATCTTCCTCTATTTTGTATGTGAGACGCCTCCACAGCATGGCTTGATGAGCGGTGTGTGGGTCCAGGCACAGGATCTGAACCTGCAAACCCTGGGCCGCCAAAGCAGAGCGCACAAACTTAACCACTACACCAGTGGGCCAGCCCATAAGAGACTTTGTTTTTAGAGCAGTTTTCAGTATACAGAAAAAGCTATCAGAAAGTTCAGAGTTCGCACAAAGGCCCTCCACATCCCCTGCCCAGTTTCCCTGGTTATTAACATCTTGCATTGGCAAGGCACATTGCTATAATTGGTGAACCAAGAGTGATCCCTTATTAACTGAAGTCCATAGTCTACAGTAGGGTTCACTCTTGGTGGTAAACCTTCTACGAGATTTGACAAATGCATGTTGTCATGTGTCCACCGTGACAGCATCATACAGAGGAGCTTCGCTGCCGAGAAGTCCCCTGTGCTCCCTGGGCCCCTCCCCAAACCCTGGCAAACACTGATCCTTTTACCGTCTCTCTCACTTTACAAACATATTTTTTAAATCATTTTAAAATTTAGCTATTCAAATCTTGGGCACTTACTAAGTTTTCTACACTTAAAACAACAAATTAATTTTGTTTTAGTCATCATTGCCATCTTCAATCAGACGGACTGAAATAAAAACTTAAAATCTATTGTTTTAAACTCACAGAACTAAATAAATGCAAAGGAAATGTAAATAAACTTCCAAACGTGGATTTTTTCAGTTTTTAGCATTCAGATTTCCCAAGTTACTAAAACAGAAACCTGCGCTTAGACTTTGGGGCCACTCTGTATCCAGGAAAGGAGAATGTGGTCGGCTCCGCAGGCCGGAACGGCTTCCGTGAGAAGATGCTGCTGACAGCTGATATGTCACAGAGGACTGGGTCATGGCTGGACAGGCAAAGGCCAGGGGAGAGGACATTCCTGGCAAAAGGAACTGTGTGAGCAGCAGAGTAATGGACTGGAGTGCCCAGGGAAATGCCAACTGTTCAGTGGGTAGAGCTCAGCATTGACATTGGTGTACAGGAAGAAAGGAGAGTGGAAGGGTAAAATGGTCACAGAGGCCACTGAAAACCACGTGAAGATTGGGTGTTAGCCTTTGGGCCATAGGGAGCCATTGAAGGTTTATGAGTAGCAGAGTGATGCAGTCTGATACGTGTGGGGAAAGGACAGTAAGACCTGTGGCAGAGAAACACATGAGGAACTACAGGAGGGGGTCCCGTGCCCACTGCTATCTGGGTCTCCTCTACTCCCAGACACATAAAGCTGCATTCTCTACACCTTTTTTGGGTGTGGCCACGTGACTAATTCTCACCAATGGAAAGGGGGCAAATAGGTGTCATTTCTGAGCAGAAGCATTTAAGAAGCCCTGTAACAGCCAGATCTTAAGTTAGCATGAGGGAAGCCATCTCAGGGCAAAGCAGCAATATTGTAACTGTGACCCTCACTCACTGGTCTCTGTGAATACATTCTAGCCTGCACGTGGCCTCGATGATTAAGCACTTCTCGTTTTTACAAAATACATGAGCTGCTGGTTCTATGACTCTGGCTTACGTACATCTCCCAGCTGCGACAAGACAACTTTGTTCTCTGAGTTCCCCAAGAACATGAGGACCTCCAGAAAGAAAAGTTCTGCCTTGGTACCCATCTCGAATGGCAGAAGAAAGAGATAATGTGGTGCCTTGAAGTTCATCACCGTGGATAGTCGACATCCCTAACCCGCCTCCTTCCATGCCCATTTTCCCTATATAACTGCCTCAAGATTCTGTATGATTTTAAGATGGCTCTTCAGGACACTAGTCTGCCATCTTCCAATGATGCTAGCTAACCGTATAAATTTTCCTTTCTCAACCACTGGCTTGTGTGCAATTCTCTGGCACCCGATTGCGGCGAGCAGAACGAGCCCCTTTTTGCTCGGTTACAGCAGAGTACAATTCACCTTTGAAACCTTTTGTTCAGAGGGTGGCAACACAAGATGGCGGAGCTGCTGTTGTCTGCATCCCTGAGGAACCACAATGAGCAGGGGCCTCTGTCAATGAAGCTGTATATGGAGCAGGAGCAAAAAATTAACTTCGTTGCCTTGAGCTTCTGCAGTCTGGGGGATGTTTGTTCTGGCAGCACAGCCTAGCCCAGCTGACACAGAAATTATTGCAGGCCTAGAAGGATGAGGGCCTGAGCCAAGGCAGCAGGGATGATGGAAATTACAGAGTGCCAGTTGTCTCTTGCTGTCCCACACTCAGTGGCACAAAACAATAAATGTCTATTTAGCTCACGAGTCTGTGGGTCGGCCGAGTGGTTCTTCCAGACTTGGCTGGACTCACTCACGCATGTATGGTCCCTGTGGGTCTGGGCAGGTGGCTCTGCAGCTCTTGGCTGGACTCTCCCATATGTCTCAGGGTAACTGGTTTGGGATGGCCTTGGCTGGGACCACCGGGGTGACCCAGCTCAGCTCCGTACGTCTTACCTTCAGAGGCCAGAGATGTTCTGACAGCCACGGCACAGGAGCGGGAGAGGGAAGTGAACAAGACAAGCACTCTTACAAGGCTTACTTAGGTCCCATTGCTAACATGTCATTAGCAAAATACGTCACACGCCTGAGCCCAGAGTCAAAGGGTAGCGCAGAATGCCTGCCCACAATGGGAGGGCACTGCAAAGTTAGGGAGCAGAGGGCACAGATCAAGCGAGAGGTGAAGAATTGGGGTTCTTTGTGAAACCAGGCCACCACCCCCCCAGAAGTGAAGCCACAGGACTTGATGCCTGGTTGGACAGAGAGGGAGACATCATGGATGTCTTCAACAATGGCACGACACTTACCCCCATGTCTATGCACGCCTGCCACTCTATCCATCAAGACATCTGGTGATACCCGTTTCCCCACCCCTTGAACCTGGGCTGCCCTTGTGACTTGTTTTGACCAACAGAATGTGAGAAAGTGACCCTGTGCCAGTTCCCAGCTTTGTCCGGCTCAGGTTAGACCACTGAACGATAAGAGACCATGTGGGGTGGGGGGAAAGGCCATGTGGAGGGATACTGAGGCAGACATGAGAATAAGAACCTTGGACCCTCTAGTCAACTCCCTCCTGAATGAAGCCGCATGAGTGAGTCCAGATAAGGCCAGAAGAATCATGAGAAATAAACCATTGTTGTTTTAACCACTATACATTGGGGTGATTTGTTACACAGCAAGTGATAACTGATACAGGGGAGATGAGAGAACTAAGCAAGGCTGATGCTCAGATTTATGACTTGAGTTCTTAGGCCAGTGGTGGTGCCACTCTCTGAGATTAGAGCTCCAGAAGCAGGAACTGGTTGGAGAAAAGCTGTGGACCTAAGTTCGTTCCACTTGCGGGACATCCATGCAGTAAACCCAAGAGGCATCGATTAGGATACACGTGTCTGATCTTAGCGAGAAACAGGGGCTGGAGCTGGAGTCTGGGAAATGTTTCATGTCGGATAGTGGAGATAGTGGGTGATACCATGGACATTAAGCTGCTCCCCTAACTGGTCCCTGTGGCAAGTTCAACCAGAAGTGGGCCACGAACAGAGTCTCGAGGCGACTCATCTTAAGAAGCCGTTCTCAAACTTTAGTGGCTGTAACTACTATCCTGTGGGAGTGTAAACGTGCAGAGTCCCCAGCCCAGCCCCCGAGCTGCTGATTCAGGAGGTCAGCGATGGGCCTGGGAATCCACTTTGCAAGCTAGTTCCTGCCCTTCTGCTCCCACGACAACAGATGGAAAACTCCATCCCAGGTGAGAGAGGAATTTGGCTGGGGAGCGTAGGAGAGAGACCTGGAGCAAAGTCAAGAGGTTTGATTTTATTTTATTTTCGGGTGTGGAACACGATCATTTTTATAGCCTGTGGGGAGAGTGAGTAGCGAGGGAAAGACGGGAAAACAAGAGACATTTTCTCCCTGCCAGTGAGCAAGGACTGGCTGAGTGGGAGGGCCCCCGGGTAATGAGGACAAAAGAGAGATGTGAAGTGGCAACGCTGCTGGAAACAGCTGGGAGGACCATGCAGGAAACGTTTTGGGGGACATCAGCAAGGAAGATCTGAGTGCAGTGGGCCAGCCTCAGGCCTCTGCAGCATGGCTAGGGCAAAAGAAGCCTGCGGTCAGAAGAGTTCAGGGGAGCCTGCTGGCTGTGAGACCCTGAGCAAGTCACTTAATCTCTCTGAGCTTCACTTTCCTCAGTAGAAGAATAATTTGCATCATGCCTCCCAATGTAGGATATAGTGGTTAAGGGCCCAGGCCCAAGAGCCGACTTCCCAGCTCCACCGCTTACTGGCTCTAAGACCTTGGGCAAGGCACTCTCTGTGACCCTGTCTTCTCACCTGCAAAATGGAGATAACAGCAGTCCCCACCTTACAAGGGAATTCCTCTCTGACCTCCCGGCCTTGCTCATGCTGTTTATTCAGTTTCAAACACTATGTGCCACCCATCCCCCACCCTGTCCCAGTCTGGGTGACTCCCGAAGGGCTTTCAGGAATTCTTCCCTGACCCCTGCCACCCTGGTCCTCTTGTCAGAGCACTTATCACACTGTAATTACATCTTCATTATCTGGTGTCCCAACCAGGCTGGGCTCCACGTCCCTCGGCATCACTGGCACCTAGCACAGAGTTGCCTGGCATCCCATGTTACAGATGACAGTGTGGGCTCTGGGGCCAGTCAGAATGGGTTCACCACTCTGGCTGCCTCACTATTAGCTGTGTGACCTTAGGAAAGTAGTTTAACCATTTTGAACATCAGTTTTCTCATCCAAAAACGGAGATAGTAGGACCTCAAGGAAAGGACTATTGAAGGGCATCAATTAGGTAATTCACATAAAGCACTAGATAATAGCTGGCCAATAGTAAGCAGTCAACAAATGCTAGCTATAACTGGTGGCAGTAATACGCAACTGATACACATTACTGTTTAATGAAAGAGTTTCTACATCCTCAGTGCCCGAGGCCAGGTAAAGGTTGTTCACTCATTAACATTTGTGCCAAACCTGTAAGCAACGATACTCCAGTAGCAATGAGCACACTTAGCATCCAGATCTTGGTTTCTAAACACCATTCTCCAGGAAAAGCCACCAGCGCTCCTTGGAGGAATGGCTACAGCAGAAGAGGAACCTGGACCATCTCAGGGTGTCAGAAAGCATGAAAGTGCTCAGAGAAGAAGGTGGACTGGTGTTCAAAACACAGCAGTTGGCTTGAAGAGGCTTCACTGGCCAAATTTGGAGGGGAAACTGACCAGAAAGAATAATGATAATGTATTGTAAAACATAGAAGTCAAAAAACCACGAGTCCATAGTGATCCTCAAAAAAGAGGGGGAACCTCTTATTTACAGAGTAATGCCAGTTAATAAACAAAGATTGGATAATGATGGAGTTTGGGGAAAAGGCACAATTTTGAAAACATCAATACAATTGATTCAGGCAAGAATGATGCTAAAACCACGGTGTGAAGGGCTGATGAACAGGATATTCACATGATCTCAACGAATCACCCCAGTCTTTACGAATTACAAATGGAAAAGTGTTCCATCCACTGCAGAAGGAGGGCAGATCCCATCTTTTCCAAGTGATCCAGTTTCACATGACCAACAACGGGGACCACGGGCATCATGCGCCTCCCGCGGTGATACAAGAGCACATTACTCAAGTGTGTTCTCCCAAAAACTTTTAACCTGAATCTAATCATGGGGGCAGGGGTGGGGGTAGAATCGGACAAATCAAAATTATGGGATATTCTATAAGACAACTGGCTCAGGCTACTCAAATTTATCAGTGTTATGAACGACAGAAAAGGGCGCGGGCTGTTCTGGATTAAGAGCCTAAAGAGATGGAACAAGAGGTAAGATGCGACTCTCGACTGGATTCAGGATGGGGGAGTGGGAGAGTCTTATTTGGGACAATTGAGTAAATTTGAATATAATGTGTATATTAGCTAATAATTTTACATCACTGTTAACCTTCTTGGGTATGAAAATGGTATTGAGGTCATGTAAGACAAGCCTTTATTCCTAGGAGACACGTGCCGAAGTACTTATGATAGATACTTGCAGCTCAGCTTAAAAGTGAACAGAAATAAACCACCACCTCCAAGCTCCCGACAGAAGGTTTGCGCGCGCGCACAGCCCTCTCTCTCCGAGACTTACTTCGCGCGGCTGGAGAGTCAGATTGTGCACCACGAAGCGGAAATACGCAACGGCGGCTTCCGGTGACCACGTAAGGGTCCAGGGCGGCAGAATGGAGGAGGTGCCTCACGGTGAGCGCACGGAGGGGGCGTGGGTGGCGGGGCGGAAGGGACAGGAGCTACTCTAACTGTGATCTTGTCTCCGCGCAGACTGTCCTGGGGCCGGCAGCGCCCAGGCGGGCCGAGGGACCTCATGCCAAGGGTGCCCCAACCAGCGACTCTGCGCGTCCGGAGCCGGCGCCACGCCTGACCCGGGTGAGGAAGGGGCAAGGCCTGGACGGGAAGTGGAAGGCGCGGGCCCGGAAGAGGCGGGACGACGGGGGAAAGTGGGCGGTGAACCTGAAGGATGAGTGACAGGGGCGGTGCCAGGAGGCCTATTAGGAGGACGGGCCCAGAAGAGGCGGGCAGAGGGGGCGGGGCTTGAGGGATGAGTGACGGGCGGGGCACAGAGGGGCAGGGCCTTTAAAAGGAGAGGAGCGGAGGAAGGGGGCGGGATGCGGGCGGAGCCTGAAGCATCAGTGACCGGTGTGAGGTCAAAAGGAGTTCTAAGAGGGCCGGGCCTGGGAGAAAGTCGGCCAGGGTGAGGGGTGGGGCCGGAGGCTTGAGTGACAGTAATGACAGGGATGGGAGGGCGCCCTCAGCAGAGGGCAGAGGGTGGAGTCGGAGCTCAGGCTCAGATCCTGCCTCCGTCAGTTACTTTCTTAGGACAGAATTTTCTTCCTTTGGAGGAACGATTGTCCTATTCATCCAACAGAAATATATATTAATCACCTCCTAGGCATAGTGTCTGTCCTGGGAGTACAGCTTGAATGCGACAGACAGGTCCCTGCCCTAGTGGATGTTAGGTTAATAAGGGGGACTCCCAATAAACCAGTAAGCAAGCAAATAAGCCGTCACTGCAGTAAGTACCATGAGGACAAACTGGAGGGTGGCAAGGACTCTGGGGTCCTCCTGAAAGGATCTTAAAGAGAAGGAGGCTGGGAGGAGAATTTTGAAAAAGTTCAAAGAGAGACTTGGGTTTGATTCATGGGTCCCACAAGCACTGTGACCTTGAGCAAGAGTCTTAACCTCTCTGAGCCTCCGTTTGCTCATCAGAAGTGGGGAGCAAAATGGTGACCTCCCCGTGTTGTTTTCAGGCTTTCAAATCTGGTGAAATATTGAATGCAAAATAAATACAAGTATGATAAGTGATAGTTGTCAGTACAGGTACTTCTTAAGCGCCTGCTGTTTGTAAGGTTTCTCAGCCTCCGCCCTCCTGACATCGGGAGCTGGGTCGTTCTTTGTCGTGGGGCTGTCCTGAGCTTTGTTGGATGTTTGGCAGAATCCCTGGCCTGTACCCTCTGCATGCCAGTAGCGCTCCTTCCTTGTGACAACCGGGAATGCCCCCAGACATGGCCGAATGTCCCCTGGCGGGTTTTGCCCCCAGCTCGGGGACCATTACTATATGTGAAGCTCTGATCTGGAGCTGGGGATACAGCGCTGAACACTTCAGAGTCTCCTCTCTCATGAGATAAACAAGTAAACCAATAAGTAAAGAAATGTCAGATATGACAATGGCTGTATTTTCTTTGTAGCGCTTGGTACAGTGCTACCATTGACTAGCTGGTACTTCACACATGGTCCCTTGAATCAGCCCCGAGGACTTGTCTCCTTCTAGGCCGTTGGAAGAGTGACATTCGAGATTTAATCAGGGACTTCGTCACCTGAATTGCTTTCTTTGCAGCCATAGAGGAAATCAAAGAGAAAATGAAGACGGTGAAACACAAGATCTTGGTGTTGTCTGGGAAAGGCGGCGTTGGGAAAAGCACGTTCAGCGCCCACCTCGCCCACGGCCTGGCGGAGGATGAAAACACGCAGGTGGGACTTGGGGAGAACTGGGAGGGTGAACTGAGGGTCAACGATGGCTTGTGGGGAACTGATTCCCTGGACCAGGTGGAACTGGCCCCTTTGGAATCCAGACCTCTGCAGAGGGAGCAGCGAGGAGATGCGTACCAGGCAGGCAGTGAAATGAGCATTTCGTTGATTCTCCCGCCGCGAACGTGGAGAGTGGGCGTCTGTCTCTCCTGCGTGCTGATTATTTCCTGCGTGAATTCAGACTTCTTTCTCTTTGTTCATCCCTTTCTGCCTTTGTCTAGGCCAGGGTCTGCAGACCATAGCCCATGGCCAGATCCAGCCCAACTGTCTTTTTATGGCCTGTAAGCTAAGAACGATGCTTACTTTTATAAATGGTTGCTTTAAAATTGTTACACAGGTCCCTACAGAGCGCCCTAGATTTTGCCCACAAAGCCTAAAACATTTAGCATTTAGCTCTTGAAGGAAATGTTTGCCTCCTCCTGCCCTAGGCCGTTCCCTTCTGCGCAGGGACCCAGACGAGCATGAGAACTCGGATCACCCAGCGCTGCTCTCTGGATCACAGCTCCAATAGGAGGGACAGGGTGAGGAAGAAAAAGGCACTTTTTACCAAAAAGGTCAGATGGAAATTTGCAGTACCCGTGATTTTAAAAATACGTTGGGGCTCATCGTAATTTTGCTTTAACCGTAGAAAATGATCCCAATATTCACTGCGATTACCCTTTATACCTAATAAAACCATGAATATTGCAGTTTTCAATGTTTGTTTTAACACAGAACACATTCGATCTTTTTATTTTTTACAAAATGAAATTTTGCTCAAAATTCCAATAAAAAAATAGACACACCTCAGAACTGTTAGAGCCGCGTGGGTGCCTCTTAAGACCCCACTGCCCAAGACGTTGACCCCTGAAACGAGAGACCTCGCCGAGGACTTGTGTGGCGGCGCTGTGTGTGCACACGTGGTGAGGGAGCCTGCTGTTCACTCTATTTGAATTGCCAGCTAAAGGCTCTTTTCCATCAGAGCACTGTTGGGGGCCTGCCGAGGAGTTCTGTGCAACATAGAATCAATTTCATTTTATTTTGTTCATGTGAAAAGCCATTCCTTACCCCTCCAGTTCTTTCCATGGCCTCTGTGTGTGCCTTCTTTCGTACACTGATTTATTTCTGAAAATTAGTTTTCTCTTTGTGCATTTGGAATATTGGAAGTTATTTTTATATATAAGGACTGACTTTCAGTTCAAGTTTCTTTCTACTCTCTGACAAATGGCCCTTCACTTTGGTTTGACTTTTTTTAAAAAGATAGTGCTAGAATGGACTAAGCTACGTTTAATTTAATACTGAAATTTCAAAACTGCCACATATTGCCTGTTATATTTTCAAACTCTAAATCTGGATAAATTTCAATACCTTCTACTTATATGAGATAAACCATCCATTTCAGTGTGAAATAGCACCCTAAGATCTTAATAGAATAAAGACTGTTTGCTTCATAAAAAAACCGGCTACAGTGGGCAGAGGGATCCAGCCCACCATGCTGACATGCCCTCGATACACACTCATGCACACACACACACACACACACACCACCGAGACACCTCACTAGTATCCAAGGACTCCAGGAATATATTTTTAAATCATTGGATTAAGAAATTAGAGTTTGCTTCTGGGGTTGGCAAACGTTTTATGTAAAGAGCCAGATGGGAAATATTTTAGGCTTTGCAGGCCATACAATTTCTGTAGCAACTATTCAGTTCCGCCCTGAAACATGAAAGCAGCCATTTGTTACAGTCTGTAAACCAATGAGCATGGCCATGTTCTAATAAAACTTTATTGTCACTGAAATTTGAATTTCATATAATTTCCACATCATGCAACACAGGTATTCTTTCGACTTTGTTTCCGCCCCCAGCCCTGTGAAAATGTAATAACCGTTCTTAGCTTGTGGGCTGTACAAAAACAGGTGGTGGGCTGGCTAACCCCCAGGTTATGGTTTGCTGGCCCCTGGTTTGGTTTGTGGCCCCAGAAGCGCTGGTGCTGGCTGGGGAACAGCATCTCTGGAGGAGGGTGGAAACCTTGGGCAAGCCACAGCCTTCAGGACAGGGAAGGAGCTGGGCAAGGTGATCGGTGAAGCCTGGTGTTTCTCCCACTCACTAGAACTCACTCTGAATTCTGCCCTGTCCCTCATTTCTCTTCTGATCATTTGTAACGCCTGGAGCTGCTCTCGCTGCCTGTGGGTGGCTGAGCTGGGCTTCTCTAGACTCTGGTACCCACCATCCATGGTCGCGGGGGATTGGGGAGAAGGGAGAGATGACTGGGGAGACCCCTGGGCTGGGAGAAGGCGGCCCCTGGACTGTGGTGGGACTAATGGAATGTGGGAGTCGGGGGAGAGTGGAGGCAGAGGCACAGAGGTGGGACGGCCTGGGCAGACTTGGAGGGCAGGCAGGCTGGTGGCACTGCTGCCGCGCAGGCAGCTGAGGCTGAGGCTGAGCCGGCCACGGGGGCGTTGAATGCCCCCGTGAGATGTTTGGACAGGAGAGAGGCAGGATGTGAGTGTTGCTTTAGGAGCGTTGCTGTGACAGCCAGCCCGGTGCATGATTGAGTATCCGCAGAGGGTGATGGAGCCAGCCAGGAGGTGCTGCTTGTGTCTCCATGAGAGGCCACAAGGGTCTACACTAGAGCTGTGGGTGGAACAAACGAAGGCAAAGTCGGGGAGCTAGAAGAGGCCGGGCCACATGACTCACGGAGAAGACAGAGGAGCCAGAGGTCTCAGTGAGCACTGGGGCAGGATGGCAGGTGCAGTCCAGCATGGTGGCCGAGGACACGGGCTTGGGGTCGGACTGCCCAGTTCACATCCCAGCTCCACCCACCACTGCTGGGGCCCTGGGCAGGCTGGCAGCTCTCTCTGCCTCGCTTTCCTCAACTGCGAAACGAGAGTCGGGACTGAGTAAATGCAAGTGCTCAGCACGGGGCCTGACTGTCGTAAGTACTCGGTCAGTGTCCACATAGCAGTCGTTCCTATTACTTTATTCCACTCTCGGGGATGTGGAGGGCCGAGGAGGGTTTCTCCTTCAGCGGTAATGAGTGTGTAGCCACACAGAGGATAGTGCTGAGTGGGTTCACAATGTACCTGTCCGTTCATTCCTCCGTCAGTCAACAGTCTCCTGGCATTCGAGGGTCGAATTTGTATTGGCCAGTTGCCTGGCCAAGAAGTCTGTTTTCTCAGATTATCTGTAATACCCAGAATAATCTTTGCTTTTAGAAGCTGCCAGGCATATTCTTAAACAGCTCCCTGGAAATGGGCTTTAACCAGGCCAGTTGCAAGTAACCACTTGTGCATAGACAGCTGTTTACATGTAATTCGCTTCCATATAATTACATGTGGAAGTCCCAGCTGCACACACGTCTAGACTTTGCAGAATACCGTCCACACCATCCAGTTGGTGAACTATGGCGCGATAAGATGGATTTCTTTGTGCGATGGTGGGTTAGCCCTCAGGAAAGTATATTTCTCCCGCAGACCGACTCGTGACTGAAACCATCACTGTCACCAAAGGGTGCACCGTGTTAGCATGTCGTCAAGTCTGAGTATGTCTCACCGGGTCTAGTCAAGTAGCACACATCCCGCCCAGCCCTGAATTCAGCAGGACGGTGGGGAACGCCCTCCGCCTCTTGCGCCTGCCTAGTGGAGGAAGCACAGTACAAACAGCAAGGCTGTTCCACCTGAGCGCCCGAGCCAGGCGGGTGCCTGACAGCTCGTTTGCAAAGGGCCTTGAACTGGAGGGAGCGGATTGGGAAACGCCCGCGACTAATTGCAGGCAGGCTGGGGAGCGTGTGAGTTGTGAAGGGAGGCGGGGAGCCATTACAGGGCAAGCCTGAGCTGAGACAGCAAGGAAGCACAGGTGGGGCTGGCCCCGGGACTGCATGGTTAAGTTCACACGCTCCGCCTCGCTGGGCCAGGGTTTCGCTGGTTCGGATCCTGGGCGCAGACATGGCACTGCTCATCAGGCCGTGCTGAGGCGGCGTCCCACATACCACAACTAGAAGGACCCACAACTGAAAATATACAACTATGTACTGGGGGGCTTTGGGGAGAAGAAGAAAAACAAAGAAGAAGATTGGCAACAGATGTGAGCTCAGGTGCCAATCTTTAAAAAAAAAACCACACGCCACCTTTCCACTGCGAAAGTCGCCATCTCCCGTTAATTACCAGTTTATCATCTTGCCTTGTGATCTGCAAGGCGAACTGTTTCATTGGAAGGTCCACGCTGGGCGCTGCAGTGTTCAAGGCCCGTTTCAGGGTTATGGACTCTAGAGCTGGAAGGGGCCTGACCGTCTCCCGGAACACTTGTTCCCCGGAGCAGAAGCTCAGACAGATGGGTTCAGGGAGGAGAAGCAACCTGTGCGAGGTGACACAGCCCCACAGTGCCAGGGCTTAGGACTGGAGCCCACTGCCCATGACCTTTCTTAAGGGGAAGTTCGGGGTGCTGGGTGCGGGAGAGCTTTGGATCCCGACAGCCCTGCAGCACCCCTGCTCCACCACGTTCTGGCTGGGAGCAGTGCTGGCAAGGTCAGGCTTCTAGCACCTTCCACAGAGGCCTTGGTGAGGACTGACACAGGCACATTTCTCTCAGCTAGGGTTCTCTGGCTCAACTCGAGCCGAAAGGGAATTAATTGGCTGGTTATTGGGGTGGTGACGGCATCCACAGGAAGTCTGGAAGGGACAGGACAGAGGGCCGCTCCCGAGATCTGATGGCAGGAGCACGTCCCGGCCTTCTCAGGCGCCACCGCAGGAGTGAGTGCACGCGATCTCTTTCTTGCATCCTTGCATCACTTCACTCAAGATTCACCCCCTTTGTTGTGGGGAGTAAAATTCCTCAAAAGGAAACTGATTATTAAATTGTTCCCGAGAGAAAGGGCACGAGACTGAGTGGCTTAGAAAGCGAGTGCTGATGGAAGTCTCTCTTGGGGCTGGAGGGAGGGTATAATTTCCCGAGTTGTGGGGCTCTTTTGTAAAATGCCTGTGGATCGTCAACACACGGCAGCCCCAAGATCGAGAAGGCGGGGCGGGTTGTGAGGCTGAGCTGCGCTCCTCGCGCGGCCCAGCAGAGGGCATGCAGCAGACGGCCAGCCTGGCGTCCGACCCACTTTCCTGACCATGGTGCGAGTCCTTGTGAGGAAGTAGGAGGCTGGGGTTTGTTGCGAGGGTAGAAGCGAGAAGCAAATCTGGGGCAAGTTAAAAAGTTGCCCAGAGGGGCTGCACCTTGGATCCGAGACATCAGAGCTTTCAAGACGAGTGCTGGCCCTGCTCTGCAGAGGGCTCCTGAAGGCACCTGGGCCCTTCTCATCTTCAGACGGGGAGAGCAGGCTGTTTGGGGTGGAAGGAGTTGTCCCAAGCTGCACTTGACACTGGCAAAGAGCTTGTCTAGATTTCCTTCTCATTTTCAGTTTCTGTTTTAGAAGTTGAGCCCTTTAAGCCGTCCTTAAGCTTCAGGATCACAGGAGAACGGGGTTCAGTCAGAGCTCAGCTAGAAGGTCCTCTCTGGCCCTCCTCGCCAGGCCCCGTGAGAGAGTGGCAAGAGCCCTGGCATCGAAGTCGGGAGACTTCAGTTTATGTCCCAGCTCTGCGCCTTGCTCTCTGAACGAGTCACTGGGCCTCTCTGAACCTCAGTTTCGTCTTCCGTAAAGCAGAGATAACAATACCCACCCCCCAGGCACGTGGTAGGGCCGAGTAAACAGTGTCTGGACTTGAATCTCCCAGGGACCTGACACCCAGGTCTGTAAGACCACCCTGGAGCTGGGCCAGACTTGGGGCGGGGGGCAGTGTCGGCACTGATGACTTTACCAAGTTCTCTTTAGGAGTCTCAGACTGGGTCTTTGTGGCCTGGAGCGTAAACATTGTAACTCTGCCCCATGAGACTCCACTGGGCCATATTTGACCCAGTTTCCGTCTTTGCCCCTCACTGCTTTTCCCCAGACCCGCCCCCCTCCCTGCTGTGCACATGCGCGTCCATCACTGCTCTGCTCTCTCCTCGTTCCCCAGGTTGCTCTTCTAGACATCGATATATGCGGGCCGTCGATTCCCAAGATCATGGGATTGGAAGGAGAGCAGGTAATGGCTGCCTGACGGAGCGCAGGGGACCCTCACGGTTTTACGTGACACGATGGGGTCCGGTAGATGGCCACTCGTCTGTCCGTCTGTCTGCTTTCACAACGGCTGTGAATTTTGGGGGGCAGGCTTATATCTAAAGTTCATCCAGAGCCTTTGAGAAGCATTAGTTTCGATGCCTTCTCAGAGGGGAAGGGAAACAGCAAGTGAAATGCAGAAGTGAGACGTGGAAACGTAGCTCTGGCTGGGAAAGCTAGGCCAGGGTTTGCTGGGGTCTGTACGCTGGAAGCTAGGGAACGTTGCTGCCCTCGTGGCCACCCCTGGGGAAGTGAGACTGCAGGCCGGCCAGCAAGGCAGGGCGGGGCAGGGCGCCGCAGCTGCAGGTGCTGGTCTCTCCTCCAGGGGGACCCGAGCAGTCGGAGAAGGGGTCCCCAGGACGGGGCATTGGAGCTGGGCTGGAGGGGCGGGTGGCTCCAGCGGGGTCCAGTCTGGTTCTCCCTTTACTGAAGGGCCGGCGCCCATCCTGGTGCTGGGGTGCCGTGCGGACAAGGCGAATAAAGACCCCGGCCCTCGGGGGAGGGAGCAGATGGTAGATAATAGAAAACTGAAGCAGGGTAAGGGGACAGGGACAGACAGGCCGGTGGGCAGGGGAGCTGCTCTTTGCGAGGGGGCGGTCAGGGTCACCCCACTGCGGAGAGCTGGGGAAGAGCCTTCGACGCTGGGGGAACAAGTGCAGGAGTGTCCTCATGTCCTCAGCAGAGTGGCCACGGGGCTGGGGCAGAGTGACAAGGGGAGGGTGGCTGGAGGGTCGCCAGAGGCTGCACACGGCTTGGGGTTTGCTCTGAGGGAGCTGGGAAGGGGCGTGAGGCCCTCGGGGGCTGAGGCGGAGCAGCGGATCCCCTGTCTGCGATCACACACCCACGGGCAACAGGCTTTGAGCTCTCGCCCGAGTGTGGGGGACATTGTTTACTCATATGTCAGTGCAGAAGTCAAGATCGAAATTGTTAAATGGAGAGAGGAAACAGAAGTTCCACCGTTTTCTTCTCCTGTAGTCTTGGGTCATCAAGGTTACCCCTTTCAAGACCGCTGACTTAGAGAACGAGTGTAAATAGGAATGAATGGGTTTTGTTAAAAAGTGAGACCTCAAAGCCAGTCACCAAAGACCACATATGATGTGACTGCATTTCTATGAAATGTCCAGGACAGGCACCCCTCTAGAGACAGAAATAGATCGTGGTCCCCTAGGCCTGGGGGGAAGTGTAGGGAGTGGGGGTGACAATTGAGGGTGCAGGGTGTCTTCCTGGAGTAATGGAAACGTTCTCAAGTCAGTTGTGGTGAGGGATGTCCAACCTTAGGGATAGCCTGAAAGGCACCAAATCCTATACTTTAAAGGAGTGAATTGTGCGGTATGTAAATTATATCAGAACAGAGCTGTTTAAAAAAGTGAGACTTCATCAGAAGAGACTTTCTGATTTGGCTCCCACGTTGCTCTAAAGCCCCATTTCTCACATTGATGTGTAATGTGTGAAGTTGCGTAAGTTCTAGTTTCCTAAGAAAGAGGTGGTGCAGAGTTGAACCCTGGCTGTGGGTGAACACCTGCTGCAGGAACCCCAGTGGGCTTCCCACGGACACCCCGCCCCCCAGCCCTTGCCCCCACGGGGGCAGCAGGTCAGAGGTGAAGCTCAGGCCACTGATGGGCAGGCTCTCTGTCACTAAAGGTACCTCCCTCACTCCTGGACTTTCACGGGGGCAACCTGGGTGCTCCACAGTTACCTGCATTTTTCTCAGCGAGCCCCACTGAGTTCTGGCCCACTGTGAAGATCCCTCAGACCCGAAAGTATATTTGCACTCCGGTAACTTCAGTCCCTTGACTAGGTGTCCAAGCAGAGTTTCAAAACAACCCAACCTGGGAGGGCAAGGTATTGAATGATACCGTCCGTTCCTTGCCACCAGCTCTTCCCTCCCTCTTAGGAATTCAGTGGTAGCACATAAGAGGATGAATGGCAATTTATAAAACTATATTCTTAGTGTGTAAAATTTGCCTGTGCGTGAAGTGTGAGTAACTTACAAATGAACATCCACGCCCGTGTTCACGCAGGTTCACCAGAGCGGCTCGGGCTGGTCTCCTGTGGTGAGTTTTCACCTCTTTGCCTTATTTTCAAGGTCGTTTGTGGGTCACACGCACCTAATGGATGTGTGGTGGGTTGGCAACATTTTTCTCAGTCCGCCTGTTTATCAGTCAACAAACATTTATTGAGGCACTTTTCTCGGCACAGGGAATACAGTGAATACCAGGGACTGGCTGACTTTTTCCATAAAGGGTCATCAGTAAATAGTTTTAGTTCGTGGGCTGCAGTCTCCGTGGGTGTAGCTCACAGTGGTACTGGGTAAATAAACGACCGTGGCTGCGTCCCAGGACAATGTTAAGTACACAGACAGAAGGTGGCCAGATTTGGCCCTCCCCGCTTGAGACAGCTAAGGAGATGACACTCATTTCTTGCAGCCGAGTTTAGTGTCTTGGCAGCATAGGGCCATCAGTGCATCTTTCAAACCCCCCAGTGTGCTAACCTCTTTTTTTCTTTTTCAAAAACGATTTGAGGATTCCAAGAGTGAATATATTCATAGATCCTATGGTAATTTTGTCCTTAAAATGTTTTTTCAGCCAGAGTTCAGATAGAAGACAAAGGGAAGTGCCTTGCGCTGTGGTTTTAAGTAAAAATGTTTCTTGCTTCATCCTCTCCAGTTCCTGGAAGACAATCTGGGGGTGATGTCGGTGGGTTTCTTGCTCAGCAGTCCCGACGACGCTGTTATCTGGAGGGGACCAAAGAAAAACGGTTTGCCGCCCTGCCTTTATCGCATTCTCCCGAGGGCACAGTTGCTCCGGGTTCTGTGCATGCTGTCCTGTCAGGATGGCAACAGCTGCCTGCTGGGCTTGTGGCCTGTTAATTTTAAGCATCCACTTGCCTCTATCTTCACTGGCTGAAGAGAGCTAATAGAAATATCAGTTTTTATTTTGTCATTTTTAATATCTAGTATGGGTTTCTCTCTCCTTAAAACCTATGTGACCCTGAAATTACTCTTATTGTGGTTTGGGAGTGGCATCTTTGTGTCAGGGAGAGAAGTGTGTGAGGCAGATGGACACCAGGTTGACTGGACACTGAGGCTCAAGGTAACAATGCGAGCGTCAGCCTTGGTGCTTGTGACATTTGGGGCCAGATGAGTCTTCATTAGGGGACGGTGGACTGTGCTCTGCATCGCAGGGCGTTAGCAGCAGCCCGGCCTCAAGGCACTAAATGCCGTCAGGTCCCCTACCCTAGTTGTGACAACTGAAATGTCTCGAGGCATTGCCGAATACCATGGATTTAGAGCACAGACCCAGTGCACAGAGAGACCACCAACTGTGTTTCTGTAAAGAGTTGCCAGGACAGAACAGGGACGAGAGAAGGGGCATCCCTGAGGATTTCTCTTCCAGGCATGATCAAGCAGTTCCTTCGCGACGTGGACTGGGGAGAGGTCGACTACCTCGTCGTGGACACGCCGCCCGGGACGTCGGACGAACACCTGTCAATTGTCCAGTACCTGGCCGCCACACGCATCGACGGGGCAGTGATAATCACCACGCCTCAGGTGAGCGATGCCCGGTGGGGCTGGGCCCAGAATGTGCCACGACCGCAGGGTTCTTGCTCCTACGGCCCCGAGATCCTGGTCTCGAAGCGGCTCCTTAGAACGCGTGCTCCGCAGTGGAAACCTTTATTTATCGTTGGTCCAGGCATTTGCAGTTGGCACATAAGCATCCCACCTTTTTGGTTTTTAGTCCACCGATTAAACAATAGTGGTTCAAAACTGCTGTTTAAATTTCCCTTCCCGAAGCCAGTGAGCCTACTGGTGCTGTAACAATTCAGATCGTCCCTCATGGCCACATCTCCCTTCTGTGTCATACATCAAGCCCCCACAGTCTGTGGGGCCTCTTCCATTCACACTTCAGAACCCTTAGGAAATCACCCTAGTTTTCCACAGAACAGGGCTGGGGCATGGACAGGGACTTCTGGATAAGCGGCTGTGGTCCTTGTCCCTTCCTCGGCAGTGCCCAGCTCCTTCTCCAGCAGTCCCACGGAGGCCATGTGGAACCCAGAATGGGAAGGGAGCAGTGGGCAGTCCCGTCTTGAGGAGATCCAGCAGGCAGCTCTCTGCTGCGCTTCAGTGTTATCGCCGTCGATCCTAAGGGATCCCGAGAAACCCACAGACTCTTCCTTCAGTTGAACTGCTCCTTGTGGTATTCGTCTCCACTCCTAAGGAAGCACAACAGAGGGGGCGTGTTGGTCTGTCTGATTCAGCCAGGACCACCCTTTACTGAGCACCTGCTAAGGGCAGGCCCTGGCCAGGCCCCAGGGCAATACAACAGCCCAGGCCGCCCTCACGGTGACACGTGGGCACACATGTGATGCTGTGTCGACGGCGTGACAGGTGCAGCGTGTGAGGGTGCCTGGGGCAGGGAGCGGTGTGACGGGTTCAGAGCACTCTGGGGCCCTGTGGAGGGGGATCTTGGCGTGTGGCGAGCAGGACACTGCTCGGGTGGCTGGAGGGTGGAGGGACCTGGCCCGGGGATGGTGGTGGAAAGCAGATGGGTGCGTCCTTAGGAATGGTTTCTGTCGAATTTTTAAAAAGCGGTTGGGGTCCACCCTTGACCAGCAGTACTGTCGAGAGTAGGTCCCAGAGAAGTTACCTAAAAAGAAAACAGCCTCGTCAGAATGTACCACCCTGATGCGGGATGTTGATAGTGGGGAAGGTTTTTTGTGTGGGGACAAGGGACATATGGGAACTCTTTGTACTTTCTGCTCAGTTTTACCGTGAACCTAAAACTGCTCTAAAAATAATGTCTATTAAGAAACCAAGGGGCTGGCCCCATGGCCAAGTGGTTAAGTTCACGCGCTCCGCTGCAGGTGGCCCAGTGTTTTGTTGGTTCGAATCATGGGCGCAGACATGGCACTGCTCATCAAACCACGCTGAGGCAGCGTCCCACATGCCACAACTAGAAGGACCCACAACAAAGAATGTACAACTATGTACCGAGGGGCTTGGGGAGGAAAAGGAAAAAATAAAATCTTAAAAAAAAAAAGAAACCAAAACAACAACAAAATGTCGCTGACACAAAGATAGCTTCTCCAATACCACATTTATTGTGAGAGAAAACATGAGGTCCCCCTGGGCTTCAAGAAGAAGGGACAGACAGAGCAGATGCTGGCCCTTCTCCAGGAAGCCCCGGGACAGTGCTCCTTTGTGTGTAACTTCTCTGGAAAGTGTGACTTCACACGAGGACACCCACTGTCTCAGAGCCCTTCACAGCCAGCACCAGCACAGGCAAGTGGCTTTCTTTCGGGGTCATTTTTGACAAAGCTGCAGGGCTTTTATTTACAGGACACCAAGGAGAGAACCTCAGAGGTGCAGAGACTAGTTAAGACCCGGGTGCCTTTCTAGCCTCCTTGTCTGTACCAGCCTCAAAGAGGCAGGAGCCAGATGTGTGTGTCAGGGGAGGCAGAGATGACTCGGAGCCGTGAGCCCTGGGAGCCCTTGACGGTTTAAGCCACAGCAGCCAAGGAGTAACCACACTAGACAACAGCGGGCCAGACCGGTCCTTGGGCACACGTGTCTGCCATGACATTACACGGGGGAGCAGGGAGGGTGCGAAGCGACGATCATCCACAGTACGCATGCTGTAGAAAGCAGAGCTCAGAAGTGAATTAGAATTTGAATTTGTGCATGAAGTTGTTTGTGTTCATAATCATCGAGATCAGAGGTCAGCAAACTTTAATGGGCCAGAGAGTAAATATTCTGGGCTTCGCGGTCATACGGTCCCTTTCACAACCACTCAGCTGTACCACTGTAGGACCAAGCTGGAGACACTGTGTAAAGGGCCAGAGGGTTGTGCTCCAGAAGAACTTTATTCACAAATCAGGCAGCCAGCCAGAAGGAGGCTGCAGGCCGGCGTTCACCACCCCCAACCTAGGAAGCAGTGCACCCTGGCTCAGCTGATGAGAAAGTAGAACACGGAGAGATGTTGAAAGGTCACTTTTTGGGGCTGGCCCAGTGGTTAAATTCACGTGCTCCGCTTTGGCGGCCCGGGGTTCATCAGTTCAGACCCTGGGCGCAGACCTGCACACTGCTCATCAGGCCATGCTGTGGCAGCGTCCCACACAGAAGAACTAGAAGGACTTACAACTAGAATATGCAACTATGCACTGGGGCTTTGGGGAGGAAAAAATAAAAAAGAGGAAGATTGACAGCAGATGTTAGCTCAGGGCCAATCTTCCTCACCAAAAAGCATACCTTTAAAAAAAAAGGTCACTTTTCTGTAGATTCATTGGGCGTGTGCTATCTGGCTGTTCAGGTTTATCCTTTCAGGGTTTTGTGGGAAATCAATAGCACCTAGAACAGGGCTTGGCACATGGTTGCACTAAATAAATCCTTACTGAATCAATGGCACAAATCTCTAAGGCCTTATAACAGGAAGCCTGCTGCACTGCAGCCGCCCCCTCGACTGCACGCGCCTTCTCTTTCTGACACTTTGACTTTGAAATAACCAGTCTTTTGACCCTTGGTAGGAGGTGTCGCTGCAGGATGTCCGGAAGGAAATCAGCTTCTGCCGCAAGGTGAAGCTGCCCATCATCGGGGTGGTGGAGAACATGAGCAGCTTCGTCTGCCCCAACTGTAAGGTGAGGGCCGCCAGCTCGCCCCGCCCGTCCCTCGTCCGCGTTGAGGGCGTAACAGGGATGGTTCCCCGGAAACTGTTTCCGCTTTCCGCACCATTTGCAGAAGGGAACTCACACTTAAAATCTTCCGTTGCTGATGTTAAGGAAAATCCTTTTGGTAGTGCTTCACAATCAAAATAGCCATTTTTTTAAAGTTTTTAAAAACGTGGTCCATTCTTATGATTCTGAAAGAAAATCATGGTTCCTCCCCGCTTTGATTCACCTCACAGAAAGAGTCTCAGATATTCCCGCCAACGACCGGGGGCGCCGAGGTCATGTGCCAGGACCTGAAGACCCCGCTTCTTGGCAGAGTGCCTCTGGACCCACACATAGGTGGGTGAGTTCAGCGCCCCAATGCGCCGCTCTGTCACTGAGTGGGGCCTCACACCCTGCTCAGTGTCCGGGCACAAATCAGGGCGGTGGGCCCTTGGACCCAGAGCCCACCCTCCAGCTGAGTGAAGCTGTGAGGCACACAGTCATGTGGCCAAGGGGGCCGGCAGAGCCCAGAGGAGGGCGTGCTTGGGCTGGAACTGGAAGAGCGGAGCAGAGATGGGTCAGGGAGATGCTGGGGGGACGGGGGGCACTAGGAAAGGAATGGGCCAAGGAGAGGCGACAGAAGGGGAGTGACCGGAGGAGGCTGCCAGTGGTGTGCAGTGGAGCTCCGCCTCACAGGAGTCAGGTCCTGAGGGGAAGGTGTGAACAGAACTAGCCTTGAAAACCCCTTAGGAGACGCCCCCCACATCCTGCCTCCTTCTGTGGGCAGCCCAGCACGGCCCCCTCTGTGTCCAGTGCTGATGGCCCTGTTTTTTCTCAGTGAGCTGTAGATGAAGTCAGGGCCATGTGGCAGGAAGAACGCTCCTCTTTAAGTCCCAGAGTCCCCAGGGCCCTCGAGACACTAGCTCTGTGGGCAGCACCGGGCCTGAGGGTGGCTGACCCTGTCGCCATCCCATCCACACTCCTTAAATTCCAGCCCACCTCCAAAGTTTTGTTTGCCTGAGGTAACAGAGTTGACCTTGCCCAAGGTAGAGGGGCCTGCGCCATGACCCCGACCATGAGGAGGTGGGCAGTTAGGTTTGGCAGAGGTGCCTGGGCCCGAAGGGAGTCGAGAGCGAGAAGCCTGACAGGGAGTATGGAGCCCAGCTGTGGACGGCTTTGCAGCCAGGCCTCGGAGCCTGGACCGCATTCGTTAGGAATCAGGAGACTTCGAGACTTCTGCGCGTGGGCGCAGGTGTGTGCTTAGAGAAGGAGCCTGTGGGCCGAGCAGTGGGTGGAGGGAGGTGAGGACTTGCCCAGGGCACAGGCGCTGGCACGGAGAGGAAGGGACATACACAGAAGGAACGTGACAGGACTGGACAGTTGGGGAGGAAGAGGTGTCCCAGATGTCCTGCTGTCCAGCCTGAGGCATCTGGAAGACGGGGATGTCACTCAGAAACCATGAGTGCGGGAGGCGCGTCGAGGGAAGAGCCGAGTTTGCCCTTGGCGCTGGGTGTAGAGGTGGGAGGCCTCCCGTCTGTCAGCAGCTCGGGAGAGCCATCAGGAGTGGACGAGCCCGTCCAGGCGAGCTGGCGGGAGGCAGGGGGCCGAGAGCGCAGCCTGGGGGAGGCCTGCCTGGAGGAAGTGGGGAAGGGGTTGAGAGGGCACCACACCAACATGGGATGACCTTCTAGATGAAATTACACATGGAAAAAGCAATGGGCAGAATGGGTACTGTGTGCTCCCATTCATTCTTGTGTGTTGTGTGTGAGTGTGTCTGTGCCACATTTATATGCAGATATTTCTAGAAAGACATCTGAACACTGATAGCTTCTTTTGGACTCACTTTTCATGGTATAACCTTTTGTATTCCATATTCCTGTGTGTGTGTGCTCATGTGCATGGGTGCTGGGAAAGATTCTCCCTGAGCCAACATCTGGTGCCAATCTTCCTCTTTTTTTTTCCCTCCGCAAAGCCCCAGTGCATAGTTGTATATCCTGCTTGTAAGTCCTTCTAGTTCTTCTGTGTGAGCCACTGCCACAGCATGGCTACTGACAGACGGGTGGTGTGGGTCTGTGCCCAGGAGCCAAACCTGGGGTGCTGAAGCAGAGCGTGCAGACTTTAACACTAGGCCATCAGGGGTTGGCTCCCATACTTTAATTATTTTTATTTTATTTTATTTATTTTGGTGAGGAACATTAGCCTGAGCTCCCATCTGTTGCCAATCTTCCTCTTTTTTTTTTTGCTTGAGGAAGATTAGCCTGAGCTAACATCTGTGCCAGTCCTCCTCTATTTTGTGTGTGGGACACCACCACAGCCTGGCTGGTGAGTGGAGTAGGTCTGCACCCAGGATCTGAACCCATGATCCCAGGCCACCGAAGCGGAGTGCATGAAACTTTAACCACTCGCCCACAGGGCTGGCCCCCTCCCATACTTTTTTTTACCATGTGCATTCATTATTTTTTTACTCAAAGGACTAAGTAATTTAAAGTACAGCTGTCTAGGCCCACCCAGGAGCTGCTGAATCGTTCTTTTGGGGCCCCTGGAACCTGCATTTGCCACCCACCTGCCAGGTGATTTGCAGGCACACACACTAAAGACCGTCAGCCAGGTGTGGGTCAGAGCTGTGCTGAGGTGCTAGCCAGGGTCCCTGCTGGATGGAGGGGGCAGGTGCCATCTGAGAGACCCCTGACTTCTTTCTCAGCTTTGTTCTTCATTGCGAGTGACGTAACCACCAGCCAGATCTTCATAATGTCACGGGCACAGAAGGAGCTCCAAGTTCACGTTGCCACCGTGTTTTCCTCATGGATTTGATTTTCTGTCATTTGTTTCTTTAAGGTAAGAGTTGCGACAGAGGACAGTCTTTTATGATCGACGCGCCGGATTCACCAGCCACTTTAGCCTACAGAAGTATAATTCAAAGTAAGTGTTTCTGTGAGTCTTGTGAATTCAGATGGCGACGGGGCCAGAAAGTGACATAAATGAGTGAAGTGGGCTGGGTGTAAGAAGATCCCATTTAGGATCATAATTGGTCACTGCCACGCAGCCTCAGGTGGGGACAGAAGGGGTAGTGGGGTCTGGGATGACCCCCTTAGCCCAGGAAGCCAGGAGTCTGAGAAATCTTCCCGTACATCAATGTTGTGAACCGAGTTGTCATTTAAAAAGCCCAGTGAGGGTGAATTTTACGGTACAGGAAATACATCTCAGGAAAGCCATAAAAGGAAATTGTTAATTAAAAACAACAACAGCAAAGCAGAGTGAGCCAAACCAAACCCATGTGCAGGCCCGATTCAGCCAGTGGGCAGTCATCAGGGCCTCGAACGTGAGGCAGAGGCAGCGGTAGTTAACGCTTGGTTTGTGGCTGAGTTCTTTTTACCTAGTAAAATGGTGCCGAAGTAACAAAGGTAAGTAACGTCGTTCCCAGGATTCTCGATCTGTCGAATGGGCCGATGTAAGGCCTCCAGTCTGTGCTCAGAACCACAGATGGGCAGCAGGCAGTATTCAGGTCACTTTTGAAGCTTCGGGTCATGGGCAGAAACGGGGCTTTTGGGGAATGAAGCCGTCTGGGGACTCTGCCCCGTCTAGACTCGGCCTCCCCAGCACAGGGCAGGGCTGCCTGGGGGGCTGACGCGACGTCAGGGCTCCTGAGCACACCACTTGTTTTCCAGGAATCCGAGAGTTCTGTCGTCTCCATCAGCCCAAAGAAGAGCAGCTCGTTGGCTCCTGAGACCCCGGAGGACAGCGAGGAGGCACAGCACACGGTCCAGCCTGACCCGCTGGGCGACAGAGTGGGAGCCCCGGGCGGAGAGGGAACAGACTCGGGCGTGGGGTGAAGTCACAGTTCCAGAGACACTTGAGTCATCTAAGATTTGTACACTTCTCTCTAGAACATACGTAAAGGGCGTTCCTTACATTCCTGCCATTTCACAAATAAAAACGTCTCAGGCCTCGCCCCCAAGGCCCACTTCACGTGAAAAACCAGGTGCTGTGGGTGCGGCGTTCTCCTCTGGGGAAGCTTGTAAGGTGCCAGCAGCTGCCCCTGACGCCACTGCTGCCACCAAGACGAGCCTGAAAAGACCCAAAGGGAGGGCCGTGCGGCTCCACCGCACACAGTCCTGGATTCACTTACCCTCCAGAGCGAGGAACAGTTAACACCAGCAGGCCCTCGCACCAGGGCGTGCTCTGAGGGCAAGCATCCGATGCAGCTGGGTGTGGCCAAACAGCCTCGAAAAGCCCTTAAATCACCCACGTAAACAGAATTGGGGTCTGTACCCTGCACGGTAGTCTGTGTACCCTATATCCAGTAATTTTAGCTTCACATCAGATAGCTCACAGTGTGATTTTAATTACATAAAAAGGAGAGACATGTAAACTCTAGAATTATCCACAGTGCTGTGAGATGCTTGCTGTGTGTGAGAGATGCACAGGAACCGAGACCAGCGAGGGGAAGAGCAAATTCCTGTTTTCCATCCTCCTCCGGGCGTGTAAGTGGAAGGGTGGACCAGCCCCCGTGTTCTTTCCCTCCATCTCTCCTTTCGCTTCCACCTCTCCTTCATGCCTGCACATGGGCGAATTTGCACATGCTCAGGTGGGGAAGCTGGGACCCTTCTAAAGGGTGAGGAGGCTGCATAGCCCCCGGAAGGCTCAGAGCACAGGCTGGTCCCGCCAGCTACGCACCGGCTGCTCAGGGCAGTGGGGGACGCCTCTGGACCGCAGGCACAGCCGAGCCAGCCAGGGAGCTGCAGGTTCACAAGCCCCCAGCCCCAGCCGCCCAGATGCCGCCTCCATCCCACCTCTTACCTAATGCTGGTGGATCTCCAGCCCCTCGAGGCCAGGCTTCTGGAAGTCGCTGCAGGCCTGCAAGGGGAAGAGTTGACATGGCTTTCTGTCCTCACACGTGAGTGGCCTGATTCTGCTGACTCAAGGCCAGAGCCAACCCACAATGTGCCGACCACACAGAGCTGTTGCCCAATATCCCGCCAAAGCAGCACGGTTCAGATTTAAGATGGCACAGACCACTTCAGCATGAGCACGGTCAAATCTAAAAGACTATTTCTCACTTCTGGAAATATGCGCTAGGTTAAAAGAAAAAATTTTTGTGGTTCTTAATAGTATAGTTTTAAAAAATCACCTAAAACTAACAGTGGCAGTCCCAAAAGGACAAATAGTATGATTCCACTTATGCAAGGTCCCTGGAGTAGTCACATTCACAGGGACAGGAAGGAGATGCTGGCTACCCGGAGCTGGGAGGAGGGCACGAGCTTCAGTTTGGGAAGATGGAAGTGTCCTGGAGAGGGATGGTGGTGACGGTTGCATGACAGTGTGAATGTCCTTCATGCGCTGAACTGTTCACTTAAAAATGGTTAAAATGGTAAATTTATGTTATGTATATTTTACCACGATAGAGAAAAACCAAACAGTGGCAGGCTGGCTGCTACTGGGAAACATTAAAAGCAGCAGTTGCCAACAGGCCTGCCTAACTTTGAGCGTCTGGAGAGCAGAGGTCCAGGAGTCAGACTTCAGTAACTCACCGTCTGGAACACCGTCTGGGACAGGAAACTGGCCGTCACTTTGCTGATGTCACTCTCGCCACCCATCTTACAAAGGATGTAGCCGTACAGGTTAGCGGCTTGGAGAGAAATCCCAGCTATCACGAGGGCCTGTACTCAGAGTAAAGGGGGTTCTTCTCAGGGCATGTGTGGAAACGCCCGTCCCACACCAAGTCAAAGGGGCTCTGGCCTACACCGAGTAGTAACAGCCGACCTTTATCGAGCGCCTACAGTACTCGTGGACACTTCATAATTGTCAACAACACGAGAGTCTGGTGCCATGACCATCCCGTTCGACAGGGAGGAAACTGAAGCACAGAGAAACCAAAGTTGCTAGGTCACGGAGCTGATGCGTGGTCCAGCCAGAATCCAAACCGCAGAGCCCACACTTAATGATGCTGTTGTTTCTATACTGTCTGTGGATATTCTGTTTTCTCATTGAATGAACCAGATCATGGCAATGAAATATGATTCTGAGATAAAACTTCAGAACTCCAAGGCTAGGGTTCCCTGGGAGGGGCTCCCTGTCCAAGGTAGGATGCCATACGCTTTTTCTAGAAACCCTCTCGTAGCAGCATGAGTCAGACGAGCCAAAAGGTGGAAACAGCCCAAATGTCCATTAGCAGATGAGTGGCTAAACTCAATGTGGCATATCCATCCAATGGAATAGTATTCAGCCATAAAAAAGAATTATGATACCTGCTACGACACAGATGAACCTCGAAAACATTATGTTAAGGGAAAGAAGTCAGCTACAAAAGACCATATGTTGTATGATTCCATATATAGGAAATGCCCAGAATAGGCAAATCTATAGAAACAGAAAGATTAGTGGGAACAAGGGGAACAGAGGCATGGCGGGGGGAATGGGGGATGGCTCAAGGGTACAGGGTTTCTTTTTGCAGTGATGAAAATATCCTAAAATTGATTGTGGTGATAGTTGTACAACTCTGAATATTCTAGAAGCCATTGAATTATACACACTAGATGGGTGAACTGCCTACTATGTGAATTATATCTCAATAAAGCTGTTTCCATCATCAATTAATTGATCAATAAAAACCCACTCCTGCCACCAGTGGTTCTGTGCAGATGTCACAGCAACGTCAAAGTCAAGGTGTTGCCTTACCAGCCACTTTAGCTTCAAGGAAAATAAGGTGCTAAAAAAGAACACGATCCAAATCATCGGGCAGATAACGAGGCCAAGCCAGAAGATTCGCGCCTCAGCTTCCGTGGCAGCCATGTTATTTGGAGTGACCTGTGGCAGGAAAGAGATTCCGTTTTCAAAACCGTGAAAATGGTCGCAAAGGAGCATGCTGCCACTTTCGTGTATTTCACATGGGCTTCTGCTCCCACGCGACTCTGAACGGAGCGCCAGCAGCGATGGGCGTTGCGTAGGGCGGGAATCAGATCAGCACGAAGCCCAAGCGGAACCCACGGCAACTTCCCACAGCCGTGTTCCGGTTCTAGTTCGATGACTCGTAACGGACAATACCTTTCTGGCTTCAAAAATCCAGTGGCTTTTCCCGTCTTCATCTATCTGGTTCCACCAGCAAAGGCCGACCATGAGTCTTCCGGTTACATTCTGAGGAAGGTGGACAAAATGACTGTAAGCGTGCCACAGGCAAGGAGAGCGTCGTCATCTTTTCATCGAAGAATAAGATGAAGTCACCGATTCATGTTGAACTTGGACTGGGAGCAGGAGGAGGGCGGGACTGACCTGTGTGGCTCCCCAAAATCAGTTTCAAGGCTTCTAATTTTTAACTAAGCTTACCTTGAAAAGTGACAGGATCCCCCCTACCACCAAATATATGTTTTAAATATATTATATGTAAATTTTACCAAAAAATCCAAAGCCCTATGGAATTCTCACCCTCATCTGGTACACATTTGCAACCATGACAATTCATACTCAGAAGCCATTTTTTCAACACTAAATAATGTGTTTTTTCTCTAATTTAAAGTGATGCTGGCTCAGTATTCTTAAGTGTGTGTCAGCAATTTAAACCAAAGTACCTCTTGGCCCAAATCAGCCGCATGCATCAGCAGTGTCACCACCCGGAAACGCAGCCCACGTGTTTGGGGAGCAACGGTGTCACAGGCAAGGGGGCCTTACCTTCACAGACCAGAAGTCGAAGGACAGAAGGAGAAGCACAGTGACAAAACAGCCCACAAAGCTTCTGCTGAACCAGTCACAGCACACGTAGGTGACAGTGGCACTCACTCGGAAAAACAGGTGGAAAAAAGTGGCCAAGGGGTGCCTAGGAAAGAACCCAGACGCCCCCTCAGTCCAGGGCCAAAGGGCAGTCGCTGAAGCCATGGTTTCTGACTTTCCATGTTCCCCCCAGTGCACTTCAAGCCCAAACTCAGTGGGGCCGTAGCCCTGAGGACACATCACTAAATAAGAAGGGCCACACCAGTCATCATTACACTAGCAGTTTCTTCTCTCCCTCTCGAAGAATCCAGTACTTTCCCCTGCCTCGATCCCAAATATCACTTGCCCTCTCCGAAACTCAGTCACCTTTGAAATGAAACGTGACCAGGGTCACACCTTCCCACCTTGCAGCGAGAATGACCAGTTCCCTAAAGGTTAAGGTCGGGTTATTCCGCCAGTAACTGGGCGCCGAATCCACATGCACCCACGGGTGCAGAGTCTCATGTCATCGGGGAATGCGTGTTCCTGGACAGAGGGAAGTGATCATGACGTGAAGGCGGCGGGTCTAACTCATAGCTGCTCATAGTGAGTGGCACCTGAATGATGAAATTTACCCTAGAGGAAGATGGTTCTTATTCACTCTGCCTGTAGACACGGAAGAAGAGAGAACCAAGGGGAATACACTCATCCTACATCAATTGCTTTTTTTAAGAAAAAAAGAGTCTGAAAGACAGGAGCCCAAGGGAAGGTCATTAACAAGGGTCATGCATGTTTCTAGAACAGATAGCGAATACCTACAGGGGTCACGCAGGTGACGGCGGTGGGTGACATGGGCCAGGCAGAAGACACTCATAGCTTTCTATTTCTTTCTTTGGAATCCACCTCGGGAGAGTACAGGTATCCAAAAACACTTAACTGCAAGAAAGCAACAGAGCAAGCCCGAGGATAGATGGCCATCGAAGTGCCACCCAGTGTAGGGAGGAAGGGGAGGCGACGCTACTCAGCATACCTCACCCTGTAATGCCGACCTGATATTTGCACAAGAAGCCAGAAATCCAGACTTGGGATGGGAAATCAGATTTTTAAATAATGGCGACTAATTATGTTAATAAAATATTGCAGGCTGTTTTATGCCAGTCCTTGAGCCGCCAGCTTGCAAACTCTGGGATGATCAGAGGGAACCCGCAGGCCTGCAGCGGGGAGGAGCTGCTTGTGAGGTCATAGTACGCAGCGTCAGCTCCTAGAGAACCGTGCGTTTCTGACTCCCGAGGGATTGTGAACGAAGGCTCAGAAACACAATTTATAGTGACGTCTGCATCTTCCAAAGGCAGAGAGCCCCAAACACTGGCCATTCACCAGAACGTTTCTCATCCGTGCTTTTCGGAGGCTGAGCTCTCCTGGCAGCCTGGAGGAAGAGCCAGCCTGGGAGGTGTAGCCGGCATTTAAGAATTAGACGTGATCATGTAGAACTTCCAAATCTGGAATGTTCCAGAAGATAAGACTCTTGGGAGTCTCTTATACCCTTTTTGCCTTAAATCTTATTGAGGCTCTTTCAACTAACTGACTCGATACAATTTGGCCCCTTCACCCTGAAGATGAGTCCTCTTGCGAGGACTGAAAATTGTTTGAGGGCAGAAACCACATTTTAGATAATTTTATATCCCCGATAGCGCCCGGCATTTAAGATTCTTGGCAAATGTCTGTCATGTCAAACCCTGTAATCAGTCCGTTAAGGATCACGGGGAACATCTGTTGTCTTTGTAGAACAAGACAGACTTAAAAGATGTCCGAGAGACCCGACTACACTGATCCAGGGTCAAACCTGGAAGTTAATGCATTCGAATAAATCCCCTGCCCGCCCGCTTTTTCTTTTTTTGGCTGTGGTTTCCTGAAATAAAATGCAGAAAAAATTCCAGTTGCTGGAAGGTTCTGCTTAATTGGGTCCTGGAAACTGACTGTTCCCTTAACTTGTAATGGAAAGCATTATTATTATTATTATTTGATTCAAACAAAGCCCAAAGCAAGTAGAGAAGGATGCCAATTGCGCTTTCAAATACGGCTCTAATCCTGTTTTATGCAGGGTGCTCCCCAGGCAGCCGTGCGAGGCCTCCCTCGGCCCCCCGCAGCTCGCACCCCCTGTGTCCCCAGCTACACTAATGCGGTCTTGCGTCAGTTTTCCAGTCTCAAGAGTTGTGAAGGGCGTGGCTTAAGCCCGTCCACCCTCCCCTGCCATGGGGTCCTTCGTCCTCCCAGCGTTCTCTCCGGCCACCTCCGCAGCCGCAGAGCACACACAGACACGGTGACATCACCTCCATCTCTCAAAGCCACTGGCTTCCAACTCCACCCTCCCAGGCACCCACCTGGTCCCCCCTCGGGAGGTAAACCGTGCAGAGGTGCCAGGCTGCCAGGCTTCACGTCCTCTGAGAAGCTCCATGGCCCTTCCCTATGCTATGTAACCTCTCGACACCTCAGTCTCTGCTCCTGTAAAATGGGAATGCCAACAGGCGCCACTTCCAACGACATTAAGGAGATGAAGTGAAGGTGGGACGCATAATGTGCTTGAAACCCGGACCAGGCTCAGTAACTGTGAACAGCTGTTGGTACCTCAGCCCTCAAGTCACTCGAAACTGTCCCACCTCCAAGGAGCCAAACAGTAGAATTCCCCTCTGACCACAGCTTTCTCTGTCTGATTCCCCAGGGGCGGACTGTGATGTCTGCAGGGATGCCCCCAGACCCCTGATGGTCCAGATCCGCGCCTCCCTCCGCTCTCACTGAAGAACCTACATCCCTCGACTTTAACAGGTAGCATCTTCCACTCGGTACCCAAGGCTCTCCTCCACCGGCCAGGGAGAAGTCTGTGACCTCAAGGAGTGGAGGAAGAAAGACAGATGGAGAAAGGTGGAAATGAGATTTCTTAAAGTGTGGCCAAGGTGGGGAGAGTCTTGATGCGCTTTGGTTCAAGTTTAACCCACTTTCCCAGTTCTGAGCCCCAGCACACCTATTGGCTTCCTCCTCGCAAGGAAACGCAGAAGCTCCTCAGCCTGGAATGTGCACGAAAGGCCCCTGAGGAGGCCTCAAAATGTGCCCAAGGCTGCCCCTGTCCCCGGACACGCGGGCACAGATTTGGAGTGGCGCCTGGACGTGAATCTGACCAAGGACAAGCGCCGCCCTATACTGGATTCACAAACTCCCCCCAAGAGCCGACTGTGGCCCACTTCCTGGTCCTGTGAATAAAGTTATATTGGCACGCTGCCACGCTCACTCATTCGCTGGCCTGCAAAGCCGAAAATATTGACCCAGAACGTGTGCCAACCCCTGCTCCAGGCTGGCAGGAACAATCTGGTGATGAAATTAGTCTCCATTCAAAACAAAACAAAACGAAGCAGACTGCCACTCCTGGTCCCTTCCCCTGAAAAAACAAATCTGCTCTGAGAAGCTGCAGAGCCAACGGATTGGCTAGAAATCAGGGCAGCGTCATCTCTGGGGATGGGTGAGGGGGTGGTGACCCGGAAGGTGCACAGGGCGCCGTCTGGGGGCTGGAGATGATCCACGTCTTGATCTCGTGTGTACACGTGTGTAACTAATCATTGAACCGTACACTTAAGATGAGTGCACTTTACCGTATGCACAGTACATCGCGATAAAAAAAAATTCTGATTAAGTCCCTGACCAAAATGTTTGCAAGTTACCCTAAAAATTCTACATGGTACACATCCAGTAATCACGCTCCTCAGTATTTACCCAAATGAGCTGGAAACTTAGATCTGCCCAAAAAACAGCACACAGATGTTTACAGCAACTTTACCCGTTATGGCCCCAAATTGGAAGCTCCTCAGAAGTGTCGGAATAGGTGAATGGGTAAACTGTGGTCCATCCACACAATGGGATATTACTCAGCGCTAAAAAGCAATGAGCAACCGAGTCATGAAAAGACAGGAAGGAACCTGAAATACATGTTACAAAGTGAAAGAAGCCAGTCTGGACAGGCCGTGTGCTGTATGATTCCAGCTGCAGGCACGCGTTGCTTAACAACGGGGCACGTTCTGAGAAATGCGTCGTTAGGCGATTTCATCGTTGTGCGAACATCACAGAGTGTGCTCACACACACCTAGATGGCACAGCCCACCACACACCTAGGCCCTATGGTACTGATCTTACGGGACCACCGTCATATGTGCGGTCCGTTGTTGACCGAAACATCGTGATGTGGCGCATGACTGTATATGACATTCTGGCAAAGGCCAAGCTATGGAGTCAGTAGAAAGATCCGTGGTGGCCAGGGGTTGGCGGGATGGAGGATGAAATGGCGGAGCACAGGGGATTTTTAGGGCAGTGAATCCACTCTGTACGATGCTGTGATGGTGGACATTTGTCACACATTTGTCAAAACCCATAGAACTGCACAGCACCAAGCAAGAACCCTGATGTAAACGCTGGACTTGAGTTAATAATAACATACTGGTTCCTCAACTTTAACAGACGTACGACACTAACACAAGATGTTAACAACAGGGGGAACTTTGGAGTGAGAAGGGGCTTATGGGAACTCTCTGGACTTTTTGCGCAATTTTTCTGTAAATCTAAAACCACTCTAAAAAATGGACACAGCCCGGGGGCGTGCTCTGCCTGGACAGAGTAAATACAGTAAAACTGGGGAAAGTGAGTGTCCCATGGGCCCCCATCTCGCCTTTCCCACAGACTTCCAAGAGAGGTTGATTTTGGGGGAAAAATTGATTCAATCCTAAATTTAGCAGTCATCCAACGGTATCCTTAAAAGTCGCCCTTTATTTGTTTAAATTACTTTGAAAACCATACTCTGGTTTTTTATGACTGTCTCCAGCTTGAATTCCTCCTCAAACATCCTATTTTAAATTCTCAGCCATCTGTCTGACACTCTGGGAAGCTGTCTGCTTTTCCCTGTGGCAAAGGTCGGAGGAAAGACAGCATCTTTCCTGCTTGGTTTACTTTGCCACTAAAAGAAAGCATCTGAGATGATGTCTAGAATTTGCTTCAAAATAACCCGGGGGTGGGGGGTGGCTGGGGGTGAAGATGACGTGGGCAGGCCATGTGCTGATCACAGCTGAAGTTGGGCAATGGGAACACCAGCTTCATTGTTCTCTGTACTTTTATGTAAATTTGCATTAAAAAAATAGAAATATAGAGAAATCACATTTGCACTGAGGCAAGACACCTTTCAGAATAAACCAAGCCCATGGGCTGATATTCTGGGGGCCATCTGTGGTGAAAAAAAAAAAAAAATTCAGACCTAAAAATCCCCAGTTGAGTAATTGGTCATTACAGTTGGACACACGAGATGCATGAGAAAAATCACAGAAAGCAGGTCCTTTCTTCTGGGCTTACCAGTCCCTCTGCAAAAAAAAAAAAAAAACGCCACCCCTATATGGAGTACAAATGCCCACCTGGCCCCCAGCCTGGCCCCAACCTGGACAGGGGGCACAGTGAAAGCCAGAGGGCCTGGCTCCCCATTCGTGCTCCATCGTTGCTGAGTCCACGGCCAGGGACAAGGACTAAAGGGCTCAGAGCCTTTGTTTACTCATCTGTGAAACAGGACAACAACATTTACCCCAGACATCTGAGGCTTCCGGGAGATAAGACACCTCGGATGCGACATTAGAGGGGGCCTCTGGGGGCTGTGGCTAATATCACTCATTTATCATTTGACTCATTAATGGTCAAGACTTTTGTGAACGGGAGAAAGTGAGAAAAAGCCCTGAGCAGTGATGCTCTTTCTGGATGGCCTCTCCTAGACAGATGTTTTTCCCCATTGTTAAAAATGAGCAGGGTGCTGCCATTTATTTCTGCGGCACTGACGCCCACTTAAGAGTCATTTCTGCTAACAGCAGCGTGCTGCTGTGAAGACGGGGGAGGAAGGGGGCCGCCCCGGTGCAAGGGGGAACAGCTAAGAGGACGTCCACCCGTCCCTTGGCCGCTTCTCCCTGCCACCAGCACCCCACATGCCCTGGGAGCTTGTTAGAAATGCAGGATGGGTGGCCCCAACCCAGCCCACCCCCCTGAGCCCGAATCTTCATTTGCACAAGACCCCAGATGATTCACATGCTCGAATACGAGTTACTCAGTCTCAGGAACAAAGCAGAAAGGGACTGAAGGAACCCACCTCTGAAAAAGCAGAGACCCCTACAAGCCCTTCAGAACCTGGGGGCCCTGGCTAAGGCAGGGGATGAATTGTCTGGGTGGAATCTGATCTTCTCTAGAATGTTCCAGAAGCAATGTCAGCTCCACCGTCCTTCAGACTCCAGTTTCTTGCTTCGAACGACACCACGCCTTCCTCCTCCCGGGACACCTGAGCCCAGGATGGGCAGGTTTTGGGACTGTTGGCATGTCTGGGCAGATGCTGGCTGCTGAGTCCTCACAGCTTTGAGGCAAAGGTCAGCACATGTGCAAGGGAATAAAAGCACCGACTTCCCTCTGCTCGCCACGATTTTCCCTCTTGTTTCTGTTCTTTCTTTTTAAAGACACATCCCAACTTCAGAGGCTGGCTGTGCTCAACAGCCAAATGACAGTGAAGCCCCAGGGACAAGTCCGTGGCCCCTGGGGGCTCAGCCCAGGCTGGGCCCTGCCAGGGGGTGCTTGCTGCTCTCCCTGGGGCATCCCGGTGGATTCCCTCCCACACAGCCACAGCCCACTGCCTCCTGCTGCTGCCGGAATCAAGGGCCAGATTTCTTAGCTAAAGACCCAGAGTTTTCCAAGGAAAGGAGAGCCCCAAAGAGCTAAAACAGGACTTCAAAGAAAAACCTGTACACGCGTGCTCACAGCAGCAACATTTAGCATCACCAAAAGCTGGAGACAGCCCAAATGTCTGTGAACGGAGGAGTGGATGAACACAACGTGGCCTACCCAACACCAGGAGATGATCCAGCCAGAGAAACGAGCGAAGCGCGGACACACGCTACAACGTGGACGGACCTCGAAAACATTCGGTTAAGGGAAAGAAGCCAGACACAAAAGCACAGATATCGTGTGATTCCACTCACTCAAGTATCTAGAATAGGCAAATTCACAGAGAAAGAAAGCAGAATAGAGGTTACCAGGGGCTGGGGAGGAGGAATGGGCAGTTCTTGCTTAGTGTACACAGGGCTGCAGCTCGGGAAGATGAAAAAGTTCAGGAGATGGATGGCGGTGATGCTTACACAGCAACGTGAATGCATTTAATGCCACCGAACTTACACTTGAAAATGGTTAAAAGGGTAAATTTTATGTTATGCATATTTAACCACAATAAAAAAAATACATGAACAAAAAGGAATGAAGTTCTGACGCCTGCTACGATGTGGAGGAACCTTGAAAACATGATGCTCAGTGAGAGAAGCCACACAAAAGGCCACGTATTGTAGGATTCCATCCATATGAAATGTCCAGAATAGGCAAATCTATAGAGACAGAAAGCAGATTAGAGGTTGCTGGGGGCTGGGAGGATGGGGGAATGGGGAGTGATTGCTAATGGGTCCGGGGTTTCCTTTTGGGGTGGTGAAAATGTTCTGGAACTAGACAGTGATGATGGTTGCATGACAGCATGAATGTACTAAATGCCGCTGAACTGTTCATTTTAAAATGGTTGAAACAGTCAACTTTACACTTTGTGTATTTTACCACAATTTAAAAGAGAGAGAGAGAGAAAAGAAATGGGGGGAAAGGAGAGACGCTGGCTTCACCGACTCTCCTTTAGAAAGAGTGCGGTGGGGGGCACTGAGCAGAGGGTCGTAGGGCCAAGTTCGGACGCAAATTATCACATGCCCGGATTCAGATCCCCGCTCCTCCATGAAGAACTGTGTGACCCTGAGCGAGTGACTTCTCTCCGTGTGTCCTCATCTGTAAAATGGGATGATGAGAGTTGGGCTGCTGCGCTGCACACCACCAGGGGGCACCACTCAATCACGGGCCCTGTGGATCGTGCTCCCTGGAGTCGCGCACGGCACACCCGTGTGGCCGTGCGCACCGATAACAGTACCCTCGGCATGGGGCTGCTGGGAAGATTACAAAAGAATAACAATGCAGGTAAAAGGCTTAGGCTATGGCCTGGTGGGCAGCAAATGCCAGCTATTATGAGAAATAACAGTGCCTTTGTGCTGCGGAGTAACCAGCTTTTGTAGGACGCGTATGAATCACCACATACGAATTACCCGGGTCTGTGGTTAAAATGAAGATTCTGGGGACGTCTGGGTGGGACCTGAGAGTCTGTATTACTAATGCACAGTCGGGTGATACCGATACTGCTGGAAATAGAGGAAAGCCGTCACCTGCTGTGGGAATTTCCCAGGTGTGCTGTGACACAGCACCACAAACCGGGTGACTGAAACCAACAGAAACTTATCCCTCAGAGTCTGGAGGCCAGAAGTCCAAAGTCACGTCTCTACAGGGCTCCTTTGGAGGGAGAAGCTATCCCAGGCCCCTTTCCTCCCTTCTGATGACAGCTGGCATCCTTGGCGTTCCTTGCCTTGTAGCTGCGTCGCTCCAGTCTCTGCCTCCATTGTCACATGGTGTTCTCCACATGTCCGTCTTCACGTGGCCGGCTTCTTATAAGGACACAAGTCATATTGGATTGAGGCCACCCCACTCCAGTATGACCTCATCTTAATAATTACACTTGCCAAGACCCGACTTCCAAGAAAGGCCACGTTTTGAGGCGCTGGAGGTTAGGACTCCAATATATCTTTGTGGGAGAGGATACAAGTCAACTCATAACATCTGCCTTGGGACAAATGAGCCCAAAGAAAAGAAGCAAGATAAGAAGGGGACAGAGAGCCACTTTGCAGATGAGAACACAGATGCTCAGAGAGATGAAGTGAAGAGCCCCAGGGTCGGAGCAAAGAAGCAGTTAGGAAGCTGCTGCTGTGCTGGATTCGGGTGCTCTGCACTCCACTCTCCAGCTGCACGCCCTGGAGGGAACTGCATCTGTCCAAGCAAAGGTCAGCTTTTCTAGTTTGCACGAAAGCATCTTTTTTTTTTTTCTGAGGAAGATTAGCCCTCAGCTAACTACTGCCAGTCCTCCTCTTTTTGCTAAGGAAGCCTGGCTCTGAGCTAACATCCGTGCCCATCTTCCTCTACTTTATACGTGGGACGCCTACCACAGCATGGCTGCCAAGCGGTGCCATGTCCGCACCTGGGATCCGAACGAGCGAACCCCAGACCGCCGAGAAGCGGAACGTGCGAACTTAACTGCTGCGCCACCTGGCCGGCCCCTGCACGAAAGCATCTTACGGGCTAGCAGCTGCGCTGAGTGGCAGACTGGCCACCAGCACCAATGTCCTCACTCATCCTCCGCCCGGAGTTTCATAGCTGCCCCACCTGTCAGCTGTCCCCTGATGAACCATAGGTCAACTGAAAGGGACATGAGCTTGGTGACTCCCTAAAACATGTCCTCTGGGAGATGATAATCAGGCTTGATACACTCCTAGCCACAGAGCCTGAGAGCTGATGCTGGAGACGAACCCAGACTGTGGCCTCTAAACTCCATTCTCCAAAGGAATCAGGGCTCCCGGAGAAATAGCGATTGCAGGCACAGACGGAGAAACGCACACGATGAGGCTGGGACGTCGGAACAGCCCCAGGTAGCAAGGAAGCTGTCAAAGGCCACGAGAGTCAGGTCAAAAAGACTCAGAAGCCAACTGGAAGAGGCTCCCACTGGCCAATGGTGGGACAATTGGAGTAGCCATGAGAACAGGTCTTTGTCCATGAGTTGTGTGATACTTAGACCCTTCAGTGGTGGCCTATGGGGGATGCTGGGAATGAACTCAGTATCTGAGAAGGGGAAAGTGAAGGGCAAGGATCAAGCATTTACGATGCCGCTTCTCTATAAAGTGTATCCTGCAACGACTAAACACTTGAAGAAGGGGAGTATCTCTGTCTAGGTCACTTCGGCTCACAAATGATCGAATGACACAACAGGAATGTCACCATGCCACAATCCCCGCATAATTCAAGAGAAGCAGCTGAGGACAACCAGGCATCAGGAGCCCCTGATGGAAGAACAAACCCCTGCCAGCACCAAAAAAAAAAACCCCACACCTGAATCTCATCAAGGCTTGAATGCTAAGTAATTTACAAGAAATATAGGGGACAAAGGAAAATACTAAAGGACACTACAGGCATGCAATCAGCAAAACTGACCCCGTGAGCAGCTCTACGGAACAACGAATCAATTACAAGGGGGGGGGGGGGAACGAGCAAGAAGCGAATACTTATAGATCAAAGGGGATCTTGAAGAAATACAGCAACTGATTGCAATATGTGGAAGTTATTCAATTGTGGTTCAAACAAATAATAAATAAAATTATGAGACAATCAAGGACATTTGGACATTGGCTGGATATTCGGTGATATTTGGGAACTGCTAATTATTTTAAAGTGAGAAAATGCTATTGGGGCTTTGTTTTTTAAAAATGAATTCTTGTCTTTTATTTTATTTATTTATTTATTTTTTTGGTGAGGAAGATCGGCCCTGAGCCTGTTGCCAATCTTCCTCTTTTTGCTCAAGGAAGATTGTCGCTGAGCGAACCTCTGTGCTCATCTTCCTCTATTTTATGTGGGATGCTGCCACAGCGTGGCTTGGCCAGTGGCGTGAGGTCCACGCCCAGGATCCGAACCTGCAAACCCCAGGCCGCCAAAGCAGAGCGCACAAACTTAACCACGACGCCACCAGGCTGGCCCCCTTGTCTTTTAGAGAGAACATATCAAAATATTTATGTTTGAAGTGATGTGATATGCTGTCTGGGGTTTGCTTCAAAATAATCAGGGGAGGATGAAGACGGAGGGTCTAAAAGGAAGAAGACTGGTCACGAGTTGATACTTGCTGAAGCTGAGCGAGGGGTACATGGGATTCACTATATTATTCTCTTGGGCATATGTTCGGAACTCTATAATAACTTTTTTTCAAGTAGCCACAGAAGCAGACTACTGCCTTTCAAATTCCAGCTCTGCCATTTACTGTGTGCCTTTAAACAAGGGACTCAACCTTTCTGGTCCAGCTTCCTCACCTGAGAGATGGGGATAATCACCTCTACCTACTCTCAGGGCTTAGAGCACAGTGGACGCTCAGTAGACACACGTGCATTTGTTCCTTTGGGCTGGGATCTGTGAGAAGCCAGCCTCTGAGATGGCCCCCAGTGATCCCAACCTCCTGGTATTCACAGTCTTGTGTAGTCCCACAGTGAACCACCAGGGCCGGTCTGCGTGACTGACAGAATACATCAGAAGTGACTGTATGACACTTCTGAGACTAGGTTATAAGAGACTCTGTGGGTTCCGTCTTGCTCACTCTCTCTTGCTCTCTCCCTCACCATCCCTGGGGGAAGCCAGCTGCCATGTTGGGAGCAGCCCTATGGAGAGGCCCACACGGGAAGGAACTGAGGCCTCCTGCCAACAGCCACGTGAGGGAGCCATCTTGGATGAGGCTCCTCCCCCCCAGTCGAGCCTTCATATGTCTGTAACCTCACGGAACCCTGAGCCAGAACCACCCAGCTCAGCTGCTCCCAGATTCCTGACCTTCAGCGACAGCAGGAGACAATAAATGTTGGTTGTCTGAAGGCACTAAGTTTGGGGGGTAATTTGTTATGCAGCAATAGCTAACTAATACAGCCTCTAAGGTTGAAGAGTTTTAACTCTGTCTAATCCACTTTATGTTTTGTGAGGTCGTTTCAAAGGGCAGGAAGGACAAGAACATCAGGTTCCTCTAAGAACCCAGGTGGTAAAATGAAGGCCCCCAGTCTTACCTGAAGGCAGCTGGGGGTGGGGGAGCACATGAGGGCAGCTGCGCGTCTTTTAAACAGGAGACTCAGGGGTACTAACTTAGGGAGAGAAAAAAGCACAGAGGCCAAGGACTGACTTTCCAGAAGCCTGGAGCGGAAATGAGCCAGCAGGAAGGCGCTCGGAGCAGGTGGCGCCCTGGAGAGGTTGAAGAAGGTCGGGAACCGTATTCCTGTTTGTTTCCACCCTCACTCAGAGCGGGTGCTTTTTTTTTTTTGGCACTGGAAGGAGAAAGTAGAATTCACCCACTCACGTGCTCTCATTTCTAAAGAGCCACTGGATTCTGCTAGAAAGTGGGCAGGACTTGAAGGCACCCCATGTTCACTCTTGTGTGAGTTTGGGTTGTAACCTGGCTCTTAGGAGCTTCCGTTTCCTCATCTGCAAAATGGGGAGAATCCTGTCTTTACTCACATTTTTATTTTTGACCATTTTAATGTGTCTAGAATCAGGATGCACCCATGAATGCTGGCAAATATTAATACGGTATTTATTTACCACCCCCAAGAGCCAGAACTGAGCCACTGTGCTTTAAAATGATAGCATCTTAGAAACAAAGAGGCTAACTTATGGGTTATTTAATGGGAGAACTGAGTGAAATCATATTAATTCATTCAGCAAATACTGCATCACTACCACAGGCTGGCCTGTGGGATCCCCATTAAACTAGTTTCTTTCTTCTTTAAGAACAGCCTGTGACATTGTTAAAACTATTTGTGCCTTCCGGCAACAAAAGGATGTCCCAGGTCTAGTCGGACTGGTTTCTGCCTCAAGATTTGCAACCCACTTCTCTGTAAGGAGCCCTGGGTTCTGTGAATGGCGAGGGGAATCAAACACCAAAATCTGGGGGCTGGGGTGCAGGGAAGGGGTAGTGGAGGGCAAAAAAGTGCCACTTCTGGGCCACCTTTAGTAGTGACAGGGCTTGGGAAAAAATGTCCTTTTAGAACACAGCATTTCTGCAGTATTTCTGCCAAAAATCATAACCTGGATCAAATCATGCGTAACACCAGACAGACCCAAGTTCAGGTACGTTCCTCAAAATTGCCGGCCTTTATTCTTCAAAACTGTCCATGTCATGAAAGATCAAGAAAGGCTGAGAATTGCTCCAGGATGACTAAATGTGATGGGCTATCCTGGATCGGATCTTGAACGGGGAAAAAAAAGTTGCTATAAAGGACGCTGGAATATGGACTGTAGATTACATAAGGTTTTTAGTTTTAGTCATTGCGCTCTGCTTATATAAGAGAATAACCTGTTCTTAGAGGGCAAGGGAGCACGATGTGTGCAACTTACTCTCGAACACTTCAGAAAACACACACACACACACACGGCAGTGCTAACAATTGGTGAATCAACGTAAAAGCTATGTATCGGCTCCTTGTACTGTTCTCGCTGCTTTCCTGTACATTTGAAATTATTTCACAGTAAAAAGTTATTTTAAGTCCTTTTAAGGACATTCATTCAAAATATTATTTTCCAACCTAACGTATTTTGTTGCTGTATTTTACGATTCTTTCATGTGGGGTTTCATCAACCACTGACACGCCCCATCGCACTGAAAGCAGCAGGTCTTGTAACCGCCGTGGATGTGCATTTACTGTCTGCAGGGTAACCTGGTATTCAGAACAAGGACCAATGCTAAAATCGAAATCGTAGTTGAAACTGAACCAGGACATGGAACTGAATTTGCAATCAACATATCGGTGGTTTAAACTGATTTTCAAGATTGTTCAGGAAAGAAGGGACTTTGATAAACTGGGCTTAAAGCCACGACCCTACATTTTTTGACCACCTACAATTTACCAGGCGCCATGCTAGATCTGGGAGAATGCAGGGAACAAAATGGACAGGGTCCTGCCTTCGCGGACATCACCAGTCTCCAGGGCAGGGGGGGAGGCAAAGAAGCTAACGGGCAGTTTCAACCCAGATCCCACAGGCCATAAGTGGGAGAAGCAGGGTCACCATCAAAATATTCAACAAGTGACACAGCAGGGCCTCTGTCCAAGCAGAATGGACAATGGCGCAGGGTCCGGCCAGCTGCCCCTGCTGCTGTTCCAGGTGCTAATTCAGAGCTGGTCCCGGGGCAGGGCATCCAGGAGGCTCTTGGCTATTTACTGACATTTTAACAAACCCAAGAGGTGGACCCAACAGCTGGCCATCAGACCTGGGATGGACACGGGGGCTGTGGGGCTGCAAGGAGGGGCACCGAGCTCAGTGGGGGCTGCTGCTTAGCAGTGATGAGAACGGATATCTAAACGACACAGACTTTCTTTGGGGGGGCAATGAACACATTCCAGAATGAGCTAACGATCGTGGTTGCACAACCTTCGGAATATACCACTGAGTTATATACTTTAAAGGGTGAATTTTATGCTGCGTAAATTATATCGCAATTAAAAAACAGATGAATTTTTAAAAATATTTGAAGATCTAAAGGATACATTTGGCAGCAGAGAGCGAAGCATTTACAAATGCCGAGGGAGGAGCAGGAACACGGAGACTCAGGGTAAGCAGCCTCGGATGGCCACACACAGCCTGCCTCCCCCCCCGCCCCGGGAGGCTGGGCTATGGCAAACAGGCCCGTCAAGCACCTGGCAGTGGCTTCAAGAGGTTTGGGGAGAAAACCGCAGCATTACAGAGCAATTCCAACTCAAAGCCTCATGTACCCTGGAAAGCGCAGAAACGCTGTTGTCGGACTAACATTTGCTCCCCACTGTCCTTGAGGGGGGGTGATGAGGGGCTGCAAATTCAGGTGCTTACAGGGCTGGGCTGGGCTGGGCTGGTAAATAAGTCAACTGGTTGGGTGATGGGCCCACCCAGAAGGGGCAGGTCCCCAACTCAACTCGGCCCACCCATCCAACTCTAACAGCTTCTCAAAAGAAGTCAGCGATCCAGATTTTTTTAAAAAAAGATTTAATTGCATATTATTAAATGGAAGAAGCCAGTCTGAAAATGCTTCATACTGTATGATACACACTCCTTCCAACTATACAACATTCTGGAAAAGACAAAACTATGGGGACAGTAAAAAGATCAGTTGCCAGGGGCAACTTAGGGGGGAAAGGAGTGGCCAGGTGGAGCACAGAGGATTCTGGGGGCAGCGAAACCACTCCGTATGAGCCCGTAATGGTGGGTACACATCCAAACCCTTTGCATGCACAACACCAAGAGCAAATCCTGATGTAAGCCATGGACTTTGGGTGATTATGCTGTGTCAATATAGGTTCACCAATTATAACCAACAGCTCATCTGGTGGGGGGTGTTGATGCATGGGAGCGTGCAGGGGATCTATGGGAAATCTCTGTACCTTCCCCTTAATTTTGTTGTGAACCTAAAACTGCTTTAAAAGTCTAAAAAATAAAAATAATACAACAGAAGAGGCTGCTCATGGCCGAGTGGTTAAGTTCGCGTGCTCCGCTGCAGGCGGCCCAGTGTTTCGTTGGTTGGAATCCTGGGCGCGGACATGGCACTGCTCATCACACCACGCTGAGGCAGCGTCCCACATGCCACAACTAGAAGAACCCACAACGAAGAATACACAACTATGTACCAGGGGGCTTTGGGGAGAAAAAGGAAAAAATAAAATCTAAAAAAAAAAAAAATACAACAGAAGAGTTTATGAGGTGAAATTCACATCATACAAAATTACTCGTTTTAAAGGGGACAATTCAGTGGCATTTAACACTTCCCACTGTTGTTTAGAAACCTTTCCATCATTCCAAAGTAAGCCTCCACACCCATCGGGCAGTGTCTCCCCATTTTTCCCTCCCTGCAGCCCCTGGTAACCCCCAACCTCCCTTCTGTCTCTGTGGTTCATCTACTCTGAGCAAGTCAGGTTTCTAACGTGACCTGCTGCAATTTTCACAGAATATGTCTGAGGCTGGGAGTCAGTCGCCTCCCAGTTCCTGTGCACTGTCTAGTCTAAAGTATTTTAGCATCCAGGAGAGAGAAGCACATTAAAACGTGAAGGCCCATTAACACCATTTGTGGCTGTTTCTGAGTCATTCTGGAAGCTTCCTTGGTCGTGTAATGAGTAAGGAATGAGTAAGTGGCCATGGGATACCCAGGGCAGAGCCCCTGCGTGCAGAGGATTTCCTTAGGGCTGGGGAAGGGGCGGTCCCAGGGCCTTTCCCCTTGGATTCCAAGCCGAATTTATTGAGTTGGTCTTTAATAAGGAAATGTCACTGCATCACCTGCCAGAATATACGGCTAAGCCTTGTATCAACACCTATCCCCATCCCAATGAAGGTGAACACACACACACACACACACACACACACACGACCCAGGGTAAGCATTCCCTACTTATCCAGAAATACACAACCTGGAAAAATACGCCAAGTCGCTCGGACTACAGCAGCATCACATTCAGGCGCCTTTCACGCCCGTCTCAACACCTACCGAGTCAGCATCTTCCGGGAGAGGCAACCCGAAGTTCTGGCCGTTCCTTGGGGGGTCCCTGGGGATGCTGATGAAGTTGAGATCTCCAGGGAACACAGACCCCGCACCCGGCATCGGGGACCCTCTGCCTTCAACCGTCTCTCTGGAATCTCAGAAGTCCCAGACTGGCAGCTGGCAGAATCTGGACAAAGTCAATTTGAGCCAAGTGTGTCCCTGGAGTTCCGCCAACCCAGCCACCGGCATCCTCCACCCTGGGCCCTTCACCAGCCTCCTCACAGATCTCACCTCTTCCATTCTTGCACCCCAGGCCACACGGCAGTCACAGGCAGCCTTCTCGGGTGTCAAGCAGATCAGACCTCTCCCCTATCAAATCTCTTCAGAGACTGCCCATCAAAAGCAGACAAAATTCCAGATTCCCTGTGGGAATCTTGGAAGCCTCCCACATCCTTTCCTCCAAATCTCCAACTGTGCCTCCACCTCCCACTCTCTCACTTTCTACTGCCTGGCCTGGTTCTGACAATCCCTAGAATATACCTTCCACCTCAGGGCCTTTGCACTTGCTGTTTCCTCTGCCAGAACTCTCTTCTCTGCAGATCTTCCCATGCCTGGCTCCTCCTCTGCATTCGGGTCTCAGTCCCAGTGCTCCTCCTCAGGCGTCCTCCGAGCCCTCCTTGATCTAAAGGAGTCCTGGCCCTGGGCCCCCTTTTTCTCACACTCCCCTTCGTGGCACTTGCCCCTCTCTGAAGTTACTTTGTTTAGATACTCGCTCATATGGTCACTGTCTTCTCCCTAATTAAAATGTCACCTTCACGAGGGCAGGGACCAGGCCTGTCTGGCTTTCTCTGTGTCCCCCAGAACCGTGTTTGGTACACAAAGGTCCCTGAACATTTTTGTTCATTTAATGAATAAGCGAGTGAGCAAAAGAAAAAACCAGTGGTTCTCAAAAATAAGGTCATTTGGGGGCCCCCAGCAATGTCTGGAGACATGTTTGCTTGTCACAACTGGGGGATTGCTACTGGCATCTAGTGGGTGAGACCAGGGATGCTGCTAAACATCCTACAGCGCCCGGGACAGCCGCACGATAGAGAATGCCCAGCCCCAAATGTCAACAGCATCAACCCTGAAATAAACAAATGAGAGAGTTAAAGGCCACAGGTCCGCACAGTCAAGCTGCCGTCCAACATCAAACATCAAGGAGCCTGATCAACGTCCCCTCCTGGTCTCCAAACGCCTTCCCCAATGATGCGGGTCACAGTTCAGCAGAAATCTCCCGAGTGATTTTATTATTGGCACGGCTTATGCAATCAATTTCACGTTAACAAGAAATATGAATAAGAGGAAGTCCAGCTGCTGGAGATGCCGGGAGTTAATTTCAAAATATGTAATTCTGCACCCTAATCAAAGAGAACTGAAATTTCTCTAGTTCCCTGATTCTGTGGGTTATTTTCCTTGGTAATCGTGGACCTTCCTTAAAATTAAACAATCAGCTCTCGGTGTGACCTGCTCATGGGTCATATTTCTATATTTTTTAAATAGATTTTAGAGTGAAGAGGGGGCAGCGTGACTTGTTCCCCAGAGTCACTGGGGACGGGGGTCTGGGCCCACTTACTGAGGTGAACAGACTTCTTGGAGTAACGACAAAGAAAAACCAAAGTTCTTCTCCTCTGTATGTTGGAGCATGATGTGTGTGTGTGTGTGTGTGTGTGTGTGCTGCGCGCGCGTGTACGCGATTGTGTGTGTATGTATGTGTGTGTGTGATTGTGTGTGTGTATGTGTGTGTGTATGTGTGTGTGTGATTGTATGTGTGTGGATTGTATGTGTGTGTGCGATTGTGTGTGTGTGTGATTGTGTGTGTATGTGCGATTGTGTATGTGTGTGTGTATGTGTGTGTGCGCGCGATTGTGTGTGTATGTGTGTGTGATTGTGTGTGCGATTGTGTGTGTATGGGTGTGTGATTGTGTGTGTATGTATGTGTGTGTGCGCGATTGTGTGTGTGTGTATGTGTGTGTGTGTGTGCGATTTGTGTGTGTGATTGTGTGCGTGATTGTGTATGTGTGTGATTGTGTGTGTGCGATTGTGTGTGTGATTGTGTGTATGTGTGTATGTGTGTGTGTGATTGTGTGTATGTGTATGTGTGATTGTGTGTGTGTGATTGTGTGTGTGCGATTGTGTGTGTATGTGTGTGTGATTGTGTGTGTGTGCGATTGTGTGTGTGATTGTGTGTGTATGTATGTGTGTGTAATTGTGTGTGTGTGTGAGATTGTGTGTGTGTGCGATTGTGTGTGTGTGCGCGATTGTGTGTGTGTGTATGTGTGTGTGTGTGTGTGCGTGGCAAAGAGGCCTGTGCCTGTGTTGATTTCTCAGAGTAACAGGCAGCCACCGAGCCTCCATCTGCACCACAACCTGCACCGCTCCTTTCTTGCCCCCCGCCCCACCAGCTTCCCTTGGGTCAATGGCAAACACAGAGGTGTCAGGAACGCTCTGAGTCCCCCCAGATGCAAATTCAGCTTATCCAAACCCAAATCCCAGACAGATAGAGAGAGAGAATAACCTAAATCAGGGCTCTCAACTGGGGGTGATTTGCCCCCGGGAAGCATCTGGCCATGTCTGGAGTCACTTTTGGTTGTCACAACTGGGGGTGGGGTGCTACTGATGCGAAAATCCTACAACGCACGGGACAGCCCCAGCACAAAGAATTCTCCAGCCCAAAATACCAGCAATGCCAAGGTTAAAAAAGCCGGTTCTAAATAGTGGGGGTGGTTCTGCACTGTCATTTACTCAAGGAAAATATAAAGTGACTCCTCAGAGTAAGCACAAGCTGGAAGCCCGGAAAACACCAATCCCCTGGCAGAGCTCATCGCGTCTCGCTGTGCGAGCATCTGGTCCCCTAAACACAGCGTAATATAAGATGCAGACCCTAGAGCCAGACTCTGAGGGTCCAAGTCCTCACCCCGCACCTCAAGAGCTGTGTGATGTTCAGCAAGTCACTCAACTCTCCTCCCGTCAATTTCTTTCATCCCGAAACTGATAAAGATCACAGTGTCTACTTCACAGGTTGGTAACACAGATTAGACGAATTATTATAAGTAAACACTCAGACTGGTGCCTGCCTGTAGTAAATGCAAGGTAAGTGTCTGCTACCATTATTTTTCCCGCGCTATAACTTCCCCTAAAAAACCAGCCGACAATTTCGTCTGCGGCTCATTTTGAGGAACAGCTTTTGCATCCAACATGGGAAGATAAATTGACGGTGAAGACTTCTTGAAAGGCAAAGCATTACTTCACTTGATGGGCTAGTTACAGATTGACAGGGGTAGTTTTGATTCCACGTGACTTTTGCCTTGGGACCTGGCCCCCACTGACATGAACTCCCTGTGGTGTCTGGGACCAGAGGACAGTGTCCTTCTCAATTTGATGCCCCCTGGGCTGAATGAGGACTAGCTAGGAAACACTGACCAAACCCCACCAACAAACCAGCCCTGACAATTGAAACCATAATCAGATGCAAGAAATCTGCCAGGGGCAAGAGGAGATCATCCGGCTTTGGGTGGGAATCCATTGGAATCCATGAGCTTTGGGTCCCGATGAACTTTGTGGAGACAGTGCCTTGAAAGCATAAACACAACTTTCCATGGCAGGCAGTCTCCAGCTCCTGGGACAACCCCAGTGTGACATCCTGTTCCAACCAAGGACGTGCCTCCACCCAGCCCTACCCACAGGGACAGGACACGCAAGTTACATTTGCAGGCAGATAACAGATCCATTCTTGAAGCCCAGAGGAGGTGTTGGGGTCCCCACAGGCTCATTACATCCATTCATCACCTCGTTCAGTTCTCTTTACAGAACCCTGTGAAGAAGCTAACATCACCCCCATCTTACACACGAGAAAACGGTGGGTCCAGAAGACGCCCTGACTTGTTCAAGGTCACTGTGAGTAAAGGGTTAACATCAGGCCTGCCTGGGAATGACCTGGGTCTCCCATGGCAGGGTCGGAGCTGCCAGCTTGTAGCGTGGAACCACGCCTGGGTTGGAGGAACCGAGCTGTCAAGCAGGCCTTGGACGTTGGTGATCAGAATCACAGAAGAGGTTGGCGGGAAATAGGGGCTGAAGCTTCTACGCTTCAAGGTGACTCCTGGCATTCTGGCTCTTGCCCCTGGCAGCCCAGCACGCCCGTGTAGCTGACAGAGCAAAAGGAGCTGTGTGTGTGGGCGGTGGTGGGTCTCCAAAGAGACAAAGATGCAGTGTCATCACCCTGAATCCTTCTAGAAGCTGAGTCAACACAGTTTTATATAAAGGCCTGTCTGTGTCTTGCGAGGTTGTCCGCCAAGGGGAACCCATAAGTGCAATTAGTTGCGTGGGGAATGGGGGAATCAAGGTCTAAAGCTGCGTCTGCCTGACCCAGAGTCCAGGCTCCTCCTACTCCCCAAGGCAGCTGGAAGCCCAGAGAACTCACTAAAAGTCGGTGTGCAACACAGCATGGCTAAAATCGTTACCGCATAGCCTAGCAATGCCACTTCTCGGTTTATGCCCAAGAGAAGTGAGATCATGTGTTCACAGAAAAACTTGTACACAGATGTCCACAGCAGCATTATTCATAAAAACCAAAAAAGCAGAAACAACGCGAATGTCCACCAACTGATGAATGCATAAGCAAAATGTGCTCCATCCACACAGTGAAATATTATTCAGCCAAAAAAAAGGAAGGAAGAAATGCCAAGACATGGACAAACCTTGAAAACACGACGCTAAGTGACAGAAGCCAGATAAAAGGCCTCATGTTGTAGGATTCCACTCATATGAAATGTCCAGAATAGGCAAATCCATAGAGACAAAAGGCAGATTAGTGGTTGTCAGCGGCTGGAGGGAGGGGGGACATGGAAGTGACCGCTTAATGGGCACAGAGTTTCCATTTGGGGTAATGAAAAAATCCTGGAACTAGACAGTGATGATGATTCTATGATCTTGTGAATATACTAAAAACTACACTGCATTGTATACTTTAAAAGGGTGAATTTATGATACGTGAATTAAATTCCAATTTAGAACACACATAATATGACACCAACAGCTAATGCAACAGAAGTAAAAGTAGATGAATAAAACTACATCAAACTAATAAACTTTTGTGCATCAAACGCCACAATCCATAGAGTGAAAAGGCAACCTATGGAACGGGAGAAAATATTGCAAATCACATATCTCATAAGAGGCTAATATCCAGAATATATAAAGAACTACAAGTCAACGACAAAAAAATCCAATAACCCGATTAAAAAAATGGGCAAAGGACTTGGAAAGACATTTCTCCAAAGAAGATGTACAAATGGCCAACAAGCCCATGAGAAGATGCTGATCATTGCTAATCATTAGGGACGTGTCAGTCAAAACCACCATGAGGGACCACCTCACATCCGTCAGGACGGGTGATGAAAAAACAGAAAACAACAAGTGTTGGTGAGGATGTAGGGAAATTAGAACCCTCTGCATTGCTGGTAGGATTGTAAAACGGTGCAACTGTTATGGAAAATAGCATGGAAGTTCCTCAAAAAATTTAACAAAGAATTACCATAGACCCAGCAATTCCACTGCGGGGTATATATCAAGAAGAATTGAAAGCAGGGTCCTGAAGAGAGAGCCGCCCATCCATGTTCACTGCAGGACTATTCATAACAGCTAAAACATAGAAGGTGCCCAAGTGTCCGTTGACAGATGAAGGGATGAACAAGATGTGGCATGCACACACAGTGGAATATTATTCAGCCTTAAAAAGGAAAGAAATTCTGACGCCTGCTACAACATGGATGGACCTTGCGGACATTATGTTAAGTAAAATAAGCCAGTCACAACAAGACAAACACTATATGATTCCGCTTACATGAGGTATCTAAAGTTGTCAAATTCATAGAGACAGAAAGAAGAACGATGGATACCAGAGGCCGGGGGGAGGGGAAACGGGGAGTTGCTATTCAATGGGTACAGAGTTTCAGATTTGCAAGATGGAAAAAATTCTGGAGATCGTTTTCACAACAACATGAATATACTTAACACGACTGAACTGTACACTTAAAAATGGTTAAGATGGTAAATTTTATGTTGTGGGGTTTGTTTTCACAATACAAAAAAGTGAAAAAAAAAAAAGTGGTCCACTGGGGAAAACACACACACACAGAGCACAGCCGACATTTCCTCTACCTGCCCAGGTGTAACGCATCCTCTGCTGATGCTGCCAGGCGCCCCCCACCACAGGAGCCCCCACTGCAACACTGCACCTCACTGACCTGGAACCACGCCAGGACGGGCAGGGACCAGGCCTCGATCCCCAGGGCTTAGCCGGGCACCTGCTTCACAGACAATGGATAAATTATCGACTGAACAACTTGTTTAGCGACCACGTGGTGAGGTCAGGCTGTTACAATTATCCCCATTTCACAGACGGGTTAACGGAGGCTCATCAAGGCAAGGTGACCTGCCCCAAAATCACAAAGCCAGCAAGTGGTACGGGAAGAAGTGGCCCCGAAATCCCAGACTCCTGTTATAGGGCCCCTTCCACAGTATCACCTCCCTCAGGGTCAACCTGGCCTCCATTTCAACACGGAATTTACAAATAACCATTCCCACTCTCTCCTGGTGATTCTTCACTGTTGGATCACTGGCGAATCCAATAAAAATCTGAGCCCTTTTCCTAAAGCAGCATACATATGAAACTCAGATAATAGTTTCTAGAGGGTTCCAGGACCCCCTGAAGCCCATCCATGGGCCTCAGTTAAGAACCCCTTTCCACCCTGCTATCTGGGTGGGTTCATTTATTCTTAGGGTTTTAGAGTCATCTCTATATTCTTGAGCATCAGAATCAATGAGAGATGCTATTTTAAACTCACATTACCAGGCCCATCCCCTGTGAATCTGGTTATGCAGGGCCAGGGCTGGGCCCAGAAATCTGCATTGGGCACACCAGAGGATTCTGGGATTGGTGGCTCTCAGACGCAGATGGGCCCATGAGCTGCCGCCTCCCAGATCTCTGAATGCAGCCCAGATGATCCCCAGAGAGACCAGCCTCTCTTCCCAGCTGCCCACCAAACCTGGCCATTAGAACATTCCACCACAACCGAATGAGGACCACCCTGGGCCCAACATCTTTGACTCTATCAGTGCTCCTTTGCCTGGATCACTAGGCCAGAAGCCTGGGCATCACTCTTGACTGCCCCTGTCACCACCCCACATCTTGACATCACCAAGGCCAGCTGATTCTGCCTCCTGTGTTGCTCTGGGCCCCTCCACTTCCTTCCATCGTCCCGGCCAGGGCCCTGGTCCAAGCTCCCAGCTTCTGCTCCCGGCTTCCATCTGCCCCTACAACCCTTCCTGCATCCTGCAGCTCTGATCACGCCACTGCCTCGTGGAAAGCCCTTCGGTGGTGACGAAACTCTACAAGTGCATTGTCCAATATGGTGCTCAACAGTCACAGGGGGCTGGTGGCCACCATATTGGATAGCACAAACATAGCACACTCTCATCCTCATAGAAAGTTCCAGTGACAGCGCGGCTCTAGAACTTTACTTATAAGCCCTCAGGGTCTGGCCCCAGCCTCTGTACAGACCACTCCCCAGGATCCCTGGGGATCCTTGAGCCACAGTGACACCCCTCCCCTCCTCCCCTGCTTAGCCAACTCCTGCCTGTCGTCTGGGTTTCAGCTTAGCTGTCACCTCTCCCCTGCCTAGGACAAGCGCCAAGCTTTTGCCTATCACAGCATTTAAAACACTGAGTCGTAACAGCCATGGGCATGCCTATGCCCTGCACCTCCACACCAACAGTTTTCAGCCAGGGGCAGGTCTGTCCCCCAGGGGACAATCGGCAGTGTCTGGAGACATTATTGATGGGGTGCTACTGGCATTGGTGAGTAGAGGCCAGAGATGCTGCTAAACATCCTACAGTGCACAGGACAGCCCCCACGGCAAAGTATCTGGCCCAAAATGTCAACAGTGTCAAGGTTAGCCATCCCTGCTCTAGACCGGTGGACTCCATAAAGGCAGGGCTGTATCCTGTATACCAGGCACCCCCAGACACCAGCCCAGAGTTGGGCATACAGGAGGTGCTCAATAAAGACTGAATGTATAAGGAGTTTCGATGTTCTGTAAGATTCTTTCCCCAGGATTCCAATTCCCTTACAGTGTCTTTCCTTAAAGATAACCACTGATCATTATGGTGGGCTGAATAATGGCCCCCCAAAACATCCAGGTCTTAATCCCTGGACCTTGTGGACGCTCCCTTCTATGGCAAAAAGGACTTGGCAGACGGGATTAAGTCAAGGATCTCCAGATGGGGGGATTATCCAGCGGGCCCTACATGCAGTCACAAGTCACCATATAAGAGGAGGCAGAGGGAGACGGAACACAGAGGGAAAGGCAATGTGGGAACGGAGCAGAGAGAGATGGGAAGATGCTACCCTGCTGGCTTGAAGAGGGAGGGAGGGGCCCCAAGCCAGCCGCCGCCAGAAGCTGGAAAAGGCAGGGAACAGATTCTCCCCCAGGGCCTCTGGAGAAAGTGTGGCCCTGCCAGCAGCCTGGTTTCAGCCCTGGGAAACTGATCTTGGACTTCTTTTTTTATTTTTTTTTAAAGATTGACACCTAAGTTAACAACTGTTGCCAATCTTTTTTCTTCTTCTTCTTTTTCCCTTTTTTTTCCCCTGCTTTTTCTCTCAAGTTCCCCCCAGTACACAGTTGTATATTTCAGTTGTGGGTCCTTCCAGTTGTGGCATGTGGGACGCCGCCTCAGCATGGCCCAACGAGCAGCGCCATGTCCGCGCCCAGGATCTGAACCAGTGAAACCCTGGGCTGCCGAAGCGGAACGCGTGAACTCAACCACTCGGCCACGGGGCCGGCCCCTGATCTTGGACTTCTAGCCTCCAAAACTGTTGTTTTAAGCCAACAAGTTTATGGTCATTTCTTACAGTGGCCCTGGGACACTAATACCATCCTATTCCTTCCTGCGGTTTACTGGATTCGAATCACAGAATTTAAGCACCAGGTGCCAGGCCCCCACGCCCGCTGGCTCTGATGGCTGGAAAGAGAGATGGGGCAGAAGTAAGGGAGCCACAGGGGTTTCTAGATGTTGCAGCTGTCTGGGTCATCAGTGTCACACCTCCCACCTTACTCCTGCCGCCTTCTGGGATGCCGAAGGTCTCAGGCAGGCAAGTGACTTGACCCAGGACACTATGTCTGCCTGGCTGGAGCTGAAACAAGAATTAGAATAAAAATTCAATCCCTTGTCCACTTCTCCAGCCTCCTGACGACCCCTCTCTCCTCTCCCACCACCCTCCAGACACAGTGGCCTTTCTCTGACCTTCCAACACAGCCTCGCCTCAGGGCCTTTGCACCTGCTGTTCCTTCCATTTGGAATACCCTTCCTCCAGAGTCTCCCACAGCTGGCAGCTTCTCATCATTCAGGTCTCAGCTCAAATGTTGCCTCCTCAGAGAGGCCCTCCCTGATTGCACTAGGGCAAAGAGCCTTCCCCTGTTACTTTCTATTTCATCACCCTGTTGATTTTCTTCCCAAGACTTCTCACACTCTGTAATTATCTTGTTAACATCTCTGTTGGCCTGTGCAATGTTAATCCCCTCCCCCCGCAGACTGCAGGCTCCACGAACCTCGTCTGATCTGTCCAGGGTGTGTCCCTAGCCCATGCCAGGCACACACTTGGTGCTCGATACATTATGAATGAATGAATGAATGAATGAACGGATGGATGAGTGGGTGAGCGAATGGGAGTGAATGAATTTGCAGCTTTGGGCGATACTTGCCCAAAGCCAGTCCCAACATACCTGATCTTGGCTTTCCGAAAGGCCAGCTCCTCTTCGTTGCCAAAATCCAGGGACACATCCTCAGTATCGTCCACCAGGGCCTGGGGGTACACCAAAGGCTGGTGGCGGGCCAGCCCTCCCGCGCATCCCCACCTCCACCCTCTCTGCTGGCGGCGCCCCTCCCCTGTGGCTGCCGACGGAGGCCTCCTCCACTCTCCTGCCCATTTGGGGTCCGGCCCAGGCCCAGGCCCCAGACTCGTGCATCCCTAATCCTCCCGGCTCCTCCCAGCGCTCCCGCAGCCTCCTCCCGTCCTCACCACCATCCTCCCACCCCAGCGTCCCCGCGGCCATACCTGCTTCATCCTCCCCAGAGCCACCTGGAGCCCACGCCCCAGGCTCCGGCTCCGCCTCCCGCCGCCGAGGTGCTAGGATGCGCGGCCTGTGGTGAGCGGTGGGGTCGGAGCCTGCGCCCCGCGGTGCCGCCTCCGCGCAGGTCGCCGGGTGGGGGCGGGGCGCGCGGGGCCCAGAGCGCAGTCGCGGGCTGGGGAGGTGGGCTCGACCGCCAGGGCGGGGGCGGGGCTTGGGAGGGTCCCAGGGCCCAGGGAGACAAAGAGCCGACGCCCAGAGTGGAGGGATTCAGGGCGAAGCCAGAGCGGCGGTGGGGAGGAGATGGTTCGGGCCGAGAGGCGGACTTGGGGACCGTGAATGACCCCGGGCGGAATAGAGCGGGTGGGTCAGTGAAGGAAGTGGATATTCCCTAAAGGTGGAATGAGCGGGTGGGTGAATGAATGTCAGCGTCGGGCAGCCTCATTCGGGGCTTGGGGAAGGTGGGTGTTTCCCCAAAGTCTCTGATCCCAAGAATTCCCCAGGGCCCTGATTCAAAGCACGTTCCCAGGCCTGGCCCTGGAGGTTCAGGAGGCCTGGAGTGCGCCCCGGAATCTGCCTTTAGCAGGTGAATGTGCTGCAGCCACAGGCTGGGAATTACTGCTGCCGCAGTGACCTCTACTCGCATCCGGGTACCGGACACGTGCTGAGCGCCAAATAACCATTAACAGCATCGGTAGTGTTTCTGGACGTCCAGGCCTGCCCAGGGACCTCCCAGGAGAGAAGTCTTGCCACCTGAAAGTCTTTCCTGGCCCAGATAAGGTCACCCCCGACCCCTCTTTCTGCCCTCTCTCCTGACCCCCCACTCAGGGGCAGTGGGCTGAGAGTCAAGATGCCAAATGGGGCTGGCCCCGTGGCTGAGTGGTTAAGTTCGCGCGCTCCGCTGCAGGCGGCCCAGTGTTTCGTTGGTTCGAATCCTGGGCGCGGACATGGCACTGCTCATCAAACCACGCTGAGGCAGCGTCCCACATGCCACAATTAGAAGGACCCACAACAAAGAATATACAACTATGTACTGGGGGGCTTTGGGGAGAAAAAGAAAAAAATAAAAAATCTTTAAAAAAAAAAAAAAAAGATGCCAAGGCCGCTGATCCTGCCCTTTGCCCTCCTGCCATGGGCAGTAGGGGCCCATCCCGCAACCCTGGTGACCTAGAAAAGGGCTGCTGATCCATAAGCTCCTGACACAACTCACCCACTGCTGGTCCCTGCAGGGGCGACCTCTCTGGGGTGTGCCCAGGAGGAGGGGCAGGATGCAGAGCTGGGGAGCTGCCTGAGGTCTGATGCCTGGGCTGGCACCCCCTCCATTCCCTAAACTGACCCCACAAAGGGCCTGCCAGGTATGTGTGGAGGGAGGGTGCTTTCTCCTGGGGACAGAATGCCATCTTCAGGAGTCAGGGCTCTGCATCTCTGACCAGCTCCCAGGTGATGCTGATGCTCTGGGCCTCTGGACCACGCTTTGAACGGTAAGGATCTAAACCACCAAAGCCCAGTTTTCTAGAAAGGCCTGTTGGCTCTTCCAGCCCCAAACCAGCTCCAGGCACAGCAGAGTGTCATATTGAGAGACTGGGGTGCCCTAAGCTTCCCCTCCACCACTGGGCCACAGCAGGTGGAGGTGAGAAGCGGTTGTAGGACATTTAGGGGTTTTTCCTCCAACCGTGGGAATCACCAGCTGTTGGTGTCTGTTAAGTTGGGGCTCAGAGAGTCCTCAAGGGGGCGAGGAGGTAGGAAAGCCCCCTTGGAAGCCCCATTTGGGGACAAACTGTCATTCTCAGCCATCAGGTTGGGGTTGTGGAAGTCGCCCCCAAACAGGTGGCCCCCTCCCACTCCTGACTTGTCCACATGGGGGCACAGGCTGAGGATGCAGATGCTGGGGCTGGACTTGGGTCTCTGGCATCCGCCTCCACAGAAGAAAGTGCCTCCCTGAACACGCACCCAGATGGCCTTCTGCGGGGTCGGCCTGCGGAATGTGGGGGTTGAGCCAGGAGCCCAAGGGGTCTGCGGAGAACTCATCACTGGCTTTGAAACTGGCTGAGTGGATTCACCTGGGGTTGCTGGTTAAACGGCAGAGCCCAGGGCGCACTCCAGGCCTCCTGAACCTCCAGGGCCAGGCCTGGGAATCTGCTTTGAATCAGGGCCCTGGGGAATTCTTGGGAACAGAGACTTCTGGGAAACCCTGACATTCTCCCCTCACGCTGGTACCACGGACTATGGCCACCAGGATCCTGACACTAGCCACCGTCCGCTGGTCTTGGCCCGGAGGGGCTTGGGGAGCAGAGCTGCAAGAAGTTCCATCTCTGGAGCCAGGACACCCTGGGGGAAGGGGCTGCAGGCTCAGGCAGCCACTGGCCTCTGGATGGCCCTAGGAGGCCAACACTTGGAGTTGGGCAGGCCTGACGGGGAATTTGGCTCCACCACTCCCTGACCGAGTGGCCTTGGGCAAGGAACTTCACCTCTCTGGCGTCAGTCTCCACATCTATAAAATGGGTCCACACCTTCCCCCCCAACAGGGGTGATGCAAGGACTAGAGAAAACACCTGTGAAACGCCCTCCTCGGAGTAGGGGCTCAGGAAACAGCAGCCCTGGTGACAGTGATTTGTGGTCACCAGCAGAGGGGCCTGGGGTCCAAGGAACCCCCGTGGGCCCGGCAGCACACAGGACGTGAGCCTCGTGCTAGAGTCACTCCTTCCGCTGAGGGGCGTCTGTCTTAAGGGGGGGAACAGGGGCTGCACTCAGGTGGCCATTTCCCCGAACACCTACTGTGGGACCCATGCTGTGTGTCCGTGGGACAAATGGCAGCCAGGACTGAGGACCGGGAACAGCGCTTCCCCAAGATGGGACCCCAGGAACCCTGGACCAGAAGGCATGAGCTGTCGTGGCGGAAGGCTGAAGCCCGGGGCCCTGCGCCCATCCTCCCTCGGGCAGGTGGAAATGGCAGCCCCAGACCTGTCACTCCTGGCCCAGCAGCCTCTCTTCACCCTCGGCCTGCCATTCCCACGGCGGCACGCCCTCAGATCCCGCCGGCCTCGCAGCTGCCTGCCTGGCACCCCGCAGTGGCACTGCCATCCCGCTAAGCAGGTTGCCAGATCCAGCAAGTAAAAATATGGGGGCCCTGTGAAATCGAACTTGAGGAGAACAATAATTTTGTTAGTATAAGTATGTCCCATGCGATATTTGGGACATACTTACAGTAAAAAATTCTCAGATGTTTATCTCAAATCCAAATTTACCTGGTGTCCTGCATTTCCTCTGGCTCCGCTGTGTCTCCAGGCCAGGGTGGGTCCAGGCCCACAAGGCCCGGGGCTCCCACCCTGGTGTCTGCCCCTCCTATGCCCGCCTTCTGCAGAAGTTGTGCCCACTTCACAGGGCTCTTCCCACCTGTCGTGGCCCTTGTCCTCCTCCAGGCTGGCGGCCAGGGCAAGGAGCCCAGGAAGGCAGAGCAGAGGGCTGAAGGAGGAAGGGGGTGCCCGCCCCTCGGCTGCCCTCGGGGTCCCCGTCCACCACGTGGGAGCTGGGGGTGCCCAGGGGGCAGCCCTGGATTTTTCCCCAGATGGAGCTCAGCTCTGTCCAGGCCTCTGTTTCCCCATGTGTGCGGTAGGGAGAGAACCCCTGCCCAGCACACACCCCGGGTCCTTCACCCACACACCCACCCACCCACCTTCTCTGTGCTTGAGTCGTGGCACAGGGTCCCACCGTCACCGAGCTGAAATTCTGGTTAAGAGATAATAAGAATTACCAAACCTGGCAAAAAAAGAGAAAAGAGTTAGGGGAGATGCGAAGGGTCCCTCAAGAACTGAAAACAGAGAGAGCAAGGGTGCAGTGACAGGGGCCGGGGGGACATTAGGGAGGAGGTCAGGAAGGGCCGCCAGGTGAAAAATGGTTGTGTGTGCCGGGGGAGCATTGACACGGCGGGAACAGCAGGTGCAAGGGCCCTGAGGAGGGAAAGACGTGGGTGTGTTCAGAGAATGGGCGGAATCTGGCCAGCGTACAATAGCAGAGTGAGCTTCAGGAGCCGCCCACGGAGGGTGGCCCGTCCTGCCCGGCAAAGCCTTATGGGCTGGGATGGGAGTTTGGCGTCTGCCTGATGAAAGGGGGACGTGGAAGCCACCTGGCTGAGGACAGAGACCCAGGTTTCCGGCTCCCACCTCCACACAGGGCCGGGCAGAGCTCTGGCTGTAGGAGTGGGAGGGCCTGTGACGTCCGTGCTGCGTGGCAGGTAAGAGGGCCTGGGGAGTGTCTTGTTTGTGGGGACCTCCTGGTCTCTCTGACAACCACCACCGTTCATTCAGCAAACGGTTTGCAGATAAGGCCTGGCCCTTCCCGTTTGCCTCGCGCCCTGCCTGTCCGTCCCAGCCCCAGCCTCGTGGTGCCCTTGATACAGCAAGGCACCTGCATCTAGCCAGCTGCCCCTGGGGGTGGGTGGCCCGCTCGGGATGCCAGGCAGGCTGAGAATGTGGGGTCTCCCAGCCAGGGGTGCAGCAGAACACAGGCCGTGGGGAGATGCAAAGGGCCTGGGTCCTTCCCCCGACAGATTCCAAGAAAGGAGCTGGGGAGAGGACCTTCTGGTTTAAAGACATTTATCCATGTGTTAATTACGTGCAGCCTGTGGACCTTGTCAGGATGCAACTCAAAAAAACGGTGGGAAATAAAAATATTTATGAGATAATCAGGAAATGAACCCTGATGGAGTGTTGGATAAGATCCCTGAGACGAAGGATTATTATTCATTTTTTCTGACATTTTGGTGATATTGTGGCTTTTAAAAATTGGGATATAATTCTCACACCATAAAATTTACCCTTTTAAAGTGTAACGTGCAATGGCTTTTAGTCTACTCACACCATTGTGCAATCATCACCACTGATTCCAGAACATTTTCATCACCCCAAAAAGAAACTCTGAACTAATTAGCAGTCACCGCCCCCCCCACCCCCCCCACCCCCCCACCTCCCAGCCCCTGGCAACTACTCATCTACTTTCTGTCTCTATGGATTTGCCTATTCTGGACATTTCATATGAATGGAATCACACAGCATGTGGCTTTTTGCATTTGACTTCTTTCGCTGAGTGTGGTGTTTCCAAGTCCATCCGTGTGGTAGGCTGGATTGGTGCTTTGTTCCCGTCTACTGCAGAAGAACGCTCATTGCATGGATGTGGCACGTCTAGTTGATCTTTTCATCACTTGGTGACGTTTGGGCCGTGTTTACTTTTGGGCTGTTAGGAAGGATGCTGCTGTGCACGTTCCTGCACAAGGTTCCGTGTGGACATGTCTTCAGTTCTCTTGGGTCCATACCTAGGAGCGGCATTGCTCGTGGCTCTGTTTTCCAAGAGTCCGTTTTTAGAGCTACACGCCAAAACCTTAAGGTGAAATTAGAAGATGATGGGGTCGGCGTCAAAGTGGTACGGAAGCAGGCGTGGGAGACACATCGATGCAGAAAGACAGGCTGTGCGAGCTGAGGACTTCGAACTGGGACGAGCGCATGGGGAGTACTATGCTCTTCGTATCTGTTTCAATTTGTGCATAAACAATTTCTTTTATTGAGGCTCAGTTCAGAGCGACTCCCATGTCCTCCTTTCAAATTCCCACCCGATCGCTATCTACAAATAGAATTGTGGTGTAAGTCCCAGGTGTGATTTTAAGTTCTCTGGTAGCCACATCTGAAAAAGTCAAAAGAAACAGGGGACATTGATTTTAATCATACTTTTCTTTAACCCAGCGTGTCCAAAACACGGCCATTTTAACATAGAAGCAATTAAAAAATTACGAAAAAGACAGTTTACATTTTTTCCCTCCCAGGTCCCCAGCCCCAGTGCGTCTCTTCCACTGATGGCCTGTCTCTGTGCAGCCTTGCCCCATTCCGAGGGCTCCGTAGGGACTCGTGGCCCCCAGATGGGAACGGGCAGCTTCGCGTTTGGGCATTTAGTGCACTTTTCAAAAAGCTCTGATGACTTCTTTTTTTACTTGCTTGTTTTTATCCATCTACAGCTAGAATTTGGCCCAAAGAGGGCAAGCATCTTGTGTATCTCTCTAAGTGGGGTACCCCGTGTGTCTCACAGATGGGGAGGCAGGGGCACAACCGAGCTCCATCTGGGTAGAAATCCAGGTTCCCCTTTGTGTGCCACCAGCCCCTCAAGAAAATGCATGGGGCCCCAAGGGCAGCCCACCAGAGGGCCCCACCTCCTTCAGCCCTCTGCTCTGCCTTCCTGGGCGCCCTGCCCTGGCCGCCAGCCTGGAGAAAGAGAAGGGCCACGACAGGTGGGAGGAGCCCTGTGAAGCGGGCACAGCTTCTGCAGAAGGCGGGTGTAAGGGGGCAAGATGGGCAGTGACAGCTGCCCAGACACCAGGGTGGGAACCCCGGGCCTCGGGGGCCTGGACACACCCTGGCCTGGAGACAGAGCGGAACCAGACGAAATACAGGACACTTGGATAAATTCAAATTTGAGATAAACAACTGATAGTTTTTAACTATAAGTATGTCCCTAATATTGCAAGGGATATACTTAAACTAAAAAAATTATTGTCGTTCTCCTCAACTTCGATTTCACAGGGCCCCCATATTTTTACTTGCTGGATCTGGCAACCTGCTTAGGGGGATGGCAGTGCCACTGTGGGGTGCCAGGCGGGCAGCTGCCAGGCCAGCGGGATCTGAGGGCGTGCCGCCGTGGGAATGGCAGGCCGAGGGTGAGGAGTGGCTGCTGGCCCAGGAGTGACAGGCCTGGGGCTGCCGCTTCCACCTGCCCGATGGGGGATGGGCACAGCTCAGGGCCAGGTCTGACCACACAGCCCCCCTGATCCTCTGTGCCAGCTGCCCGTCTCCCACAGGATAAAGAGCAGAGAGTCTGCGCAGCTTGGAGCCGGGCGTGGTCTGGGAGTTGCTTATCCACCGTGTGACTCTGTTTCCCGCTGGTTGTGTCCTAATGATGGGAGCCCTCCCTCGTAGGGCGGAGTGAGGATGAACAGTCTGCTCTGTGTCAAGCGCCTGGCACAGAGGAGCCATGTGCTGACCGTCCTTCCTACAGCTGCCGCCCCTTGTGCCCCGATGTGGCCTCTCCCTGCTGCCCATCCTTGCCGAGGCCTCCTTCTCGGAAATCTTGTGATGCTTCCTGTTGGGGTTGGAAGCTTGCTCCTGCTCCGGTCTGCTCTTGCTGGCAGCGGAGGCCTTTGCTAGGCCAGGTGGGCACTCTCCCACGAGGGGAAATCCCAGACCAGGGGACAAAAGGGACAGCCGGGGTCTGATGTGTCCCGCCTGGCCTGCCAAGCAAACTGCCGTCTCACCAGGAGTCCACAAACAGGCCAGAGAAAGCCTCTTGTGGCTTAAGGGCAGGGACAAGGGGCAGAAATGCCAGGTCCACGGCAGGGCTAGGGCTTCTCTCTGGGAAGCTGGGAGAGTGGCCAGTGGTGGCTCTCGGATGAGCAGGAGGCTTCTGGCTTCCTTTTGGAGCAGTGGGAGCTTGGTGGGTCCCTCCCATTGGTCCACTGCTGGGAAGATCATAATGCTGATCTCTCCCTCAGCAGCTGGAGCTCCATTGAGTCGTCCCCCACCAGAGAAGGTGGCCTCCACTGCCATGCCCCAACTGGGCCCTGCTTGGTGGGGACCTTAACCCCCCTGCCCCCACTCATCATGCTCTGGTAACACTGGCCAAACTCTAAGATTTCCAGAAACACCCAATCTCCTTCTTACCTCAGGGCCTTTGCACCTGCTGTTTCCCCTGCCCTTCCCACCAGATTTCTTAGGACTGAAAATATGAGGTCTCCCTCTGGAAGGCCTTCCCTGTTCCTCAGCTCATGTCTCACCCAGTCGCTCAGTCCCTCTCTGGGGTCTGGGATCTAGACATGTTTTGTCCTCTTTCCTGCACTTTCCATGATTTCTAATTATCTTGTTTTCTTATTAGTTTAGCAATCTTTCTCCTCCCCACGCCCCCCTAGGGTATTATCTCCATGAGAGCGGGTGCCCCTTCTGTCTACCTAGCACCGTGCCAGGCACACTGTGGGCATTCGACAAGGGTCTGGTGAGTAAGTGAACAGAGAGATGAGCAACTCCAGGAAATATGCTGGCAAGGAGCCTCTGCCCATCATGCAGATGCAGACAGTACAGTCCTGGATTCCCACCCAGGGGCTCTGGTCTGAATCCAGGCTTTTCTCAGACACACACACACAAACATACATACGTCACCTCCTAGGGCAGGCCCAGCTCCGCAGCGCTGGCCTCACTGGCCGGGTCTGCCCTGCCCCGGTCGGGGAGGAGCCCAGCGTCTCCCAGCTCAAGCTCTGTGAGCCAGCAGGCAGGGAGCCACCACTTACGGGAAATGCTCTGTTGAGGAGAAAGGGTGGCGGGTTGTTTGGCCCAACCCTGGCCCTGGCCCAGACAGACTCAGGAAGCCTGTGCCACTATGTCACCTGGGCTTGGTTCCTCCCAGGGGCAGCAGCTGTCTGCTGAGAGAGAGCTCCCGAAGAAGAGGCCTGGGGCACACATCCATCTTCTCCTCCAATTTACAATAAAAAAGAAAAAGCCTTTTAGAAAGCATGTTAATGCCTCTTGAGAGGCAGTCAAGTGCCATGGCTAAGAGCCTGGAGTCGAGGAGGCTCAGGTCCACTGATAATCAGCTGAGAGATCTCGGGTGAGTTCCTGACCCCCAGCCTCCCTCGTTCTCTGTGTGTGAAATGAGGGTAGTTAGGGGACCTCCTTCTGGGGGCTGGTGGGAGGAACAAAGGAGTTGCCACTTACCACAAGCTCAAGACTTTGCTTGCACGTGGTGTTTGCAGAATAAATTATGTCGCTCGGCCTTCACAACCACCCCAGGGGGTGAGCCCGCTGCACGAGATGGTACCCATTTTACAGATGAGGAGACTGAGGCTCGGAGAGGCTTTTTGGCTTTTTTTTTTTTGAAGCAGATGCCCACAGCTAACAAGTGGTGGAACCACGAGTAGGTCTGAGGTCCCCCACCCCCTGCTCATAGCTCTTCTGGTCACACAAAGGGGGGGATGCTGTCCCCGTCAAGCTCTTGACTCGAGGTTGCAAAGCGTTGGCGCGAGGGCCAGAGCTGGGCTCCGTATGCTTGAGTTGGACCTAAGTAGTCAGAAAGGACAAAGGAACAAACTAATGGAGTTAAGAGAGCTCACGGCCAATATTGAAAAACCAGCTGCCACATCTTTTTGTGAAACCCACATTTCTGGTTGCTCTGGAGAAACTGGAAATTCAGGGATGTGGAGCTTTTGTCCCCTGTGGCGGGAGCTGAGCAGTGGCTGTCCCCCGCTGGATGGGGTTCACTCCACCGGGTGACCGGTTGGCTCCTGTACATTCTCTGTTGGCCCTGGGTCAGTCTGCCATCACTCCTGAAAACCTGCTGTCTTAGGCGGGTCTGCCCAGACGAAGACCCTACCCTGAACAGGACTCTCATGAAGGGGAGGTGTTAGGAAGTGTTCCCGGAGTGCGGGGAGGTGCACTGGGAGGGAGGGAGGCCACACACGCATGTGACATCAGGCCAAGTCCCATAGAAGGTGTTTTACCTTCCTGGGCTGCCATAGCAGAGGACCACAAATCGAGAGGCCTAAACAACCAAAATGTCACGGTTCTGGAGGCCAGAAGTCCAAGATCAAGATGTCAGCAGGGCCATGTTGCCTTTGAAAGGACTGGGGAGGGATCTGTTCCAGCCTCTCTCCTGGCTTCTGGTGGTTCCTAGGCTTGTGACAGCGTCACTCCAACCTTCACGTGGCGGTCTCCTCGTGTGTGTGTCTGTGGCCAAATTTCCCCTTCTTATGAGGACAGCAGTCATGTCTGGTTGAAGGCCCACCAACGCCAGGATGACCTCATCTTGACTGGTTACATCGGCCACCACCTTATTTCCAAAAAAGGTCACATTCTGAGGTGCTGGGGTTTAGGACGTCAACATAGGAATCTGGGGAGGTGGACACAATTCCGCCCGTATCGGAAGGCGACTATGGCTCGCCCCAGAGTCCCCCCTCAGGCGAGGGAGTGGGGTGTCTGTACTTTCCCACCCATCACCATGGGTCCAGGGCGGCCCCAGCAGGCAGGAATCCCCAGACCCCTCTGGCTCTGGGCACACAGACAGAGTGCAAGGGTCGTCCTCCAGCAAAGAGGAGCAGGTGGCGCTGTTGGGAGGGAAGGCTCAGGAGAGCTGGCAGGCACGGAGGTGGGAAAGGGATGGGAGGGTATGTGGGCACCTGCTGCCCACCTTCCATCAAAGGCACTGAAGGCAGAACTGGCCCCCCCACCTCCTTGCAGTGGATTGACCCTAAATGAGTCCCTGGCCTCTCCGCTGGCACTCAGGGACTGTTGGCAGGTGGAGGTGTGCAGAGCCCTCCTACCTGTCAGCCTCATTTACAGAAGGGCTGAGGAGCTGGGGGAAACAGGACCCCCGACTCTGCCGCTCCTCCCTGGGGGTGCTCAGGGATGTCCAAAGACAGCTCGTGAAATGCATCGTCTGTATGCGAGCAGGGGTGCCGGCAATGAGGATAACTGGGAGGAAATAAGGATCCTAGAGAGGTCAGTTTGACTCCACACCAAAGCCTGCGTTCAGGGAGGAGCGGTGGTTCCAGGCACAACGGGCAGCAGTGCCAAGACTGGTCCCCACTCCAGCCATCCTGGTACTTAAGCACTTACATGCAGCATGCCCGGGGGCCCAGGGAGCTTTGCCGTGGGACACCTACTGGGAACATACACAGAGAGGGAGGCAGCCATGCTGTCCAGGAGAGTGTGGAGACCTCTTCCCCAGGAGGCAACTGGTGACCTGGTGGTGGACGGCAGCCTCATCCTGCGAAAGCGTCAGGGTTTGAGCTAGAAGCCCCAGCTTGGCTCGCAGCCCCACCAGGGATGTCTGTGCCCTGGCCAGCTCCATGCATGGCAGCCGCAGTGGACTCGCCCTGGCTCCACCCTCTGCAGCAGCAGCATCAGCGGCTGTTCTGAACCCCTGACTCTAGACCCGCCAGCAGTTGAGGGCGGCCGAGGCCAGCAGGAGTGGGAGATGAACCAAAGCCTGATGTGCTGGGGTGTCAGTGCCTGTGGAATCCAGCCTCACGGCGTGTACCACAGCGAGGAAGAGCTGAGACTCCTGGAGCCTGCAACCTGGTTCAAATCCTGGCTCTGCCACAACTCTGAGCGTTGGGGATGAGCAAGGCTGCGGCAACAAATAGACCTTACATTTTCTGAGCCTTAACATAACAGAAATTTATCTCCCTTAATAGCCCTGGGTGGTGTTCAAGCTGGCAGGGCATTCTTCTCCACTCGGAAGAGCCCAGGCTCTTCCTCTTGGGTGGCTCCACTAGGACCTTATTGTCTTCCACACGCAGAAAGTGGAAGAGGAAGGAGAACACAAGAAGGTAGATCCCTCTCTTAAAGGACCCAGAAGAGGCAGATGCTCTTGGAGGGGAGTTGGTCACATGACCACACTCAAATGCAAAGGAGGCTGGGAAATGTAGTCCAGTTGTGTGCTTGACTGACTACAAGGCTGTTATACAGGATGAAGAAGATGGCTTTTGATGGATATCTCTCAGCATCTTCCACAAGGTGACTTAACGTTTCTGTGGTTCCATCTCTTCGACTCTAAAACGGGAATAACAGCCCTTCCTCATATAAAGTGCTTAGCTTAGTGCCTGGCACGTGGTAAACCCTTGGTAAGTGGGTGTCCAGTGGTACTGGACACCCGTAGCCACCCTTGGGGCTCTTGGATATATATGAGGAGAAGAACCATGGACCAGGCTGGACCTCCTGGCAGCCAGGCGGGTGGGGACCAGGTGTACTGAGATTTGGGGCATTAACCGCACGCGACCACACCTGGACTCTATCTGGGGAAACCCAAGCTTCTGCCTAGAGAGCTTCCTCAGAATTCAGTTCAACTTTCTTCACGTTCAGGTGCGAATGCCGAGTTAGCGCCCCGTTGCCGCTTACAGAGAACGATCAGCCATAGCTCCTGCTTCCCAGAGCCCTGAATGGGATGACCAGCCACCCCACGGCTGGCTGGACGTGGCCGAGGCCCCTCGAAGACTCAATTTTCATGTCTTAGACTCACTTGGTCATCACACTTCCGGGTCACAGCATTCAGAATTCAGCATTTTAGCTCAGTTCACTTTTGGAAAAACCTAGCCACGCAGCGGAGACCCCACCCTGAGCTTGATTGGCCCAGGCCCGGCCAATTCTGCCTGCGGGGCTGTGGCAGGACCCCTCCCTCTGCTCCCATCACAGCCAGGGCGCCCTCACCCAACTGTGCTCCAGGACTTGTGCTCACAGGATCTCAACAGAGTCACCAAACATCCCTCTGAAGTAGAGGAGGCCTGGCTTGTTGGCCTCTGAGGCCCAGAGTGGGGAGGGGACTGGCCTGAGGCCCACAGCAGGGTGAGACAGAGTCAGGCCCTTCACAGCTCAGTCACTCTACCGTGCCCTTGCCCCTCCCTGCAATCTCTGGACCACTGTCAAGGTGAGACCGTGTCAGACAGTAACTGGATCTGTCGGGCTCCCGCTTCAAACTCTCCAAAGGCCTCCCTTTGTCCGCAGGATGAGTCCCAGCTCTCGCTCTGCGAGATGAGGCCTGGAGACTGCCACTGGCCTCCTGCCGCCTCGGCCTCTCTCATCTGCGGCAGCCACCCAGCCATCCTTGCTGTTCCTGGAGCGCCCGAGCTTGCTCCTGCCCAGGTTGGCCCTTGCAGTCTCCGGGGCCCGGCGTGCCCTGGCATGCTCGGTCACAAGGCCCAGTTCTTTCATATCCTTCAGGTGGCAGCTCAAATGTCACTTCCTGGAGCAGCCACAGTAGGTAGCCCACAAGGACCTGTCTACACTCACTGTTCCCATGCCTGCAAACACCCTCCATTCTTTGTTGGGGGCCTTCTCTGTCCTCCAGAAGCCACTAAGCCCAGGGCGGGGGAGGCGGGTAAAGCCCCCAGGAACTCCCCCCGCCCCCGACAGTGACTCTCAGGAGCTGGTGTCTAAATGCCCCAGCACCCTCCCCCTGGTGAGTGGGTCGCTCTGAGGCTCCTGTTTGACACAGTCTCCCTGAGGTCCCCAGCTGCCCCCAGCGGTGGTCTTCTGAGTCACTCGCCGGGCTCGGCGCCCCCCCCCCCCCCCCCCCCCGCCACCCCGCCTCGCTGCTCTGTCTCCGGCAGCACTTCCCGCCAACCCCTCATGTCTTTGTGTGGAGTCAGCTTCCAGAATGATTTACACCAAGTCATGTTCTCGGAGACCTTCCCTGCCCACCTTATCTGTAGGCAGCTGAGCTGTAGCCTCAGAAAACACATTTACATCCTGACCCCTGGAACCTGAGGAGGCGAGCTTATTTGGGAAGAGGATCTTTGTGGACGTAACTGTGAATCCACGGATGAAATCATCCTGGATTACTCAGGGGGGCCCGAAATCTGGTGGCTGGCGTCCTTATAAGAAGAGAAGAGAGAGAGGGCAGAAGGCCACGCGATGATGGAGGCAGAGATCAGAGTGAGGCATCTACGAGCCGAGGAAAGCCCAGGATCACTGGCAGCCCTGGAAGTGAGGACAGAAGCGTGGGACACGTTCCGTCCCAGAGCCGCCAGAGGAAACCAGCTCTGCTGACAGCTTGGTTTCAGACCTCTGGCCTCTAGAACCATGAGAGAACAAATTCCCGTTGCTTCAAGCCACCCAGTTTGTGGTCATTTGTTCCGGCAGCCCAAGGAAACAGATACGCTATCTACGAACCCCACACACCCCAATTCACTCAATGTGTCCTCAGCTGAACGTCTGCCTCTCAGAGTGTCCCGGTGGCTTCTTTGCTTACTGTCTGTGTCCCCTCCTAGAATGAAAGAGGTCCGAACTGTCCTCTTCCCCCCACCCCAGATCCAGCCTCAGGACAGGCCCTCTTTCCATGGTTGATGAATGAACGAATGGACGAGTCTGTGGTCCAGCGGTCCTTGTCCACTTCTCCTCAGCTCCCCCTTGCTCTAGAGGACAAGATTCCATCCCCACCTAAACGTGGCACGGCCTCCTTCCTCCGGGCCCAGGAGCTCTCAACCCAGCTGCACACTGGAATCCCCTGGAAGCTTTTCCACGAGACCCGTGCAAGGCCCCACCCCTGAGACTCTGAATGAATTTGTCTAAGTGGGACTCAGGCAGCAGCATTTCTTCAAAGTTCCTCCAGGTGATGTCAGCGGGCAGCCAGGGTTGAAGCTCCGGTTCGGGGCGGGAGCAGGAACCAAGCTACGGTCAGAGGTCGAGGGTGACCAGTCAACCCAGTTCGCCCAGCCCAAGGGCATTCCAGGGATGGAGGACTCGCAGTGCGAAAACCAGGACCGTCCCAGCAAACGGGGACGAGCTGGTCACTTTAAGTGTTCCCCAAGCCACCGGGATGATGTTCCACCCGGCCAGCCACACCCTGGCCCTGGCCATTTTGAGAGGAAGGGAGCCCCATGCCCAGAGAAGAGGCCATGGGGCCTGCTCCAGACCTTGGATGTCAGAAAAGGGGGCAGGGCTGCAGCTGGACAGCGTGGGGGTGGGGGGCGAGGGTCCAGGGCTCAGGCAGCTGGTGTTGGTGAGGGATCGGCAGTCCCCCCTCAGCCCCAGGCAGGCACGATTCTAACAGAAGGATTTTCCCATGTGGCTTGTGGGCACTGCAGACTCATTGCGAGAGTCTTTTGGGGTCAGGCGGGGTTCGCTCCTCCCCAGGATGCTCTGCCAGGGCCTGGCACACAGTAAGTGCCCAGTTAACAGAGGCTGCGTGACTCAAGGCACGCGAGAAATTGATAATCACATGAACCGGGAACAACTGGGCCTTTTCCCACTTCCTCCTGCTCCACACACCCAGCACCTCTCCAGTCGGACACAAAGTAGACGCCTGATGCATGTTTGTTGATTGACAAAAGAAAAACATTAACAGCTTTTCCAAAAGTGTTTCTTCCTCACTCCAGCCTCTTGCCCGTTACCCTGCTGGGTTTTGTGGGGCTTCTCTTCACACCTCTTGGTCTGAACCACACAAATAAAATTAAATTTTTCTCTCTTCTTCTGTTATATGTGGCAGAAACTACTAGCTGACCTCCATATCTTCTTACACTGAGAGAGAATTTTTTTATTGATATATAATTCACATATAAAATCTTGTTAGTTTCAGGTCACAGTACAATGATTCAGTATTTGCACACATTGCAAAATGATCACCACAATGTCTAGTTAACATCCAGCCACCATTACAAAGTTGTTTTTCTTGTGATGAGAACTTTTCAGATCTACTCTCTTAGCAACTTCTAAATAACCAATACAGTATTATTACCTATAGTCACCATGCCGTACATTATGAAAAAGAATTTGTAGCTCATTCATACCCCTACCAGCTTTTAAAGACTGACTTTCTTGCCCTCCCTTGCAGTTAGTGTGGAGATGACCAAGCTAGTAGAAGTCAATTTTGCCACTTTGGGGTTGTGCCCTTTCCTCTGGTGGAATGCAGTCGTGATGACAGGAGCTGGAGCAGCTGTTTTGGATCATGAGGTGGAAGCCATGCATGAAGATGGGGAAGCCATGAAAGAGAGGGATCTTGGGTTCCTGCGCCATGGAACCACCTTGCCTATTCTGGATGCATATATTTGGACTGTTACATGAGAGGGAAATAGATTTCTACATTGGTCTTTGTTACAGTAGCCACACCTGTATCTTCTCTCAGGCACCGCATCATGAAAAAATGGCTAGATGGATATTCACCCACTGTGGGTGGTGTTTGGGGTGCTTTGATTTAAAATGTTGGCTCCGTGACCCAAGTTTGGAGATGCTTCTTAAAGAAACGGGCAGTCATCCAGGCTCCAGGGCAGCAGAAACTGGGCAGGGTGAGAGGTCCTCGGGACAGCCAGGTAGAGAGAGGGGCTTCAGTCTTAAGATGCCAACCACGAAAAGCCTTGCTTTCCATACGTGTCCCCGTCTAAAAGCACAAAGACAGACCCTCCGAAACACAGGTCCTGTTGATAGCTCTGCTGCTGCTCCCACGACTCAGAGTGGTTAAGCCACTTGACCAACGTCCCCATGGGAAGTGACAGAGCTGGACTTGAGTCCAGGTGTGTGTGGCCCAAAGTCTGAACTCGCCTCTGATCACACTGCCTCCAGATCCAGGGCGTGGGCCCATAGGGCTGCCTTCAGGCCTCAGCGATGGTCCAGCTTCAGTCCCCATTGCCCACTGGGGGAGCCCCAGAAAACATCTACAGCAGCATTGAAGTGGAGCAGCCCAAGCTCGTCTGTAGGTGCAGGCCGCCGGGAGCCCTCGGCAGACTGAGGGGACAGTCCTCCCTGACCGGCGTGAGTTCAGCATCAGCCTTCTCAGGGTGTGTCCAGGGCTTGGCCTGTTCAAGCTGGAAACCGCTCTTCACTTCCTCCGAACCCTGGCTTCTCAGCTGCGGCTCTGTTGACACGGGGTGCGTGACTCCATCGTGGGAGTCCGTCCTAGGCACTGTCGGAGGTTTACCAGCATCCTGGCCTCACCCACTAGATGCCAGAAGCACACTGCCACCAAGTTGGGACAACCAAAAAACATCTGCAGACATTGCCCGATGTCCCCTGCAGGGCACCACACCCTGGCTGAGAGCTCTCGGAGGAGGCGGAGCTGGGGCTGCCCTCACCCATCCCCAGGCACGCACACATCCAGCACACGCCCAGCGCCCACTGCAGGCTCCCGGACTCCTGGCCCGAGGTGCTCAGCCAGTCCCAGGGAGAGAGGGGGCGATGGATGGACGTCCCGACTCCCTCATCCAGCGGTGGGCCCCAGCCTCGGTTACTCACCCTGTTTTGCCTTCCTTTCCTTCTTGGGATCTCTTCCCAGATAAACCATTTCCACTCACATCTTTATCTCAGCATCCCTTTTAAGGGGGGGGGCACCCCATTTTGCCTACATTTCCTGTGTTCAAGATTCCCAGCCTCCGTTTGGGATCCCGTATTCCCGGTATTCCTGAGCTGGAAAAGCCGCCAGGTCGCCGGGATTTGCCCGACGGCTGGGTCATCTGTCGGCACCGGGGTAGCCCCACAGAGGGGCCGGCCGGTGTCCGTTCTGACGGGCTGATGTCCTTTCGCACGCTGATGCCTACTGAGTGTTGATAGCAGCTGCCTTGAGATGTAATTCCCATTCTATGTGACACAGTCCATCCACTCAAAGTGTGCAATTCAGGGGCTTTTAGTGTATAAACAGAGTTGTCCAACCGTGACCACAGTCGATTTTAGGACATTTTCATTGGCACCAAGATACGCTGCCCCCTTAGCCATTATTCCACAAACCCCTCGTTGTCCCCCACCCTAGGCGACCACTGACGTGCTTTCTGTCTCTATGGATTTGCCTATTCTGGACATTCCATAGACATGGGATCAGACAGTATGTGGTCCTTTGTGACGGACTTCTTTTCCTGAGCATCGTGTTGTCACGGTCCATCCATGTTGTAGCAGGTGTCAGTACTTCATTCCTTTTCATTGCTGAATAATATTCCCTGGTATGGACAGACCACGTTCCATCTATCCATCCATCTGTTGATGGACATTTGGGTGGTTCCCCTTTTTGGTGATCGCAAATAATGCTGCTATCAACATTCACATCCCAGTTTCCGTGTGGACAGACCTTTATCAATTCTCTCGGGTAGACACCTAGGAGTGGGGCAGCTGGGTCGTGTGGTTCCCCACGTACCTTTGGAGGAACTGGCAGACTCTTCTCCAAAGGCTTACGCAATTAGAAAAAAGAAAAAATTTAATGGAAGCATAACACCACGTACATACAGAAAAGGGCCAAATCATAAACACACAACTTAATGCGTTTTCACAAACTGAGCAGTCCCGTGTAAGCGTCACTTGGATCAAGAAACAGCCTGTTCCCAGCCCTCCAGTGTCCTCCCAGACGCCCCCTCAAGGGAAACCATTGTCCTGCCTTCTGGCAGCCAAGTTTTGTTTTCCTCTCTGGATTTAAAATACTCCCCACCCGGTGAGTCAGAGAGTTGGTGAGTCGGTGGTGGCTCATTGTTCGTAAACAGGACTCCATGACCACTTCCAACAGAGGGGCCCTCGGCCCTCAGGGCTCAGAGGACAGGCTTCCCCTCCTCCAGGTCCGAGCCACACTTCCAGGTTGTATCTCCGTCTCTGTCCATTTGTCACAGTGGGCACAGCTGGACATGCATGGAGAAGTAAGCTGAGCCCTTTGCGTCCCAGGAATTCCTTCTCTGTTTCTATGCCCAGAGGGAGGAGACAGGGAGGCTGGGGAGGCTGGGGACACGCCAGGAAGGAAGCCACGCGCCTGAGTCTAAGATGAGGGGGGGTCTGGGGGGGTCCTTCCTGCAGCCCCTGCGCCTCCCCCTCCACTGCCCGCTGGGAGTTTTAGGGGCTTTCCTGAGGTTGCAGAACTGGGAGCTGTGTTCTAGAGTCCTTGGTCCCAGCGTGGCCTGAGCTCCCACACTCAGCCTGAAACTGAAAGCCCGGGCTTTGCCTGGCCTGCTACTTCTCTTGGCTGGAATTTGGGCCTGGGCCAGATGCAGTGACTTGGAGGCCATAACGTGTACGGCCGGAGAGGCGTGGATGGTGCATCTTCAGCCGTTTGACATCTGAAGTCACCCGGAGAGGCCGGATGTCTCAGTGTGGCTGAGACACAGGTGGTGGGAGTGGGGCCCTCGGGAGCATGTTCTCCAGAAGGGGGGCCTTGTCAGGACCGTGTTAGGGTGAAGTGATGGGATGAATGTTGTCAGACGGCAATGAGAAGACCCTGAGGAAGCAGCAGGTGCCTTCAGATGGGCCCTCATGCCTCCACACGGGGCCTGGCTGCAGGGACCACGTAGGCGGGCAGGCTCCCGGGCCCTCCAGCTTCCATCGGCCAATGGGGGCCCAGACAGGAGAATGGAAGGTGGACAAGGCTGAGCTCGGGGTAGTTATTCCTCTGGTTCCTTTCATCAAAGATCAACAAAGCCAGCCGCTACTTAAGCAAGTGGCGAGGACAGGTTTTGTTCAGCAATGCTGCTGCGATCTGAAGGGGGCCCGGTGAGAATGGCACTCAACTTTTCTGAAAAAAAAGGCTGGGCCTGCTCAGGGAGAGGCACGGAGGGGTGTGAAGGGGGTTTGCCCACAACTAGGCCACCTGGATTTGTTCAGTGACACTTGTCTGGAGGAGAAACAACCCTCTGCTCTCTTCATGCCAGGAGGCAGCCGTGCCCGTTGGGACAAGGTGCTCCCCAAGTTAGGCCCTTTGCCTCCCACGGGGACCAGGAGAGGGACCGAGTTCTCTCCCTGAATGTTTGCATTTCAAAGACACGACACCGCAGGTCCTGGGCCTGGAGGAAACAGTCTGGGGCGGTAGATTTACATCTCAAAGAGCAGGGAAAGGATTTCGAAACATCTCTCCAGCCTTTAAGGAGATCCCAGTGACCCAGCTCTTAGAGATGAACTCTAATGCCCTCATCAGCACCTGCTGGGAGCTTGCTGGAATCTTAGGTCGCATCACAGACCCGCTGTATTTGAATCTGCTCTCTAACAAGGTCCCTGCGTGATCCGTGGGTGGATAAATGCTGCGCTCAGCTCTCTCAGTCGGTGGGCCCCACCTTGGCTGCTCGTGGAATCACCAGATGCCTGGGTCCCAGCCTGGAGAGACTGATGTAGTGGTCTGAGCTCCAGCCTCAGCATCAGACCTCTTAAAATCTCCCCAGGTGATTCTAATATGCAGCCGGAAGTGAGAACCGTTGGTCCAAGTCAATGTTTCTCATCCTCAGCACCACTGACACTCAGGGCCAGGTGATCCTCTGTTGTGGGGCTGCCCTGTGCACTGTGGGATGTTTGGCAGCATCCCAGGCCTCGGCTGCCAGTAGCATCACTTCCCCCAGTTCTAATAACCAAAAATGTCTCCGGACATTGCCAGTGTCCCCCGGGGGGCAAAGTCATCCCTGATTGAGAACTACTGTTCTAAATTCTCGCTAACACCCCTCCCAACACACAACCCAATGGCTTTCCTGCTTGTTCCCTCTCTCCCTTCTCTTAGCTCATCTTAGCTTCTCTGGGGTTTACTTTTTCCTACTTGGCCCAGTTCTCGGATCCTCTATAGCCACGGTTCCCCATGTGTCTTCCTGGGATCAGCAGCATCAGCAGCACCCAGAAACTTGTCGAAAATGCAGATTCTCAGGCCCCATCCAGAAAGTTTGGGGTTGGGGACTAGCAGTCTGGGCTTCAACAAGCCCTCCAGGGAATTCTGTGGCCCACGAAAGCCAACAGCCCCGGGAGAGAGATATTCTCGTCTCTGTTTCCATTTCACGGAGGTGGGAACTGAGGTGTGGAGAAGTGGAATGAATCGCTCGAGGTCACAGGAATTGGAATCTAGCCCTATGTATCAGCTTCCAGGGCTGCCGCAACAAATTCCCACTAAATGCTGAGTGAGAACAGAAATTGATCCTCTCACAGTTCTGGAAGCGTCAAGTCCAAAGTCAAGATGTCAGCAGGCCCACGCTCCCTCTGAAGACTCCTGCCTCACCTCTTCAGCTTCCAGCGTCTGCTGGAAACACTTGGCATTCCTTGGCTTGTGGCAGTTTCGCTTCAATCTCTTCTCCATCCTTATATGGCCATCCTCATATCTCCCCTGTGTCTCCGTGGTCTGAATGTTTCTTATAGGGTACCAGTCACTGGATTCAGGGCCCACTCCAACTCTAGGCTGAGCTCATCTCGAGAGCCTTCATTATAGCTACAAAAATCCTACTTCCAAATAGGTCAAACTCACACGTTCCAGGGGTCAGGATTTGGGCATATCATTTAGGAGGACACAATTCAACCCACTACACTCTACCTGTCTCTATTTCTTTCCACTATTCTGCTTTCTATATAGAGCAAGAGAGAGGCTGGGGCAGGAAACCTGAGCAGGTCATAAGACAGGTGGGCCTCTTGACCCATTCTCCTTCTGGGGGCGGGGAGATAGTCTCTGTGAACAGGCTTCATCACTTTATCAGCATCACTTATACAGGAATAGACGAAAAAAGAGAAGGGAGGGAGAAAGAGAATGGAGGAGGAGACGGCAGCAGGCAAGAGAAACCAACACTTTGGAAGGTAAGAGGTAACAGATGGTGACTGACGGGCAGAGGGGGCAGGGACATCGGAGAGCTGGCGAGAAAGGACACCAACCAGGTTTGCCCCTCACCTCCCAGAAAGCAGAACAAAAGGACAAAGACGCGGAAAACAGGAGAGAAAGGGTACCATAAAGCGAAGATCGATCCAGGATGCCTAATATCTGACTAAAGGGGTTCTAGGAAGAGAGAACTGAGAAAATAGGAGGGGAGAAATTGCTAACAAGATAATGCAAGAGAATTTCCTGGAACTGAAGGATGCAGAGGAGCAAGTGAATGACGGTTCTTAAAACAGCTTGCTCCGATGAATGGGGTGAGAAAGCACCCTGAAGATGGCGGGTTTGGTGGTCAGAGGAGGTGGAGGATAAAAAGCAATTCTTACCAACACTTACGGGATACAGCGAAAGCAGAACTGGGGGAAATTTATAGCTATAAACCTTTACATTAAAAAAATCAGAACCATCTCAGATCTGCTTTACAACTTGAGGAACTAGGAAAAGAAAGATAAACTAAACCCAAGGCTAGCAGAAGGAAGGAAATAATAAAAACTGGGGCAGGGATAAACAAAATGAGAATAGAAAAAGGATAGAGAAAATCCACGGGGCAAAAGTTGGTTCTTTGAAAAGATCAGCAAACTTGACAAAACGTTAGCCAGATGGACGAAGAAAAAAAAGGAGACTCAAATTACTAAAATCAGAAATGAAAGTGGGGATATTATTGCCAATTCTATAGAAATAGAAAGGATTATGAGAGAGTGGTCTGAACAATTGTACACCAGCAAATTGGTTAACCACATGAAATGGACAAATTCCTAGAAACATAAAACGTACCAAGACTAAACAGAGAAAAAATAGAAAATCTACATAGACCTATAGCCAGCAAGGAGATCAAGCAGTAATGAAAAATCTCCCAACAAAGAAAAGTCCTGGACCTGATGGCTTCATTAGCGAATTCTACCAAACATTTAAAGAACTAATATCAGTCCTTCTCAAACCTTTCCAAAAAATTGAAGGGGGGGGGGGACACTCTAGATCATTCTTTGCAGCCAGCATTGCCGTGATACCAAAGCCAAAGACACTTCAAGAAACCTAGACCAACATTCCTGTGAACATTGATGCAAAAATCCTCAAAAAACACTAGCAAACCAAATTTAGCGGCGTATTAAAAGGATTATATGCCGTGACCAAGTGGGATCTATTCTTGGATTGCGAGGATGCTTCAACATACAAAAATTGACCAATGTATGATGGTCAACGCCAACAGAATGAAGGGGAAAAAATCCCATGATCATCTTATTTGATGCAGAAAAAGCATTCGGCAAAATTCAACAACTTTTCATGATAAAAGCAGTCAACAAACTAGGAACAGAAGGAAACTGCCTCAATATAATAAAAACTATATATGGAAAACCCACAGTGAACATTATACTCAATGGTGAAAAAACGAAAGCTTTTCCTCTAAGATCAGGAACAAGACAAAGGTGCCCACTTTTGCCACTTCTATTTAACACAGTACTGGAAGCTTTAACCAAATCAACCAGCCAAGAAAAAGAAATAAAAGTCATCCAAATTGGAAACGAAGAAGTGAGATCATCTCTGTTTGCAGATAATATGATCTTATGTGAGAAAACCCTAAAGATCCTCCCAGAATTGTTAGAATTAATAAATGAATTTAGCAAAACAGCAGGATACAAAGTCAGCACACAAATATCAGCTGCATTTCTATACACTACCCATGAACAATCCAAAAAGGAAATTAAGAAAATAATTCCATTTACAATAGCGTCAAAAGGAATAAAATACTTAGGAATTAGCCAAGGAGGTGAAAGACTTGTACAATGAAAACTACAACACGTGGCTGAAACAAGTTAAAGAGGATACAAATAAATGGAAACACATCCCATGTTCATGGACTGGACGCTGAATATTGTTAGGATGTCAATATTACCCAAAGCAGGGCTGGCCCCGTGGCCAAGTAGTTAAGTTCACACACTCTGCTTCAGTGGCTCAGGGTTTCGCTGGTTCAGATCCTGGGCACAGACATGGCACCGTTTATCAAGCCATGCTGAGTCAGCATCCCATATGCCACAACTAGAAGGACCCACAACTAAAAATGTGCAACTATGTACCGAGGGGCTTTGGGGAGAAAAAGGAAAAACTTTAAAAAATCTTAAAAAAAAAATTACCCCAAGCAATCTACAGATTCAAGGCAATCCTTATCAAAATCCCGATGGTCTTTTTTGCAGGAATAGAAAAATCCACGCTAAAATTCATATGGAATCTCAAGGGACCCCAAATAGCCAAAGCAATCTTGAAAAAGAGCAAAGCTGGAGGACTCACGCTTCCTGATTTCAAACTTACGACAAAGCTACAGTCATCAACAGTGTGGCACCGGCACAAAGACAGATGGAATGGAATGGAGAACCCAGCAATAATCCCTCACATTTATGGTCAAATGATTTTTGACAACAGTGCCAAGACTATTTGGAGGGGAAAGGACAATCTTTTCAACAAGTGGTGCCGGGAAAACTAAATATCCACATGCGAAAGAAGGAAGTTGGACCCTTACCTAACACCATGTACGAAAATGGGCTCAAGGGTCCGGCCTGGTGGCACAGTGGTTAAGTGTGCATGCTCTGCTTCAGCGGCCTGGGGTTCACCGGTTTGGATCCCGGGTGCGGATGTGGCGCTGCTTGTCAAACCATGCTGTGGCAGGCATCCCACATATAAAGTAGAGGAAGATGGGAATGGATGTTAGCTCAGGGCCAGTCTTCCTCAGCAAAAAAAGGAGGATGGTGGCAGTTAGCTCGGGGCTAATCTTCCTCAAAAAAAAAAAAAAAAAAACTCAAAATGTACCAAAGACCTAAATGTAAGACTTAAAACCATAAAACTCTTGGAAGAAAACATAAAGCAAAAGCTTCATGACATTGGACTTGGCAATGATTTCTTGGATGTGACACCAAAGACAAAGGCAACAAAAGAAAAAATAGACAAATTGGATTTCACAAAAACAAAAAGAAATGGTGCATCAAAAAACACTGTCGGGGCTGGCCCCGGGGCCGTGCGATTAAGTTTGCGCGGCTGCTTCTGTGGCCCAGGGTTTCACGGGTTTGAATCCTGCTCATCAGGCCATGCTGAGGTGGCGACCCACATGCCACAACTAAAAGGACACACAACTAAAAATATATAACTATGTACTGGGGAGTTTTGGGGAGAAAAAGCAGGAAAAAAAACACTATCAACAGAGTAAAAAGGCAACCCACAGAATGGAAGAAAATATTTGCAAATCATATCTGATAAGTGGGCAATATCCAGATTACATAGAAAGCTCCTAAAACTCAGCAACAAAAACCAAACAACCTGATCCAACATGGGCAAAGAACTTAAATAGTCATTTCTCCAAAAAGCATGTTCAGATGGCTAATAACACGTGAAAAGGTGCTCAGTATTACTAACCATTAAGGAAATGCAAACCAAGACTATAAGGCCATATTACCTTATACCCGTTAGGATGAAAAAAAACAAGAGAAGATGACTATTGCTGAGGATGTGAAGAAACTGGAACCCTTGTGTGTTTTTGGCTGGAACATAAATGGTATAGCTGCTGTGGAAAACAGTATGGCAGTTCCATAAAAAATTAAAAATAGAATTGTCGTATGATCCAGCAATTCCACTTCTGATAAAACACTGAAGAGAACTGAAAGCAGGCTCTCAAAAAGATATTTGTACACCCACGTTCGCAGCAGCATTATTCCAACAGCTAAAACAGGGGAGCAACCCATGTCCACCGAGGGATGAATGGCTGAGCAAGATGTGATCTACACCTGTTGTGGAATATTATTCACCCTCGAAAAGGAAGGCAATTCTGACACATGCTGCAACATAAATGGGCCTTGAGGATGTTATGCTAAGTGAAATAATGCAGTCACAAAAGACACACACTGTATGATTCTACTTGTCTGAGGCACCTTGATAGAGACAGAAAGTAGAATGGTGGTTGCCAGGGACTAGGGGCAAGTGGGAAGTGGGCAGTTATTGCTTAATGGGTACGGAGTTTCAGTTTTATAAGGTGAAAAGAGTTCTGGAGATGGATGAGGGCGATGGTAGCACAATATTATGAATGTATTTCATACTACTGAACAGTACCCTTAAAAATGGTTAAGACGATAAATTTTATGTTTCGTGTATTTTACCACAATAAAAAAAATGGGGAGAACAAAGCAGCTACTTTTTTTTACTTTACAAAAGCAGCCTTTCGGTAGGCATAAACTCAAACACCGTCAAGAGAGCAGAGGCAAGGTAAATGAGGAAAGGAGGCATACGTAAGGCAATAGAGAGTGGTGGGGACTGTGTCCAACTAGGGTAGACATTCCCCCGTGTTCGTTTGCTATGGCTGCTATAACAGAGCACCACCGCCTGGGGCCTTAAACAACAGAAACTGATTTTCTCACAATTCTGGAGCTGGAAGTCCAAGATCATGGTGTCGGCAGCATTGATTTCTTCTGAGGCCTCTCTCCCTGGCTCATAGACGGCCATCTTCCCGCTGTGTCCTCACATGGTCTTCCCTCTGTGTATGTTTGTGTCCTAATCTCCTCTTCTTATAAGGGCACAGGTCACATCGGATCAGAGCCCACACCAGTGACCTCATTTTAACCTAATCCCCTCTTTAAAGATCCCATCTCCAAATACAGTCACGTTCGAAGGGACTAGAAGTTAGAACTTCAATATATGATTTTGTGGAGAGGAGCCCACAACACTCGCCATGAGAACATCCCCTTTCACATTAGGAAAATCCAAGGGGCGATCACCTCAGCCCCCCCGCCAGCTTGCAGGTTCTGCTGCTGCATGTTCATTGATTGAAGAACCGTGGGCAATTAATGAGGCTGCTTCCCAGACGAGAGGAGCCAGACTTTGCTGGAATTGGGGTGAATCTTTGTCCCCTGCACAGTGCAAATTTGGAGAAGCAGATGAACGCATTTATTCAGAAAGGGGAACTCGCACGTGTGGTTTCTCTCTCGGGAGGAAGTTCCATGATAGAATAACAAACAAAACTTGTTTTGACATACTTTCTCCCAAAGTATGTTGGATACTTAGAATTACAGCCCCCCACCCTCCGCCACCAAATGACTCACAGAGGAGCGCGGGCTGAGCCTGATTTGGGGACAAGAGAATTTCCAGGGCTGACGAGCCTACAGCAGCAGCTCACCCAGTCGCCCTTCGGGGGTCTTCCTCAGTTTCTCTGTAGCTGGTCATCACATGTGTTTATTATCACCCTCTCTGGAGGTGGCAGCTTCAAATAAGCACCAATGGAGTGCCTGCTGGATGCACCTTCTGATGGGAGGGGAGATGGGGAAAGAGAAGGCATGTGAGTTGGCAAAGGGCGAATGCTGGGTTAGTTCTAACGATGGTTTTTCCACTTTTTTGCTGTGAGATTGTGGGCAAGTGGCTTTGCCTCTCTGAGCCTCAGTTCTCCTGGCTGCGAAATGAGGATGTACCTTCCCTGTCCCGTAGGGTCGCCGGGCAGTTGGAGCGTGAAAGTGTAGATGAGTGTGCTTTCAAGAGATACGAAGGCCTACGAACCTCAGGGCATTGTCATCACTGTTGGGTGGAACCTGAAACCTGAGAATGATTCAGAACTCACGCATGAGACGGACGCCAGTGAGTGTAAAGTGAAATAGCAGAAACGAATCCGTAAGAGAGATGAAGTAGAGCGGAAAGGCAGAATCTGGGTTCGAGGTCCAGCTGGCTTCTGCGAGCTACACCAATCACTCCATCCTCGTTCTCCTTGGGCTCCTCTTCTGTAAAAGGGAGATCAATCATCCATCTCGCAAGGTCATTTGGAGATAATAATAATAAATAATAATCTGCATTGGACCTTTCCTCTGTGCTGGGCTCGGGGGTTTCATTTACCTGTCTCATTTTAGCCCCACAGCAACCCTAAGAGACTTATTTCTACTTCCATTTCACAGACGAAGCTCAGACAAGTCCATTAACTTGCCTAAGGTCACACAGCTTGGGAGAGATTTACCAGGCTCCCTGGTGTGTGCTGTTTGCTCTGTGAAAATGCTTGGCAGAGGTCAAGCTTCCAGCAGAGCTACAATGTTGTCAGTGATGGAAAGCGGGGGAGGAGCAGAGGTGAGGGGAATATGGAAGTGGCCAGTGGTGGGCGGGTTAATCCCAGAAGCCTTCCTGGAGGAAGCGGATGTGAAGTCAGGTCTTGTGTGGATGAGGGTCACTGACAGTAGAGAGAGAGAGGGCTGGAAGAGGAGGAATTCCAGCTGGGTGGATGGATGGGGGCAAAGGCAGGGAGGGGAGTCTAGAAGCTCTGTGCGTGGGGGGAGCGAGGTTGGCTGTGACTGGAGGGTACTGGCGAGGGGCTGAGATGAATCGAGGTGATTAGTGGGAGGAAATCGTGGAAACAACCACCGCAGTGTTAATATTAGTTGAGGCTTGCTCTGAGCCGGGTACTCTGCCAAGTGTTTTGCTCTAAACTTCAGTTTCCTTTTCTGAAAACAGATTGAATAGCTGCCTATCTCACAGGGTTGTAAGGAATATATGAGAAAATAGGTGTCAAACTCTTGGAAGCCCTGAAACATAGTCCATACTTGCGGCTTCCTGGTCCCCATCCTCTTGCGGACGCTCCTGAGCACGACCTGCGTACAGTTCATTCATTCCTGTGTTCGACAAGCATTGACTGAGCTCCTAGCAGGGGCCAGGCCCTGGGGATTCGACAGCAGACAAGACAGAAAATACCCCTGTCTCTGTGTAGCTCACATTCAGATGGCAGACATAGGCTACGGAGAAAAATAAAGCAGAGAGGGAGGGTAGGGAAGGAGGGAGCCATGTGGATAACTGAGACGAGGAACGTTCCAGCAGAGAGAACAGCAAGTGCAAAGGCCCTGAGGTGGATCAAGGGTGCCATACTTGGAGAAGAGCAGGGAGGTCAACAGTGCTGGAACAGAGTGGGCAGGGGGAGGCTGGGGGGAGGTGAGGTCAGAGTGGGAGTGGGTGGTGGGAATGTAGGGTCTTACAGGTGCAAAGAGGAGTTGGGCTTTTCTTGTGAGCAAGATGGGAGCCGTCGTTGCTGTGAGCAGGCAGAGGAGCAGCCCACTCCTGCGGAAGAGCATCTAGCGGCTGGATCAAGAATGCATTGCAGTGACTGCGGGAAAAAGTAGGTGACACAAGCTGGTGGCTCAGACTCAGACGGTGGCAGTGAAAGTGGTAAGAAGTGTTCAGATTTGGGGTCTATTTCGAAGGTGAAGCCAGCAGGTTTCGTTGACGGTTTGGGTGGAGGGTGTGAGAAACCAGAAGGATGGGACCATCACCAACAGAGATGAAGAGGGCGATGACTGAGTAGGTTTGAAGGAGGAAATTGTGAGTTTCTCACATTTTTTTTTTAACTTCTTTCTTTTGACATAGATTCACGGAACCATAAAATTCACCCTTTTGAAGCGTATTTTGCAGTGGTTTTTAGTATATTCACAAAGTCGTGCAACCATCATCACTATCAAATTTGATACCCCAAAAGAAATCCCATTAGCCGTCGCTCCCCATTCTCCCTCCTCCCAGCTGCTGGCAACCATTAATCTCCTTTCTGTCTCTATGGATTTTCATTTTCCGGACATTTCTGATAAATGGAATCATCCACTATGTGGCCCTTTGTGACTAGTGTCTTTCACTTAAAATCATGTTTTCAAGGTTCATCCAAGTTGTAGCATGAATCTGTCCTTCATTCCTCTTTATGAATAATATCATATTTTATGAAGGAATAAATAATGATTTAGGGATGAATAATATTCCATTGTGTGGATATGTCACGTTTTGTTTACCCACTCATCATTGATGGACATTTGGGTTGTTGCTACTTCTGAATAATGCTACTATGAATATTCGTGTGCAAATGTTTGTGCAGACATATTTCACTTCTCTCGGGCATACACCTGAGAGTGGAATTGCTGGGCCACACGATAACTCTGTGGAACGGTTTGAAGAGTTGCCAATCTGTTTTCCCAAGTGGCTGCACCATTTTGCATTCCCACCAGCAATGCATGAGGGTTCCAGTGTCTCTGCATCCTTGCCAACATTTACTCTTCTTCACCTTTTTGATTATAGCTATCCTAGTGAGTGTGAAGTGGTTTTGGTTTGTATCTTCCTGATGACTAATGATATTGAGCATCTGTTCACGTGTGGGTGTGCTGCGTTCGAGATGGCTGTGGGACATCCAGATGGAGAGGACGCCTAGACTGTTGCTCATGCAGGTCTAGAGTCCATGGCGGGGATCTGGGATGGGGATGCAAACATTGTAATAAAGAGCATATGGATGGTATTTACTGCCATGGGACTGAATGTGATCACCCAGGAAGTAATCCCGGCTAGGGAAGAGGTCTGAGGATAGAGCCTGAGGGCGCTCTAACTTTGAGAGGTGAGGGCGACAAAGAGAAGTTATAGGAGGAGAAGCAACTCCAAGTGGGGAAAGAGTTTCAAAGAGAGAGGGATGGACTGTGTCAAACGCTGCTGGTTGCTCAAATTGGATGTGATCATTGTTTTTAACAGCATGGAGGCTCAGTGACCTTGACAGCAGCAATTTCGGTGGATGGTAGGAGTGAAAGCCTGATTGGAGGATGTTTAAGAGAGGACGGGAGGAGAAGAATCCGGGACAGAAAAGTATAGATAACGCTTTCAAGGAGTTTGGCTTTAAAAGGAGCTGAGAGAGATCTCCCCCCACCCGTTAGAACAGCTATCACAAAAAACACAAGAGATTACAAGAGTTGACGAGGGTGTGGAGAGAAGGGAACCCTTGTGCGCTCTCGGTGCTAATGGAAATTGGTGCAGCTGCCATGGAGAAGAGTACGGAGGTTCCTCAAAAAATTAAAAATGGAACTACCATATGATCCAGGAGTCTCACTTCTGGGTATACATCCAAAGGAAATAAAAACAGGGTCGCAAAGAGATATCTTCACTCCCATGTTTATTGCAGCATTAGTCACAATAGCCAAGACATGGAAACAAGCTAAGTGTCCGTCAACAGGTGAACGAAGGGAGATGTGGTAAATATATACAACGGAATGTTTTTCAGCCATGAGAAAGAATGAAATCCCGCAATTTGCCGCAACGTGGAAGTCCTTGAGGACATCATGTTAAGTGAGACGAGTCAGACAAAGAAAAACAAATATTGTATGACCTTATCTATATGTGGAATCTAGAAAAACCAAACTCGTAGAAGCAGAGAGTAGAGTGATGGTTACTAGAGGCTGAGGGGTGGGGAAAACGGGGAGATGTTGGCCAAAGGGTATAAACTTCCACTTAAAAGACGGGTATGTTGTGGGATCTATTGCACAGAATCATGAACAGAGATGACCATACTGGACTATATACTTGAAAGTTGCTAAGAGAGTAAATCTTGAATATTCTCACCACAAATAGAAATGGGAACAATGTGACACAGCGGAGGTGTTAGCTAACCCTGTGGTAGATATCACGTCGCACTATATAAGTGTATCAAATCAACACATTGTACACCTTAAACTTACACAATGTTATATGTCAGTTACATCTTGTAAAGTTGGAAAAATAGAAACAATGAATAAAGGGAGCTGGGAAGCGGCTGGAGGGAGCTGTGCAGCTGAGCGAAGAGCCTCAGAGGCCTGCCCTCTCCTCCTGGGCATCATTGGCCCCCTGCCCCTCCCCACCGCCCGCTTGGCACCCCACATGGGCTTGGCACTAAACGTTTGTAAAACAAATAAATGATTAAACTAGCAACACCGGTCGTCAGTTCCATTGTCTCCACGAGGTTGTTAGGATACCAAAAGGAGAACAAAGTAGCTCAGATCAATCTCCTTGTAGAAGGATGTTCGTTCTTCTCTCGCGCGATAAGCGCCATCATCACGAGTAACGCGATTTCTTTTTTCTTTCAAAAGACTCGGCTTCGTGGTCGTACACCGTAGCTGGGAATGTGCAAACAGGTGCCACCTTTTGGGAGCGCAAATTAAGTACTAGCCAGCTACATCTAGGCATTTAGAGGTGTCTGACCATCACAGCGTTGTCTGTAACAAAACCAAATCAGCATCAGTGCCCGTGCTTGAGAGGAACTGGTTAGGTAAACAGTGATATGTCCATTCTGTGCAATATTACAGAGCTATTTAAAAAGGACAAAGGAGATTTGCGCGCATGGACACAGAAAGACGTCCAAAATACATTAAATGGGAAACGCGACAATCAAGTCGCACAGCAGTAAGTGTAGTGTGATTTGGAAAATTTCCTGAGATTGCCTCTAGGGAGAGGGACCCAATGTGGATCACAGGATTAATTTCTTATCAGTTTTAGGGAGATGACAGGCAAGGACAGGGCAGGAATCCATACCCCCACTTTGAAGATGGAGTAGTTGGTTCCCAGGGGGACCAGGTCAACTCCAAACCCCCTCCTTGCACCTGAGGCTGGGCTGTGTGGGGAAGAAGTCATCTTTACCCACAGGGCATCTTCCAGGGGGCAATGGAGGTGCCTTCATCCCAAACTGGGTTTTCCCAAATATACCACCCCTGACATTCCCCAAGCCCAGCTCACGGGTTAGGGGGCCAGGAGGGGTGTATGGGCAATTCCATAGCATCTGCCTGCATCTGCTAAGAGCAAGCAAAGTAAACCCTTTGGGCAGGTTTCGCGTCAACTGTTGTCACCTCCAAAACTCAAACCAGACCACGTCTAGAGGAAACATCACTGGCACCATCCTTCCCAGGGCTCAGCTATGCCAGGACCGAGTTAGAGACCCAATCTCCTGGTTTCTTTGTTCACATCTTCATTCATTCACTCATTAAGTTTGTATCAGAGGCTTAATCTGTGCCAGGCCCTGTGATGGGCATGGGAAACAGAAAGACGAATAACATCCATTCCCGGGCTGTAAGGAGCTCACAGGCCAGTGGGAGAAGGTAGGCAGTTAAATAAATAACTATAATCCCATGGAAAGATTTAGTGAAAACCCCACTCTTCACCCAGTTTCGAGATCACCTAGGAAAGCAAAAGTGATCACCACAAGAAAATTTTAATGACACATCTGGTCATTTATAAGTTTGATTTATAAGTTTAGTTCTCATGCATTTACTCTCCATGTTTCCTTGGGCTCCTCTTGACTATGAGTTATTGTTATATTTATAACTTTCTATTTTGAAATGATTACAGACTCAAAAGATGTTGCAAAAATAGTATCAAGCAATGCGGTGTGTCCTTCACTTGGCTTCCCCCAGTGGCAACATCTCACACAAGCACAGTCATTATCAGACCCAGGAAACTGACCTTGGCCCAGTAGAATGAACGAGACCACAGCGTCTGGCTCTGTCCATCACCCCAACACCCTCTTTCTTGGGTGTTGGTTAGTCTGTCTGAGTGTTTGTGAAATAAAATTGCAAAGTAATCCTAGCAAAGTTACAGAATTTCTTGAAGTTGACGTGACTGATGTTGGAGAACTTCTCAAAGCACCCCCAGAGACGTTGACAAGTGAGCCCGTGGCCGATGCAATTCTTACACTAAGAAACAACTGAAGAAGAGGATATAGAGGAGAGGAATACAGGACAGGTGCTTACAAGGGAGTGATTTCATTGCGAACAGACTAAGAAAGGCCTGCTGGGAAACTGATAGCATCTCATAATATTTTTACAAAAATGACTTTCTGTATGATTATGGTGTGAAACTTGCAGAAAAGGATGTCATATCAGACTTTCAAACAAATTTTTGTCAGGAAATTATGCCAAAAAAAGAAAAAGAAATCACTCTGGCTTCATCATCTGTTTAGTCTAAGAATTAGTAGTCTCTTGCAATTTCAATTTCGTTAGCTAAAGATGGAGTAATGTCCATACGTTTTAGTTCATTTTTTAAGGTGGAGTCTCAATCAAATCCTTTTTTTCCCTTGATATTTGCTATGAAATTTTAGCCCCATTTTAACTGAATTTGCTTTTACTTGGCCTTTTCTGATACTAATGGGCCTCAAAGGTCAAGCATTTCCTGCCAAGGTGTTATAGGGCAAAGGACACAATTAGCTCCGCCTGAGGGAGGTCAGGAAAGTCTTCCACTAAGTAACATTTGGGCTGGGTATTGAAGGATGTGTAGGAGTTCACCAAGTAAAGAAGAGGGGAAAATGTATGCAGTCAGAGAAGAGTGTGAGTTGAAGTCACAGAAGGATAGAAGAGCACGGCTTCCCTTCAGATGCTGCGAGTGGGTGTGATGTGGCTGCAGCAGAGTGAAATGGGGCGAGGAATGAACTTCTAGAAACGTAATAGGAGATGAGGCTGTAGACATGAGCCTTATTGAAGAATCGACGTTTTAGCCCAAGGCAGTGGGGAACCACTGGCGATTTGGAGCTGAGGCAGGACGCGATCAGTGTTGCAGTTCAGCAAGATCCCTCCAGCTGCTACAGGAGGGAGAGTGAATCAGAGGAGGTGAGCCTGAAGGCAGAAAAACAAACTTTAGAGAGTAGTGGCTAAGATTAGGCTCTAGATCAGACCACTGCATGGAGCTGGGCTCCACCACTGACTAGCCCTGGGACCTCACTTAACCTTTATAAGCCTCAGCTTCTTCATCTTTATTATGGGAACGACGACAGTACCTACCTCATAGGGTTGTCGGGAAGATTAACTGTCAAATAATGTGCTATTAAATGAAGACCACATAGGAGGCTAGAGGAGAGAGGATGGGAGGATTTTAATTAAGGATTATAATTTAGGCTGGGTAGACATGGAGGATGAAGGTGGATAAGAAACTCCAGGGGCCAGCCCCGTGGCCGAGTGGTTAAGTTTGTGCCCTCCATTTCAGAGGCCAAGGGTTTCACGTGTTTGGATCCTGGGTGTGGACATGGCACTGCTCATCGGGCCATGCTGAGGCGGCGTCCCACATGCCACAACCAGAGGGACCCACAACTAGAATATACAACTACGTACTGGGGACTTTGGGGAGAAGAAGAAGAAAGAAGATTGGCAACAGATGCTGGCTCAAGTGCCGATCTTTAAAAAACTCCAGAAATACATTAGCCATATACTCAAATGACCTGGGAAGGGATTGCATAGCCGAAGAAGACACCATGCGAGAGGAAGCTGGTCTCCAGGTCTTTGACCTGGCCGCCTGGGTGGAGGGAGCATCATTCGCTGACTCAGGGAACAAAGAGAGAGGAGCAGGTTTTGAGTTCAGGGCCAGCCGTTTTGTTTTTGAGCGTGTGTAGAAGAAAGAGAGGTTGTATTATGGTTGGGTAGATTTATCTTTAGTCAGAACTGCTCTGATTTAATGCAGGTTTGTCATAAATAGTTCTGGAAGGAATCATAGCAACTCTAGTGGCTATATAAACAGCTAGAAACGATGCCAAACTTTAATAGCCTGAGGAGCAGCAGACTTTGTCCAAGGAGGGAGAGGACTTGGAAAAAGATTCCAGGAAATTTCACATGCCATGAAGTCGTTTCTGTATTAAAAGTGATAAAAAGACTTCTAATTCTAGCACGATGGAGAGTCAGATACCCTAATAGTCTGCCCTCTGAAACTAAAATCCTGAATAAAATAGTCGAACTCACCTTTTAAACACATTGCACATTAGCACAAAGGGAAGGAATCCAGAGTCCCTGAAGACACGGAGTCAGGAATGTTGGGTAGTGAGCACCTCCAAAGCCAGGGTTTTCCTGAGAGTTTCTTCCAAATTCTGGAGAATTTGAGCTTCCCCTCTAAAGGCTGTAGAAGGTGTGAGGGCGGGACAGAGTCTAGGGCACACCCCAGGCGGAATTTAGCCGTAGATCCTTTCGTAGAGCTGGACCACAAAGAAGTATACCTCCTCTGTAAGAGTGAGTGAGAAACAAACCCTCCCAGGCAGAAGAGGGGCTCCTGAAACTTGCCCATCCCAATCTCAGGCTGAGTGTGGGGGAAGGCAAAAATCTCACCTGAGCATTTGTCATTACAAGGGGGTCCTCACTCAGGCTTGTGATCTGATTTCAGGCTATCTGAGTAGTAAAAGAAAAAAATCTCAAGCAAATAATTTAATTTAAAGATGTTACAAGTTGGAAGTAGGGTCCCCAGGAATGAGCAAGTGAAGTTGACTACTCGCTAATGGAATTTACACCAGGACTCAAAGATCGCCTACAGTAAAGTTCCAAGGAAATGATTGGCTCATAGTCCAAAAAATCGCACATGGAGAAAAGGGAACACAATACCACGAGTGGAAATGAGTAGTCATGATAAAGAGCAGAAACAAACCAACAGCCTTCAGATACCAGAACATAAATACGAACATGTTTGAAATCAGCAACGTGCTCAAGCCAGCTCACCATCAACTCCATGTTCAGCAATATCGTGTTGGTAGTTTGAAATTGGCTATAGTGAGGGTATTTACACCATGGAAGTTGGCAAACACTATAAATGACGGTATTTTTTTTTTTTTTTTGAGGAAGATTAGCCCTGAGCTAACTACTGCTAATCTTCCTCTTTTTGCTGAGGAAGACTGGCCCTGAGCTAACATCCATGCCCATCTTCCTCTACTTTATATGTGGGCCGCCTAACACAGCATGGCTTGCCAAGCAGTGCCACATCCACACCCGGGATCTGAACCGGCGAACCCCAAGCCACTGAAGCGGAAGTACGCACTTAACTGCTGCGCACTTAACAGGCCGGCCCCTGATGGTATTTATTTATTTTAAATTTATTTTTGGAGAGAGGGCCAGTTGTTAAACATCTACTAGAAGGTCACTGAATATATTTAAAGATTAAAGGAGGAAGCTTGAAAAAAATTATCAGGGAACAAAAGACAACAAACACCAACTGAGCAAGTTTCACAAAGAACAAAAAATAACTTCTAGAAAGAAAAATATAATAACTAACAATTAAAACTTAGCAGACAGATTAAACAGTAGATTAGTATATTTTCTGGTTTACTTATCCTTAGGAAGAAGGATGTGAAAGCTATGTTAAAAGACACGGAGAGTAGTGTGTTAGGTCTGATATAAAACAAAGAGGAGTTTCAAAAGTAAATAATGGAGAAAATGGGAGGGAGGTGATATTCAAAGATATGATTGAAAAATCGGCAAAATTCTTGACAGATACCTGTCCTTGCTTATAGGTATCTCACTGAATCCTTAGCAGGATAAATAAAAAGGAAGTACAGAGCAATAAAACATAAAAGAAAAACTCAAAAGAAGCCAGAAAGAAAGCACAGATCTGCCAAGAATAGCAATTAGTCTGATAGCTTCTTCCTCAGCAGCAACATGAAAGTCAGAGAAAAGTGAGAAATCAACACTGAGAGAAAACAACTGTCAATGTAGAAGTTTGCAACCACCAAAATTATCTTTTAAGAAAAATACCTAAAGGAAGGTAATTTCATGCAAAAACAGAGTTTACCATAAAAAAATTCTCATTAAAGGAGATTCTAAAAGATACTTAAGAAACGAGGAAAATCACAACTGAAAGGCCTATGACTTGAGAAGGAATGCTGAGCAAAGATATTGGTAAATGTGTAAGGAAGTTGAAACAAAAATTAACTATACAACACGGACAATGTCTAACTTGGGAAAAGATAAACCAGAACTAAAGTATTGGATTTATAATGTCATATACCTTGGGAGGGAGTGATTGATGTTAAAGTATTTTAAGGTTCTTATATTATTTAAGAAAAGGTAAAACTATTGATTAGATTTAGACTTTAAGTATTGATGTTAAAATAGCTAGAGTGACCACTAAAAGGATGGGCATGAGGTGTAAAACTTCCCAATTAATTCCAAAATGTGGAATGAGGAATAGAAAAAGGAAAAGAAAAGCAACACTTCAATCCAAAAGAAGGAAAGAAAGGAGAGAAGGAAAAAGAAACTAGAATAGTGGGACAAATAGAAAGCACACGTTGTATTAATGTATATAGATAGGTTTGTGATTACAGTAAATGTAAATGGATCAAACCCTCCAGTCGAAAGACAATGCTTTTTAGACTTGATATATTGTGTACAAGAGGTATATTTAAAACTTAAGGACACTAGAGAGATTAAAAGTCAAAGGATGGGAAAAAGATATACCAGGTAAATATAATCAAAATAAAGGTAATTTCACTATATTAGTACAAGACAAATAGACCTTAAGATAAAAGCGTTATCTGAGGTCAAGAGAGTCATTACATAATGATAAAAAGTTCAATTCAACAAGAATGTGTAACAATTCTAAACTCCAATGCACTGATAAAACAGCCTCAAAAAATATAAAGCAAAAGTTGATAGAACTCCTAGGAGAAATTGACAACTCCACCATCATTTTGGAAAATTTTAAGATTTGTTTCTCATCAATGGACAGATTGAACAGACAAAAAATCCAGTGCAGATAAATAAGGTATGAACATCACAATTAACAGGCTCAACGTAAGGGACGTATGAAGAAAACTGCATCCAAAGTTGGAGGAATACACATTCTTTTCAAGCATACACGGAATGTTTGCAAAAATGGACCATAAGCTGGATAGTAAAATCAGCCTTAACATATATCATACAGGCTACATTCTCTGGCCATAATATAATTAAGTTAAAAATAAATAATAAAATGATAACTAGAAGAATTAAAAACAGACTCTGTATACCTTCAAGAGAACGTTTATCTCTTTGGACCTTGCGATAATGGAACTTCCTAAGAAGGAACAAAATGCACTCTGACCTGGAACCTTTGACCTTAGCTTACTGAATGCAGCTAACCCACTTTGATTATTCAATCTACGCCTCTTTATACTTCAAGGCGGAGACAGCTCATGCCCAGCCCTGGATGTCCAAAGCTCCAAGAGATTGCTTCCTGGTTTTCCTTGAACTAAAGTTGATTTCCCATTTAACAAGAGATTCTTATATTCCTCATCTCGTATTTTTCCCTTCTCAAAAGACAGGCTTAGCTTATTTAATTTTTCCAGCTAGGATATCTTCAAGATCTTTCAGATTGAGCTTTAGCTCGTAAGACTGTAAGTTCCATGAGAGCAGGAATTTTTGTCTTTTTTTGTTCTCTGCTGTATCCCCATTGCCTGACATAGTGCCACACTCAGGTTAGGCACTCAATAAATGAGTGCATTTGTTGGATGCCCACTATATGTCAGGTCTTGGGCACCTGTTTTCTGTTACCTTAAGTAATTCAGCCCTCAAAACAGTCCTGCCAGGTTGGGATGATGAATGCCATTTCAAAGATGGGGAAATTAGGCATTAAGGCACAGAGTGGTAAAAGGATACGCTCAAGCTTATGCATGGTAGAACAGGGATTCAAATCCACCTGTACTGACAACAAAACTAGCCACATGCTCTGACCCCACGGCTGCCTTTCAGTCAGCAAAGGTCAGATGTGTATCAGTGCAGAGTTATGATGCTCCAGTTGATTTATGATAGTGATGGTTGCTATGGGAAATGGTCGTGTTGGTATACACACATTCCACAGGGCTAAAGGGCACGTGTCTAAAGTCTCTCCTTAAGGCCGGGAAGGAAGACAATTGCCTCTGCTAACTTTGTGTTGTCTGAGGTCCTCCAGGAAGCAGATACCAAAACAGAGCTGGGGTACAAGAGATTTATAGCAGATAATAATTCTGAAAGATAGAGCGGGCAGAGGGCAGGAATGGGCAGGCAGATCTGACACTTGTGACAAGAAAGGGGGAAGACTGGAGGATTGTGCACGAAGAGATTCAGATGGCACAGCAGCTGTGAGAAGGCTCTGCCAGTCTACCGGGGGCCTGGGTATATAGGTCACCCATAGAAGAGTCCCACACTGCCCAGAGAGGGTGATTCCTTTCGTCACTGCCACCCAGTCATTGCCCAGAGACTGCCTGGGAAGCACCCGCCATGAACTTACAAGCTGAGCAGAGCCTGGAGGCATCCATGGCTGGAAGCTGTCTGCTGACTGCAAACCCCACGGCAGGTTTTCTCTTGAAGAGACCTGAGGGTCACATCTCCATGGCTGCCACAGTCTTGATAGTTCGCAAAGCACTTGCATCACCCCAGCTCTGTGACTAAGGCAGAGGTTAAGTTTGGGATCCTGTAGGTTTTGACAGCAGACACTCTCTGCTTAAATCCTAGCCGATAGTGGCTGTGTGACCTTAAGCAGGACACTTGATGTCTCTGAGCCTCAGGTTCCTATGATTCCCAAACTCCTTTTGTAAGCATTAATCCTCTTGTAGAGAAATATTTGGTCCTCTCTGTGTCTCCAGAACTGACCACTGGGAGAAACAGGTGGCATCTCCATACCAGGTCAAATTCCGTGTCAATAAGTGGTCCCAACAACCCCTTGTTAAGAGTGTCAAGAAGAATCACTTAGACCTGGTTTTGAATGTTCTTCAAGCTTCATTCATCATGGTGATAATAAGAGTACCCACCTTATAGGCTGCTGAGATTTCTGAGTTGAAATGCATGGAGCCAGAGGCAGTAACAACGCTGCGGTAGCGGGGCAGTGCTTGTCATGATGGAGGTGGGGAGCTGGTGGAGCTGGTGGTCATCATGACAGCAGTGGAGGTGGTAGATGTGATGAAAGTAGCGGTGGGATGGTAGAAACGATCGAGATGGTAGGAATGATGATGATGGAGGGGCTGGAGGTGATGGTGATCGTGGAAATGGTGGGAATGATGAGGCTGGTGGAGAGGACATGAGGGTGGTGATGGATGATGATGTTGGCGGCGGAGGGGGAGATAGTGAAGCCAACTCCAGCACCCCACTGGGCCCAGGTCTCCTGACTCCCACTTCTGGTCCCCATGAGCCTCCGTGGGTCATATCATCAACCTGTAGACGACACGCCGGTCCCCACCCACCCTCCCCACTACCTCCACAGTCACAAGCTAGGAGTGAACTCCACATGGCTTGGGGGAAAACCCAAAGAGCAAAGGCAGCAGTCCACATCCCCAAACCGCGGTCAAGGTAACTCAGGCTGAGATGCAGCGGCCCATTGTCTTGGTCTTTGGGCAGACAAACGGCAGCCAAGGGCCCAGCCCTTCCATGCTCACGGGGCCCATGGGCCCAGGGAGCTGGTCTCCTTGGCCTCCCAGGAGGAAGCAGCCACTCCAGCAGAGATGGTGCTCCAGGCTCTCTTCTCCTTTTGCAAACCCACAGCCCGGCCTTCCTCCCTAGGTTCCTGCTTAGGTTCTGCAACTTCACGTCTCTGGACTTCATCTGCAAGATGAGACGATTAACGCTTACCTTGTGGTGCCTTTGGTGATGACGGGACCACATACAGCAAGTGTCAGACTTCTTCCTATTCTCACTCAAGAAATGTGTCTGAATATTTTAATACATCACTGGTATCACCATTGATCTCCAAGCCGCAGGAGCACAAGATAGAAGGTGATTGCCTCTCGCTCAGCGGGTAGGCGACCCCAAGGACTCCCTGAGCCCTGACCTTGATCTGGGGGCCCAGAGCATGAGGGTCTTGCATGTGGGCCAGCTGCACTGCCTCCTTTCTGCAGACCCCACAGCACCTTCTCTTTTCCCTGCTTCTCGTCTCAGACCGCAAGTTTCTCATCCCCAAAGCCAGACCGCAGGTCTTCATTTGTGATGGAACCAAGACAACATTCGCTAAATCAGTGTTTCCCAAAGTGTGGCTCCTGCACTGCCCTACTGGTCACCAGCTAACCGGAGAGGAGGGGGTCACCTCTTCTTTAAATCACAGTGAATCCCATACCAAGAAAGCCCCCTTTCAGTTCTTTATCCTTGTCACCTTTGTCATCGTTCTAGGTCACACCGTATGAAATGGCTATTTTTGTAGATTAAAACAGACAAGGATCAGCAATTTCATAAGACTCAATCTAATAGGATGTTTAGACATGAGGGAAGTTATAACAAATAAGAGTATGAATAGCTGTGTAATCGCAAATCTGCTGATGAAATAAATAAGTCCCCTGTGAACGCCCTCCTGACACTGTTCCCCTTTACTCCTCTCCCTGCCACACCCTCTCTGCTCTAGAAACAACCAGTCTCCCGTCTTGATAATTGATCATTTTAAGTTTTTGAGCTTTGCCTGTTAATACCAGCTTTGCCGTATTTCACTTATTTTAACTATTGTGTAGGATTGCATTGCAGGAATAAATGCAACTTGTTTCTGCATTCTCCTTTTGGGATATTTAAGTTGTTTTCAAGTTTCTTGGGGTGATTTTTTTTTGATCCTCAATGAAATTACTCTACTGTCGTGTGTCACAACAACAGGGATACGTTCTGAGAAATGTGTCATTAGTCAATTTTGTTGTTGGGCGAACATGGTAGAGTGTACTGAAGGGGAACAAAATTTGCCACCCCAAAATGTGTCTCTTTAACGTGAGGATTATTTTTGGCTAATTATTTTTCAGAAACAAAAGATTCAGAAAGTTTTTCTTGTTACCTCCCCCTTAACTGCCTAAAAGAGTTCAAATAAAAAACCTATCTCAGCCAGTGAGCTCTCACCTTAGCAGGACATGAACTGGGTGGCAGACAGGGAGGAATCTAGAAAAGCCTGTTTGTTGGGCTCCCCTCTGTGTTCTTCTGTTTCTGTGCGGACAAACAGTCACTTGTTTTCCAAACACTTGCTCCTTTTCACCTACCTGTGAATTGCCTTCCTTCCTTTGGGGCCCTGACTCTCCCCCTGCCCTCCCCGCCAACGTTTCCTTTTGTTCTGAGCTGAGGATGGTATTTAAGGTGAGGGCTTTGACCATTTTGGCGAGTTTCTCATTTTTCCTGGTTGTCTCCCACGTGCATATGTTATTAAACTTTTGTTTGTTTTTCTCCTATCAATCTGTCTCATGTCAGTTTAACTCTTGGATCAGCCAGAAGAACCTAGAAGGGTAGAGGAAAATTTTTTCTTCCCCTGCAGTACTTGCACAAACCTAGATGTCACAGCCTACTACACACCTAGGCTGTATGACTAATCTTATGGGACCACCGTTGTCTACGTAGTCCATTATTGACCAAAATGTCGTTATGCTGCATAGGACTGTATTCTTTTATTGGTTTTTGTTTATACATGTTAAATTTCAACTTACAATAATAAAATTCAATAACTTTGATTCTGTAGTCATAAGATCTGGCTTTACACGTTATTTTCATGCTGCCAAAGTCTACAGCGACACAACACATCACAAGGGCTTAACTGAGTGTATACACAGTAACGCCACACGGGAGGAGGGAGCTAATCAAGTCATAAACACACAAAGATGCAATTATAGATAGGCACTGTTCCTAAATATTATAATGCCTTCCTCTCTGAGACAGGCATTCTTAAGCTTAGACACAATATATAGAAATTTGTTCTTAGCTTAAAAACCATCCAACTTTGTAACGATAATCAAATAATTTTAAGAAACATAGAATACAACCAGAATTAGGAATAGAACTCAAACGCTGCCATGTCTAGCCATGCTCCAAACAACTGCCATCCATGAGGCAGGTTTAATCTGCTCAGTTTACCACGTGGGGTTCTCAAGCAGAAGCCGTTTAAAGACACTATCCTTCAATACACAGCACTTAAGATAAACGGCACTTTTCTCTAAAATTATCAGTTTTTCGTGGAAGTGCCATCACACAGCCATAATGACACATAACTTATGATGACTCTGGAAGGAATTACAGGTGGGCAATCATGGATGACCAATGCCACAACAGGTGTGGAGACTGACTGGCAAGTTCTCATGAGAAGACTCTGGAATGCCTATATCTAAATTCAGAGCCCTTAGTAACCTGTTTGAAGGATCTCTTCTTAGAAATATAACACTCCCATGGAATCAGCAGATTATGGATTTACATTTACGTATAATACCACATGATTATGAAATGAAAGAAGAGAAAATTGCAAGGACTCAACCATTAAACCTTTAAAACTTTCGCTAGCTCCCAATGTGTAATTGATCTGACTAACTTTGTTCTAACTACCGTTAAATTCCTTCTCTTCGATTTGGCCCATTACATTTAATTCGTTAAAGGCACATGTACTCCAGAAGGTTTATGAAAGATATCCATATCTATGCTTGTGCTGACTTTTATTTCTAATTTTTTGCCATCACAAACAATGCTGCTTCATGTGTCACGTGTAAGAATTTTCCTGGGATATACTGCGGAGGGGAAATGCTGGATGTGTACTTCTCCCATTTAAAGAGAGATTGCCAAATTGTTACCCTAAGTGATGACAGCATTTTATAGGCTCTCCAAGAAAGCAGGAGGGTTCTCGTTTTTCTACACACTGGCTGGTAGCTTTTAAAATTTTTACTAGTGTGCTGATGCAGACAGCTTCCGCTTGGTGCTAGTTTATCTTTAAGATCTCTTTAGCACTTGCTAACCAGCCCCTGTCACAGAGAGAGTTGCACCTCAGGATCAGACACTTCAATGAGCAGAAAAGTCTAAACTTTCGTATTATCATTTTACTTTCCCTATGTTTGCCATTTGCCCACTATTTTTGGGCAAGTGATATGACTTTCCAACTGGGATAGGAGTATGATATTTCCTTTTATGATAAGTTAAATAAATAAGCCAGATTAAGGCAAAATATCAGGCAAATAATAGTAGATTGCATGTGCTAATGAGAAAAAACATGGTGCAGGGGGACCTGAAAGCTGGCAGACGGAGGATGCTGCCCTTTTGACTAATTGCAGAGGAATACGGTGGAGCTCTGAGACAAGTGGGTTCTCCCAGAACGTGGCAGCATTTCAGAACCGAAAGAAGTCCTGGGGATCATGTTATCTGACCCATTTGTTTCACAGATGACGAAATTGTGGTCCAGGGAGAGGAAATATCTTGCCTGTGGTGGCACAGTGAGTCAGTGGCTGATTAGAGGCTGGCATTCAGGGCTTCCTGATGAAGCACGTGACGAGGCAGTGGCTAGATTGGCAGGAAAGAAGAAGGAAGCTTGCAAGTGGCTAGAAGAACTTACTTTTATCCCTGATCCTGTGCACCCAATATTTGCTGTTTCATTATCCGTCATCCCCACCTTGGATGCTTGGGGATAGACTCTCGTGGCCTGGTCCTCATCCCACCTTGGGATGTTTGATGGATTCTCATGGCCTGGTCCTCATCCCTACCTTGGATGCCTGGAGATGGATTCTCATGGCCTGGTCCTCTCTTTCAAGTGCCTCAGAGGTGAGGTACTTAAGAACATGGTTTCCCTTTTTTTTTTAAATATATTTTAATTTTTTTAGTTGCAGTAACATTGGATTATAACATTATACAGCTTTTGGATGTACATCATAATATATTTCGAATTCTGTGTAGATTACATCATGTTCGCCACCCAAAAACTAATTATAATCCATCCCCTCACATGTGAGCCTTATCACCCCTTCTGCCCTCTCCTCTTCCCCTAAGAACATGGTTTCTTTATTCCGCCCAGCAACTGGGCCCCTGCCAGCTTCTCCACAGCCACGGCTGAAGATTGCATGCTATCTATTCCGTCTGCTAAAATTCTCTTTTGGTCCCTTCTTTTCTAACACCTAAGTTTTTTTGTTTGTTTTTATTGAGGTAACGTTGGTTTATAACATTGTATAAATTTCAGGGTACATCATTACATTTCGATTTCTGTGTAGACTACGTCATGTTCACCACCAAGAGACTAACTACCGTCCGTCACCACACACAGATGTGTCCTATTACCCCTTTCGCCCACTCTCCAACCCATTCACCACCAATCTGTTCTCTGTCTCTACGTGTTTGTTGTTGTTTTTATCTTCCACTTGTGAGTGAAATCATACAGTATTTGACTTTCTCTGTCTGACTTACTTCACTTAGCATAATACTCTCAAGGTCCATACATGTAGTCACAAGTGGCAAGATTTCATCTTCTTTTTTTTTTTATAGCTGAGTAGAGTTCTATTGAGTATATATACTGCATCTTCTTCATCCTTTCATCCATTGAGGGGCACTTAGGTTGTTCCCAAGTCTTGGTTATTGTGAATAACGCTGCAGTGAACATAAGGGTGAAAATATCTTTTCAACTTAGGGTTTTTGTGTTCTTTGGATAAATACCCAGAAGTGGAACAGCTGGATCATATGGTAGATCTACTCTTAATTTTTTTGAGGAATCTCCACGCTGTTTTCCATAGTGGCTGCACCAGTTTGCATTCCCAACAGCAAAGTATGAGAGTTCCCTTTTCTCTACATTCTTTCTAACTCTTGTTATTTCTTATCTTGTTAATTAAAGACACTCTGACGGGTGTGAGGTGATATCCCATTGTAGTTTTGATTTGCATTTTCCTAATAATTAGTGATGTTGAGCATCTTTTCATGTGCCTGTTGGCCATCTGTATATCTTCTTTGGAAAAATGTCTGTTCAGATCCTTTGCTCATTTTTCAATTGGATTGTTTGTTTTTGTTGTTGTTGAGATGTATGAGTTCTTTATATATTTTGGATCTTAACCCCTTGTCTGATATATGGTTTGCAAATATCTTCTCCCAATGTTAAGCTGTCTTTTCACTTTGTTGGTGGTTTCCTTTGCTGTGCAGAAGCTTTTTAGTTTGATGTAGTCCCATTCATTTATGTTTCCTTTTGTTTCCCTTGCCTGGGGACACGTGGCATTCAAAAAGACTGCTAAGGCTGATGTTGAAGAGCGTACTGCCTAGGTTTTCCTCTAGGAGTTTTATGGTTTCAGGTCTTATATTCAAGTCTTTAATCCGTTTTGAGTTAATTTTTGTGCATGGTGAAAGATAATGGTCTACTTTCATTCTTTTGCATGTGGCTGTCCAGTTTTCCCAACACCATTTATTGAAGAGATTCTCCTTTCTCCATTGTAAGTTCTTGGCTCCCTTGTCGAAAATCAGCTGTCCGTAGACGTGTGGGTTTATTTCTGGGCTCTCGATTCTGTTCCATTGATCTGTGTGTCCCTTCTTGTGCCAGTACCATGCTGTTTTGGTTACTATGGTTTGTAGTACATTTTGAAATCAGAGAGTGTGGTTTGTGATTTATTCTCCAACTTTGTTCTTTTTCCTCAGGATTGCTTTGGCTATTCGGGGTCTTTTGTTGTTCCATACAAATTTTTGGATTCTTTGTTCTATTTCCATGAAAAGTGTCACTAGGACTTTGATAGGGATTGCATTGACTCTGCAGATTGCTTTAGGAAGTATGGCCATTTTAACGATGTTAATTCTTCCAATCTGTGAGTACGGAATATCTTTCCATCTTTTTGTGTCTTCTTCAATTTCTTTCAACAATGTTTTATAGTTTTTGGTATACAGGTCTTTTACCTCTTTGGTTAAATTTATTCCTAAGTATTTTATTCTTTTTGTGGTGACTACAAATAGGATTGTACTTTTAATTTTTCTTTCTGCTGTTTTGTTGTTAGTGTATAGAAATGCAACTGATAGGGCTGGCCCGGTGGCACAGCAGTTAAGTTCACACGTTCTGCTTCGGCGACCAGGGGTTTGCCAGTTTGGTTCTGGGGTATGGACATGGCACCCCTTGGCATAAGCCATGCTGTGGTAGGTGTCCCATATATAAAGTAGAGGAAGATTGGCATGGATGTTAGCTCAGGGCCAGTCTTCCTCAGCAAAAAGAGGAGGATTGGCAGTAGTTAGCTCAGGGCTAACCTTCAATTATATAATTTTTCCTTTAAGCATTTATGTTTTTAAGTAAATTAGGAGAAAAAGCAATCTTTAATATTTACCCAGAGATCACTGTTTCTGATGCTTGTCACTCCTCCCTGGAGATCTGAGTTTCTACCCCATATCATTTTCCTTCTGCCTAAAAACTCATTTTAGCATTTCTTGTAGTGCAGGTCTGCTGCAACCCATTCTTTTGCTTTTCTTTTAATCTGCCAATATCTATTTTTTCCTGCATTCTTAAATGACGTTTTCACTGGATTTAGAAATCTGGGTTGACAGTGTTTTTTCTTCTCAGTTCTTCCAAGATGTTGTTCCACTGTCTTCTGGCCCCCATAGTTTCTAATGAGAAGTCAGTTGTGATTCACATGCTCTCCTGTATGTAACGTGTTGTTTTGACCTGGCTGTTTTCATGAGTTTCTCCTTGTTTTTGGCTTTCAGCAGTTTGACCACAACGTGTCTGGTTGTGGTTTCCTTGTATTTATCTTGCTGAGCTTTCACCAAATTTGAGAAGTTTGGGGCTTTATTTCTTTAAATCTTTTTTCTATTCCATTCTGTCTCTCGTCTCCTTCTGTGACTCTAAATATGTATAAATTGGAGCTTTTGACTGTCCCACAGATGCTTGAAGCTCATTTTTTTTCTATCTTTTTCTTTCTGTTCTTCAGATCTACTAATTTCTATTGCTCCATCATAAAGTTTCTCTTTCTTCTGTCATTCCCATTTTGCTGTTAATCCCATCCAGTGACTTTTAAAATTTCCCATATTGTACTTTTCACTTCGATAATTTTCATTTGGTAATTTTTTAATAGTTTCTAGTTTTCTGCTGACATTTCCTATCTTTTCACTTTTATTAGCATATTTTCCTCTACATCCTTTATGTCTTTTTCATTCATGGTTAAAATCACTGCTTTAAAAATCCTTGTCTTCTGAATTCAACATCTGGGTCATCTTGGGATCAGTTTCCATTGATTGTCTTCTTTTTCTTGAGAATGGGTCCCTTTTTCTTGTCTCATTATAGTCAAATAACTTTGGATACATACTGCACATGGTGAATAATCTGTTGTAAACACTCTGGATTCTGTTATAATCTGAAGAGTGTGAATTTTGTTGCTGTTGTGGCAGACTCATATCTTGTCTGAAATCAAATGCAAAGTCTCCTACCCCCCCCCCCCACCCCCGTAGTAGGTTGCGGCTCAAATCTTAATCCTCTAGCCTTAAAGCTGTTTGGAGTCTGCCCTTGAATACATCCGTGGGTCAGGGGTCAGCCAGACATTTGGGCAATTTCTATACAGAATTTGAGCAACTTCTCTCTGTCTCTCTCTTTCTGGAATTTCTACCCCAACTTTCCAACAGCTATTGTTACACCAAATTCTGTCCTCTGGTTATGCAGGGCGGTAAAACTTGCATTTTTTTTTTTTTCAGGGTTTTAGTTCCCCAGCACAGCACTGATGGAGACCTGCCTTCAGGCTAAACTCATGAGCTGGAAATTCACCAGTGATTTTCTTATCCTCCACATGTTGACTCCCTTCCAGTATCTGCCTGCTCTGGTCACTCTCCAGTGCCCTCAGGTAGTTGCTTTTTATATTCCCCTCCCCCCAGAGTTTGTAGTTGTTATCTGTGGTAAAGTTGGTCGGACAGGAGCTACTCCGCCAAACTGGAAGTGGAAATCCTTATTTGTCTCATCGAAATGAACAATGCAAATGGCCCCATGTGAGAGATGGTAAAGCTGAAGCCGGGAGAGGAAACAAGGTCAAGGTGTGTTTCAGGGAGAGCGATCAGCTATGATAAAGAAGAATGGGGTTGGGGATTTTTAGGGTAGAATCCTCAAACAGACTGTCTCCTATGCAAAGCCTCTGTTTCGTGCCTTAGTGAATTGGTGATAATATTAGCATATAGTCAATGTTCATTGAGTGCTTACTAGATCCCATGCTAAGTCCCTCACATGCATTATCTCTTTTAACTCTCAAGACAACTCAGTGAGCTTGGATTGCCTTTATTAAGAGGTTTTGCAGTGGAGGAGACTGAGGTTTAATGAGGTTGATCCCAAGGTGAGACAGAATTCTCTGCTTGATTAATCAATAATAATAATAATGGCTCATATTTATGGAACTCAAATTTCTTGAAATATTATGTGTTGTAGATGATGTGCCAGGTGTTCTGTATACGTTATCTCATTTAATCCTCCGAACAACTCTATGAAGTGAGTACTATTATGATCACTCCAACTTTTCAGATGGAGAAATGGGGGCTAGAAGAGGCTGAATAACTTGCTCAAGGTCACATAACGAGCAAGCGATGGAGCTGGGGTTTGAACCCAGGCAGATGAGCCCCAAATACAGCTGGTTGACCTCTATGCTCCGATGCCTTCTTTTCGTGATACAGCATCTGAAAAGGCCGGTTACACTATGGATGGGCAAGTTCTCTTCCTCTTAGTAAATACTGGATTGGATCCGATGGAACTCACGAGGCTGTGGGATTCTTTGTCACACGCACACAAGTGGTACCAGGGACTATCTGTGGGGTCTGAATCACCCTGAGAACCCATTTCCATCCATTCGTCAGGCACCCCAGCCTACGATGCAAATGAGGAAATCTTCCTAAGCAGGAATAAACTGCAATCAAACGCAGAGCTTCCCTCATCCTGGTTTTCACTTCATGTTTTGGATGCTGCAGGCAGGGTGAGCAGAGATCCTAGGCTCCGAGCCCTGCCATGAACCAGTTCCAGACCATCCTGACTCATGTCCGGATGCTGCTGTCCAGCCATCAGCCAAGTGAGGTCCAGGCCCTCCTGGACAGTATGCTGGAAGAGGAGCTTCTCTCCAGGGAGTACTACGGCGCCCTGCTCCATGAGCCGGATGGTGAGGCTCTGGCCAGGAAGATCTCCTTGACTCTGCTGGAAAAAAGAGACCTGAACTTGACCCTCTTGGGATGGGGCTGGAGTGGGCTAGAGGCTCCAGCGGCCGAGTGGGACCCCAGCTACAAGGACCCTGGTGGTAAGTTGGCATCCCTTTGCTCAAGGAGCAATGTCTGGCTGTAGGCAGCTCAAGGATTGTCCCTCCTCTCTGGAAGGAAGTCGATGTGATCGTTTCTGTCCTGGGCTGGGAAGGCAGACCCAGGCAGGAATCAGGGCCTCTGGTTGAGCTGGCAGGCACAGCAAGTTCTTGGAGAACTCAGTCTGGGATGTTGGGTATGCTTCCCACTCAGCTTAAGAGAAAGCCATCCTGGAGGCATGTCGCCAAATGCCCACCTGGGTCACTCTCTGGGACACCTTGACATGTCAGGCACAGGGCCTGGCATGGAGAGGGCACAGGTACACAGGTCAGCACCTGCGTGCCAGAGACTCATGCTCTAGTGGGGAAGATGAATACAGGCACAATCACTGTGGTTCAAAGATGGAGAAGTGGGGTGCCACAGAGAGAAGGAGCCAAGGAGCTGGAGAGCAGAGGATGCCGTGTCTGTATACGTGTGCAAGTGCGTGTGTTTGTGCACGTGTGTGCATTTATGTTTGCATATGTGGGTATTTGTGTGTATGTGTGTGCATCTGTGTCACAGAGAGAGACAGAAACTGAAAGACAGACAGGGAGAGAGAGAAAGGAAGGAAGGAAGAGACAGAACGGAAAGAGGCAGAGAAAAGGAGAGATGGAGGGAGAGCCAGAAGAAAGAGGAAGAAGATGAGGAGAAAGAGAGATAGAGAGAAAGAGAGACAGAGGCAGAGACTAAGAACCAGATCAGAGGGAGAGAAGGAAAGAGTGTCTTATTTTTAAAAAGAGTATTGACGACACGACGCATCTTAAATCAGAAAAACAAGCCTACTCCATACTGTTTCCACTCGCACCTTTGCCTTCTAGAACATTCTACGTCTTCCTTCCCAGTTACAAAGAGATTTTCATTCTGTGGCAAACAACGGTCTTCCTAAAGTTTGTTCTGTCTCAACGCAAATCTGTGCTTTTCCAATTTTATGACTGGGTGTCATAAACTCTCACTCTTCTCGGTCCCTTTATAGTTTTCGAGTAACTTGAAACTTGAGCTCATAACAGTGATTCCTGTTTTATTGAGTATTTACTGAGTGCCCGGGCACGGCCTATGCACATTCCAGCACCCACTTAGGTAGTTCTCACGCCCACCCTAAGCCCTTTGATGAGCTCCGTTCTTATTCCACACATGAAGAAGAAAACTGAGATGACATCCCCCGGGGTCCCCAGGTGGGAAGTGGGGGAGGCTGGCTTTGGAGGCGACAAGCTTTTACACTCAACCCGGCCTTGAGGGGTAAAAAACCTTTTGATGGTCTTGCCAGGGGCACCAGGGCGGTGCGGGTATTTCTCCAATGCTTCTGCCAAGACACAAGTTGAAATGGGATTGGCTGTCTTCGGGGCTCAGTTCTCACCCCTACGGTCTCTACAGGTTTCTGGGGCGCATCTTTTACTCTCAGTTCCTAACAGACCCCTGGGGAGACGGGCCATCTTTATGATGTAAATGATCTCCCTGGCCTCTTAATGGGAGTGCAAGCAGCCTGTGTGCCCTTGATGGGGGCGCACATGCCAACCTGGGGGGGGTCGAAGCCTTCCTCTCTCCTTGATACCCCCCCACCCCCCAAATTGCACACTCCTGTACGTGAGACCGCCCAACACCTCCGCCCCTCCCTCCACCTCTCTCTGCTCAAGCACTGGTTCCTCTTCTTTAACTCCATTTCCTCTCTGGGGATGTAATATTTATATTTCTGTCCCATGAGACTCTAGAAAAGGAACTGGGCTCAGGCTGGCGCGGTCTTCAGGGGGCTGGGAGACAGAGAAGGACAAATGGCTTCCTTTCCCTGCTCTGTTTCCTGGTCTCCGGGCCAGCTCCCCTCTGGGCTGCAAGGCTTGGCCAAGGTCTACAGGCAGATGTGCTCCTGCGGGACCGGGGGAAGGAGCAGCTTCAGTGCGGAAGGAGAACAGGGAAAGAGAATTGCGTGGGTTGTAAATAAAGGGCACTGACTTCAGTTTCAACAGGGGTTCAGAAGAGGAAATCATCCATGTGAAGTTTTTGTAACTCTCTCTACAACCCTAGAAAGATCTTGCCTCTCTCCGGCTCCAAACCCTGCTATGGCTCCCCATGTCACTCAGAGGAAAAGCTAAATCCAGACAATGGCCCACAAGGCCCTTCGTGATCTGGCTCTTATTACTGCTCTGCTCTCATTCCCTACTTCTGCCTTGCCCATCTACTCCAGCCATGCCGGCACCCTCTCTGTTCCTGGGATAGGCCTGGCATGCTGCCTACCTCAGGACCTCTGCATGTGCTGTTCTCTCCATCTGGAACACTCCTCCAGACATCCTCTTAGCCAACCTCCTCAGGTACTTCAGCTCTTTGCTCAGATGTCACTTTCTCAACGAGGCCTACCCTGACCATTCCATTTAGAATTGCAACTCCCTGCCCACACTCTGAGCCCCCTCTTTCGACTGATATTTTCACCTTCTCTATATTTTACATTGCGTTATGTTTTTTGTTTGTTGTCTGACTCTCCCACTGAAAAATAAGCTCCACAAGGGCAGGGATCTATGTTTCCAGCATAGATGCAGTCCAAATGCCCATCACAGTGCCTGGCACAGGGTGGGCAGTGTGTATTTGTTGAAGGTTGGATGGATGGATGGGTGAATGAGGGATGCACGCATAGGTGGACAGGCCGGTGGGTAGGTGGATGAGTGATGAGTGGATGGATGGGTAGATGGGTGATGGGTGAGTGGATGGGTAGATGGGTGGGTGGATGGGTAGATGGGTGATGGGTGAGTGGATGGGTAGATGGGTGGGTGGATGGGTAGATGGGTGATGGGTGGGTGGATGGGTAGATGGGTGATGGGTGGGTGGATGGGTAGATGGGTGGGTGGATGGGTAGATGGGTGATGGGTGAGTGGATGGGTAGATGGGTGGGTGGATGGGTAGATGGGTGATGGGTGGGTGGATGGGTAGATGGGTGGGTGGATGGGTAGATGGGTGATGGGTGGGCGGGTGCATGGGCAATGGGTGGGTAGATCGGTGGGTGAATGGTTCTTGCACCACTCTGATTCTCAGTTTACAGATGAGTAAACTGAGGCACGGAGAGGTTAAGTGATTTGCCTCAGGTCATGGCCTGGGGAGGGGGCCACATTGCTGCACTTTCTGCTTGGCCGCCTCTTCCAAACAAGCTGAGGGGGAAGTGTAAACATACCAGAAACAGGCTGACCGTCTTCAAAGTGAAACCGCGCGATGATTCAGAAGGTGCCTCAGATCTCGCAGCTCTTCGGTTGCAGTTGTGCAGAAAGCCCACTTCTGGGGACGTGAGCTTGGGGCTCTGACTCTGCTACACAAAGCAGCATGTGGGCATCCAACCCCCGGCGAGCTTGGGGGTGGCCTGGGAGTCAGGGTCCTTGTCCTGACGGGACTCAGCAGCTTCCCTGGGAAATCAGAGCAAACGCTTGGGCGAATTTTGGCCGACAGTGGGTAACAATGCCTGGAAGGGCAACGTGAGGCCAGAGAAGAGAGTTAGGATGGAGGTGATGGAAAAAGAACCAGGCTGGATGCCAGAGACAGCTCTGGGTCTGAGGCCATGCTCTGCAACTTACAAACTGTGCGACGTTGGCCACATGACTGGACCACTCTGACCCTCGGTTTTTTGGTCTCTAAAATGAGAGAGATGATAGAAAACTCCCAGGGCCACAGTGAGGTTTAAAGGAAATGCTAGCTGGGCAACTATCCAAGGCAGCACTTGGCATTAGACAGATAACTCCAGGACGAGCTAACGGCAAGGCAAATTAGACAGGGGGAAAATAAACCAGGGGGTTGAGGTGCTAAGAAAACGATCGTGTCTACAGTCTCACTGGGGGCCCCACACAATATCTAGACACCTGCTCCATGCGAAACACAGGGCTGAGTGCCTGAGTGCTGTGTCAGTCCAAGAAATGAGTCAATGTGGCCCATGCTCTCGGTTGACACTCGATGAAACGCATGGGCTGTGGCCTCAGATGGCCCAGGAGCCAGTGGTGACTCCCTCCTCCCAAGGGGTGTGACCATGAGCACTTCCTGGGACCCCTCTGGGCCTCAGTTTCCCCTTCTGTAAAATGGAGGTGATAGTAGGACCCAGAGGGGCTGTTCTGAGTGACATGATCCAACATAAGGCATATGTATTCTCTGTGAGAGGAAAGCTGGTTCAGGGCTGCCACAGACCCCAGGTCAACAGAAGGGTGACGGGGGCGAGGTCAGACCCAGCCAGCCTCGGGTCTGTGAAGGGAGTGGAGCCCACAGGGCCTTTGCAGAAAGCTTTCTCAGAGGCTGTAGGACATCCTGCCCCAGCATGGTTTCATATTTTCTTTGGCTTCCCATTGCTACTTTGTCACTCTGTGTTTTCCTGAAGAGGTATTTTTGTCCATGAGGACACTGTTCTAGGAACCACAGAACAAAGGCTCCCTCTAGGATGCAGCCTGATTTACTGGAAAAGGAGGCGGCCCCAGGCGGCCCAGCTCTCCCTCCAGCTTCCTTCCCCATTTGGTCCCTAGGATGAGAGCCACCAGAACGAGGACCACAGCGAGGAGAGGGGCTGCGCCCTCTGTCTCCCCTCCTTCCTTGCCCCGGAGCCCCTTCCTGCTCTGATCCGGGGACCCTCCTTGCCTCCTGGAAGGAGACAGGTTGGTGAGGACAACTCTGGTCCTTTCACCTTGGGAGGCTTCCCAGTCAGTCAGACCCACTTCACTGTCACGCCCAGGTGCCTCAGAAGGAGAAACACCTGCTCCCGGAAGCTGGCACTTCCCCATGGGTTTTCCCTGGCCCACCGCTGGCCCGCTCCACGCTCAGCTTGGCTCCCTGCCCGCTGCCCGACTCAACCAAGCACGGTTTCTGTTCTGTGTTGTTGTTACCCTTAGCAGCACATCCAAGGCCCTGCTCACCTTGTATGGGTCTCTCCAGCCACGTGCCCAGCCCCCCTGCTGCCTGCCCTCATCCTGCCCTGGTCTCTCTAACCCCCTGCTAACATCTACTTATCAATTCATCAGCTTATTTCTACTTCTCAATTTATCAATCTTTCCCCTTACCTAATTGCCTGTATATTTATGTAACAACTTATTTTCCCGCCTTCCTACCATCTCATCCGCTTCCGTGTTGACCTGCTAATGGATCTGTGTTCTAATTCACCTTCCTACCTGCCTAATTGGGATACACATCTGTTTTATTCTATCTATTCACCTACCTCTCTCCGATCTCTTTTCCTTCCTTTCTCTCCACCTTCTTTCGTTCCCTCCTCCTTAATCATTTCTTTAGCACCTGCTAGGAGCTATGGTGGTCACAAAAAAGCATAAGAAAAGGCACGCACAACCTGCTAAGGGAGGATTGTCCATCCACTGGGGACTTGAGTCCGCCCTGATGATTCAGACCCAAACTCCACCCATTCATTCAAACAACCCTGGAGTAGTGTGCCTTTTACATAAGAAAACAAGACACCGGCTCCCAGACATCAACGACATTTTGATCTAATCAGAGGCTGCAGGGTCAACACTTGTGAAATGGGAAGTCCGTGATTTATTGCCAAATACGTGGCAAGAAGCTTCCTAAAAATGAATAAAGCAGAAGATTGTTCTTAGCTGGAAGGGTGGTGAAGGCAAGAATTGGGGCCTTGAAGGATGGCTAAAATATGGCCCGATGGGGAGAAGGCAGGAGCTGGTCCTGGAGGGGACCCTGCTTGAGCAAGGGACACAGGGCGGGCCGAGCGGGCTCAGTTTGCAGAGACCCCGGCAAGGGCTGGCAAGCTTTCTGCAATGCTCACCGTCCTTAGAAGATCAAAGTGTCCCTCATCTCTCCTCTATGGTACTTGGCGGGGGACCCCAGACCGGTAACTTGAACAACGCTTCTGCTGGTAGCTAGTTATCTGTCGTGCTAGATCCTGACTGGAGACAAAGAAATTCAGATGCCCAGGGCAAGGCCGGCTTCCACAGCGCCCAGAGGCCCCTCAGTCGGGAAGGAATCTCCTTTATCCAAAGCAGGAGAACGGTCACCCCTTCTGGGGGAGTCTTGAAGAGGAATATGAGCAGGAGTGCTGGGTGTCTTAACAGGCAGAAATGCCAGGTCGCAGCTGGCTTGGTCCCTCCGCCCTGCTCCTTGCCCCATCCGCTCCGTCCAGGAGGCTGGTCATCCTGCCTCTGCGCCCGCCTGGCCCCTCTCCTCATCCCTCTATCTCTACCGCCTCTGCTGAAATCCAGCCCCGCATCAGCTCCTGGCTGCACACCGCAACAGCTCCTCCCTGGTCTCTGTACTCCAGCCCCTGCTTGTGCCATCTCGCCAAACACACAGCCTGGCACTCGCCACCGCCGTGTTCAGAATCCCTCTGGGTTGATACG